>NC_137014.1:1722317-1757317 GCF_032717465.1 Coenobita brevimanus | reverse complement strand
TAAATAACAGAAGAAACTACGAAGGCGCAATACGTAAAATAAGTCGCTAGGTAAACAATGCTACGGTAATTTCGTTGGTTAAGGAAGCTCCCCAACACCTTTTCCTAAGCGGTTTATTTTGTTTATCACTCCTCACTGTCCTCGTCTGTGTGACCTAAATCCTTCTTCCAACATCGCCATACTCTGCATAAATAACGTACAGAAGGATACCAACTACCCATCTCGAAAAATAAATCGCTAAGGGAAAGGTGTTAGGAAGCTTTCTTACCTGACGGGAATAAGGGCCCAAGATCAATAAAGTTAATGATTACGTGGACAGGTGAAGCTCAATAAAGTTAATGATCACGTGGACAGGTGAAGCTCAATAATGATTACGTGGACAGGTGAAGCTCAATAATGATTACGTGGACAGGTGAAGCTCAATAATGATTACGTGGACAGGTGAAGTGCACGGCAGCCATTAAGGACAGGTATTGGGAGAGCAGCGTGGCCATCGTCCGCACTGACCAGCCTCACCACGCCTCTGCTGTGGAGGGACGTACCACGGCGCCAAATGCCTCCGCCTCATTCATCCCCCGCCAAGGTAAGTACCGATAGTGGAGAGAAGGTATGGTAATCGCAAGACAGTCAGCTCCCCCCCCCTCCCTCTCTCTCTTTCTCATGCATAGATTCTGCACTACCCTCTTCTTCGCAAAAAAAAAAAAAAAATCGCTACGAGAGAGAAACGATCATGAACTGTTTTTTTCAGTCTAGGTCTTTGTAATTGTATGTTAAGGCGTGTTGTGTTGTGTTGAGATGTGAACTGCTGTGTTGTGTTATGGTATGTGTTATGTAGTGTTATGATGTGTTCTGTTGCGTTATGATGTTGTGTTGTGTACTGTTGCGTTATAATGTTATGTTGTGTACTGTTGTGTTGTGCTGTGTTGTGTTACGCTGATGGTCCCTCCCTGTGTTCTGCAGGTGATGCGCTGCTGGCATGGGTGGAGGTGATGATGATGGTGATGTGGCTCCTTCTATGAACCCGCGACCAGCAACACACACACCCATTACACATCCCCATCGTTACACACACACCCATTACACACTCCCACCATTACATCCCCCCACCATTACACACACCACCATTACACCCCCCCATAACACACCCCATAATTACACACACCACCATTACACACCCCCACCATTACACACCCCATCATTACACACTCCCACCATTACACACCCCACCATGACACATCCCCACCATTACACACCCTCCTCCCTCCTGTACCCATCACTATCCTCCCCTGCATTCCCATACCATACTGCCATTCTTAGTTACACTCTTACCATCATCTCAAGGTGATTACTAAGCTTGGTGGGGAAGTCTTAGAGCTGGAAGGTGTTAGAGTCACCTGTTAATTAACCCTTTCATTACAAAAGCCCTTTCTAAAGATGAATAAAGTTGTCTGGAACTAAAAAGGAGAAGTAAAGCATGTTCTTAGCTAGTGTTTTGTAGGTAATGGAGAATCACAAGAACATTTTAAGAATCTGTTAGTAAAGGGAACAGTTTTTATTTATTTGTCATTATTATTATTATTTTTTTTTTTTGGTGTTCATTATTCACCCTCTCACCGTCAGGAAAACTCTAGTAATCTCTCTTAGTTAACGCCAGACGATTATATTCAGCTGGTGATGCTGAAAGTTTTAAGAATGTGTGTGTGTGTGTGTGTGTGTGTGTGTGTGTGTGTGTGTGTGTGTGTGTGTGTGTGTGTGTGTGTAAATAAATAAGTTTCATAGGATCCTGAAGGATTTAAGGATGTGTGTGTGTGTGTGTGTGTGTGTGTGTGTGTGTGTGTGTGTGTGTGTGTGTGTGTGTGTGTGTGTGTGTGTGTGTGTGTGTGTGTGTGTGTGTGTGTGTAAATAAATAAGTTTCATAGGATCCTGAAGGGTTTAAGGATGTGTGTGGATGTGTGTGTGTGTGTGTGTGTGTGTGTGTGTGTGTGTAAATAAAGAGCTGTGTACACTGTTCTTCTTTCATTCCCCTTAGATCCATCAGAGCATCGTGTTTTTGTAAGTGGGTGTATTTACTGCATACGAGACGAGACAAAAATTCGCTTGATACAGAATTTTAGTTAAAGGTGGAGGAGGGGGAGGCCAAGGATGAGATGGAGGGATGGAGTGGCGAGGTATAAAGAGAGGAGGTTGTGAACTGGAAGCAGGGCAGTGAAATGGCGGGGGACAGGGCGACATGGAGGCGACTTGTTTGTGGCCACCTCTTACGGGATTAAGGCGTCTGGCAATAGATAGATAGATAGTAACTTGAGAAGCTTACGTTTTGTACAAAGAAAAAATACTAAAAAAAAAAAAAATGACCCCACATTCAATATCGCCATTTTGTCCAATTTTGGCCACATCTGATCAAATTCAAATATTTTTAAAACTTTGAAATGTTGCTGTGAAATTGTGTCTTATGAACTTGTTAATTTTTTACACTAATATTTTTGTGGCCATGGAATAATAATCTAATCAGTGTGGCCAACCTCTGCATAGATTTGGCCAGAGTTCAGCAAAAAAAAAAAAAAAAAAAAAATCAGATTTGGCCAGAGTTCATCAAATACCAGTCAGATTTGGCCAGAGTTCATCAAATACCAGTCAGATTTGGCCAGAGTTCATCAAATACCAGTCACATTTGGCCAGAGTTCAGCAAAAAACAGTCACATTTGGCCGAGTTCAGCAAAAAACAGTCACATTTGGCCAGAGTTCAGCCAAAAACACTCAGATCAGGCCATAGTTCAGAAAAAAAAAAAAAAAGAGTCAGATTTGGCCAGAGTTCAGAAAAAAAAAGAAAAAGAAAAAAAAAAGAGATTTGGCCACAGTTCAGCAAAATGTCTCTTTTCAAGAGGGACATTAATAAAACTGGGCTCGATATAAATGACACGAAAAACATACTGACGTGTGATTGTGACTTACTGGTTCCCTGGTGGTCTAGTGGGTTTAAATGCTCCAGAAGGTTGGGGTTCGTAAGGGTTTAGATCTGAGGGATGGTTGTGGTTTACTGCTCACGTGCTACCACTCAGGGGCGGGCGAGGCTGGTCACCTTTGCCTTAAATCTCCTGACTGAACAGCCTCGTCCCACCCCTCTAAGCTCCTGGTGGCGAAAAATAGGAAGGGATGTTAGAATGACACCACTTAAACACTTATATATACCACTTAAGACAAATATACCACTTCAACACTTAGATATACCACTTAGACACTTAGACACTTAGATATACCACTTAGACACTTAGATATACCACTTAGACAGACATACCACTTAGACACTTAGATATACCACTTAGACACTTAGATATATCAATTAGACACTTAGACATACCACTTAGACACAGACATACCACTTAGATATACCACTTAGACACTTAGATATTCAACTTAGACACTTAGATATACCACTCAGACACTTAGGTACTTAGATATACCACTTAGACACTTAGATATACCACTTTTACTCTAATTTGGCCCAGATTTTCGTCTTTTAGCAACTGATTTCTCGTAGCTCAGTGGCAGCAAAAAATAATACTATACATCCTTTACACAGCACTTCTTCGTGACAAATCCTTGTGTTAATCGATTGCTACAACTCAGCATTCTACATAGAGAACTGACACTTTTGGGCCAAGTTAAAGCAAAATGAGTATAGTTCTTCCTCTAAATATAATGTGCCTTATTGTGGTTATATTTGAGGCAGTGTGGGGTAAATATATCACTAAGACGCTTATACCTGAACACCAGACACGATGGAGTATATTTATGGAGGTAGTGGAGAAGCTTATGTATGGGTGGAAGGGAGGTTACTGTGGAGCTCAGTACGTTTGATAAAATAAAGAACTCACGCTGCAATCTCTGTCTCTCTCCCCCACCCAATATTTCCACTTGCAATGGATTATCTGCATAAGCTAATATATTCTGTACATTCCGCAACTGACACAACTCATCCTCTTTGCCACATCTACTGTACTTGTCTTAAAACCCCCAACCGTACTGTACAAACTCACATATGTACATACTTACATATGCGGATAAACAGATGGAGTTGGGCGCGGAAACAAACAGACCTACAGACAGACAGATTTTCGAAGAGAAAGATACCGATATGTAAAACGGGTAGACTGACAGACGCAGATAGCCAGAAAGGCAGATGAACAGCTCACAAGTAGGTAGACAGAGAGAGAGTATTCACTACATCAAGACTCGAAAAAGTAGAGCCTCTTTGACTCTGAATAACTGGTTGTACATTTTTGGCGCCATTTTTTTTTTTTAACCAATCAGCATTGTCTCCCCAAAATCAGGAAGACCAAACGATTTCTAACGATTCACGATTTATTTCAAGATTTTCCTTAAAATCTCCAGATTTTCATATATATATATATATATATATGACACTATCTGACCTTTTACTTTGAATAGTCTCTTCTTGGTTTATTAAAACTGACCGCTAATAAAGAACTATTTAAAAATCACATCATCGGGGTGAAGAGATAAACTACTATGGAGACTTTTTTTGCCTGGAAGTTTTTTTGTTTTTTTTAACCAAAGAAGAAGCCCGTATGGTTGTTCCCTCCAAGACAAACAAACAAAATAACAGAGCCAAATTCAAGATCAATTCATCTCGAGATGCCTGGACACACTGCGTTACCAAGGGTAGGGGTCATAGGCAGTAGCAGATACAGACAGAAGACAGTTTCATATAGACAGAAGACAGTTCCAGAGCTGACCTGTTGCAGACATGAAGGACTGGGAGCAGCGGTTAACTCTTGCATTAGAGAGCTGGACTGAAAAGAGATGAGAATTTGTTGCTAGACGGGTGCTACGCGCCCGCCATAGTTGTGGAAGGATGCAGGCAGACAGTTCAGAGAAGCAGTGACCATTGAAGTAGCGATTAAAAAAAGATGCAACAGTGCGGCGAAGAGACAAGAGGTTGAAGGGAACCAGTAAGAGGGGGAGAGAGACGAAAAGCGTTTGACTTCACGTTGTTGAGAAGAGCTGTAGGTTGGCAGCCTCCCCATACATGAAAGTTGAACTCTATACAGCGGTGAATAAAACCCGTGTATAAAGTCAACAGCGGTAACCCGTACAATGACTTTATAATTACGTACCCAGTAGTCTTGATTGATGCTGCCTTCATTGTACCCTGACTTGCTTGGCTGACTTCATTTCACACTCCTGCCTCTCTCTCTCTCTCTCTCTCTCTCTCAGCTTTCTATTATAGGTATGCTATCTAGACAGGGTGGAGGTGTACCAATTTACATATAGGATACGGTAACCTACACACACACACACACACACACACACACACACACACACACACACACACACACACACACACACACAGGGCCGTAATCTCCTTTTCTTCCTTTATGATCCCAACTCTAGGCATAAACTAGGCAGTCTGTTGCCTAAGGCCAAGGATAATGATGATGATGATGATGATGATGATGACGATGATGATGACGATGATGATGATGATGATAACGATGATGATGATGATGATAACGATGATGATGATAATGAAAACTTGTGATGATGAAAATTGATGATGATGATGATAACGATGATGATGATGATGATGATAACGATGATGATGATGATGAAAACTTGTGATGATGAAAATTGATGATGATGATGATGATGATAAATCTGGTGATGATGATGACGATGATGATGATGAAAATTAATGATGACGATGATGATGATGATGATGAAAATTGATGATAATGATGATGATAATGAAAACTGATGATGATGATGATGATAACCAGCGCACAAACCTGCCTCCCCTACCTAGGCTACCTGTAACCTGCCTACCTACCTGCCTTACCCCGCCAAGACGATGGGGGGTGTCTTGTAAGGAATAACTCTCTCTTAAGGACTTCTTATGGAGACTGATAGGGTACGTGTGTGTGTGTGTGTGTGTGTGTGTGTGTGTGTGTGTGTGTGTGTGTGTGTGTGTGTGTGTGTATGTGCGTGCGTGCGTGCGTGTGTGTGTGTGTGTGTGTGTGTGTGTGTGTGTGTGTGTGTGTGTGTGTGTGTGTGTGTGTGTGTGTGTGTGTGTGTGTGTGTGAGAGAGAGAGAGAGAGAGAGAAATGCCCTCCACCTCGTCCTCGGTCTCCCTCTCCCTTTTCACGCACTTCTTCGTGACTAGCAACATATTCTACTCTTAATCTCCTCTTACAGCTCTGCATTCAGGATGGAGGGATGACAATTTTAGGCCAAGTTAGAGTGAAAGGAGTATAGGTATCTGTGTGCTAAAGCCAGACCTCTCGTAATGAAGGGGTTAATGGCACAAAAACCCTCCAGAGCTGAATAAAATCGTCTGGTGATAGTAGCGGTAGTAGTAGTAGTAGTAGTAGTAGTAGTAGTAGTAGTGGTGGTGGTGGTGGTGGTGGTAGTAGTAGTAATAAAAATAATAATAATAAAAATAATAATAATAATAATAACACCAACCATAACAAATCCTTCACAATTCCATACTTCGTACCCTCAAGTATTTGCTCCAAGTTTGTCATCGCTCCTCCTTCATCTCAACTTTCCTCCCCACCTCCTCCTCCTCCATCTATACTTTTCCTCCCCACTCCCTCCCCCTCCTCCTCCATCTCAACTTTCCTCCCCTCCCCCTGCATCTCAACTTTTCCTCCCCACCCCCTCCATCTAAACTTTTCCTCCCCACCCCCTCCCCCTCCTCCTCCATCTCAACTTTCCTCCCCACCCCCTCCATCTAAACTTTTCCTCCCCACCCCTCCCCCTCGTCCTCCTTCTCAACTTTCCTCCCCACCCCCTCTCCCTCCTCCTTCTCAACTTTCCTCCCCACCCCCTCTCCCTCCTCCTTCTCAACTTTCCTCCCCACCCCCTCTCCCTCCTCCATCTCAACTTTTCCTCCCCACCTCCTCCATCTCAACTTTTCCTCCCCACCCTCTCCCTCTCAACTCTCCTCCCCACCTCCTCCCCTTCCTCCTCCATCTCAACTTTCCTCCCCACCTCCTCCATCTCAACTCTCCTCCCCCTCCCCCTCCCCCGGAAACTCTCAGGAGGGGGAGTAAGGTAAATACACCCCAGGTACAGTTTACGGTCTCTTACTCCCCACCTCAGCAATCCTTTCTCAACTTCACCTCTTCGTCTTTGCATACTGGAAAAACACGAAACAAACACACAAACAAACACAGAGGGCAGCCCTGGTTCTCGTGGGTGGAATTGTAGGAAGTATTTTTAAGGAAACTCCCTAACACCTTTTCCTAAGCGATTTATTTTGCTTATTACACCTTACCGGGAGAAAAACCCAAGATGGCAGTCCCGTCTTCGTATTCCTAGGTGGGATTTAGGGGAGAAACTATCTATCTATCTAACTATCTATCAAACTTTCTATCTACCTGTATAATTTATGATTTCTCTTTTGGTTGGACGTAAGACCTAGAGAGCAGTTTAGGATCTGTGTGTGTGTGTGTGTGTGTGTGTGTGTGTGTGTGTGTGTGTGTGTGTGTGTGTGTGTGTCTGTGTGTGTAAAAAGTGAGTGGAAAGGTGGCAGGGTGTGGTAGGGTGACGTACAACACAGACACACCCTGCATTTACTCTCTCTCTCTCTCTTCCCTACTCTTACCCTTTCCCTCCTTCGCCCCTCTCTCTCTCTCTCTCTGTCTCATTCGCTACTCTTACCCTTTCCCTCCTTCGCCTCTCTCTCTCTCTCTCTCATATCCCCTACTCTTACCCTTTCCCTCCTCCGTATCACACACACACACACACACACACACACACACACACACACACACACACACACACACACACACACCTCTACCTACGCACCTTACACCCCCCAATCTACTGACTTCAAATGCACCTGCCTACCTGCCTATCAACAAACTTACAAACCTACCTACCTACGTACTAAGAAATCTACCTACCTATCAGCCTACTTACATACCTACCTACCTACCTACTTACCTGCCTACCAAAATACCTGATAGCTCCCTCAATACCTGCCTACCTGCTACTTATCCACCCAGCTAAATACCTATATGGCCTGAGCTTTCATTAACCTGTTCTTACCTTGCTACCACACCTGTCTCATTCCCTCTCTCCTTCTCCTTCACGTCCAAGGAAGGTGGCTTGGGATTGACACCTATCGAACACACGTGGATCAAGGCAGTTCTTCTCAGGCACAGTTTTCCCCTAGCTCTAGATACAGTATGCAACCATTGATCTGTCTATCTATCTATCTATTTATCTATCTAACAGGGACAGACGTACGGAATGTCAGTTTTACATATCTTCCTGCGAGTATCATTCATCTATCTATCTATCTATCCATCTGTCTATCTATCCGCCTATCCATCCATCTATCTATCTATATATCTATCAATCAATCAATCAATCTATCTATCTATCCATCAGTTTATCTACCTATCTATCTATCTATCTATCCACCTATCTATCCATCCATTTATCTATCTATCTCCTGTTAAACCACTATTGGTGTACACTTTCCGTGCTAAATGCAGTCCTACTTAACCCTGGCAGTTCTGCTTTCATGATTACATTATCTATCTATCTACAGTACCTATCTATATATCTATCTACAGTATCATCTATCTACTGTATCTATCTATCTACAGTATCCATCAATTTATCTATCTACAGTATCTATCTATCTATCTACAGTATATATATATATCAATCTACAGTATCTATCTATCTACAGTATATATCTATGTCTACAGTACCTATCTATCTATCTGCAGTATTTATCTAACTACAGCATGTATATATCTATTTATCTAAAGTATATATCTATCTACATTATCTATATATCTACATTATCTATCTATCTTTCTACTATATCTATCTATCTATCTACGGCCGGGCAGTCTAACCTTTCTAGCCTGTGCACCCCTATATTACTCGTAAATGTAACCCAAGCTACACTTCCCACCTCATAAAATATTAATCAAAACATTACTACTCAAAAGACACAGATTCCACATTTTCTGTACCGTATAGGCTATGTGTGAAGAAGCAAAGAATGAGATCTGGAAATAAGGAAACATGTATTTATTCATAGGTCCAAAAAATAAATAAATAAATAAAATATCCACTTGTCTGCAGCAAATTACACTTGTGAATTAATTACTCTCATCAAAAACAGAGGAAAAAATATATATATAAAAAAGATAGGTAGAAGAAATATACAGAAAAAATACAGAATACAGAAAAATAGATAAAAATAGAAAACACAAAGAAACAGACGGGCAGAAAAAACATAAAATACAATATAGAAAAAATATAGAAAAATATATAGGTAGGCCAAAAAAAATAGACAAACAATTGAAACAGAAAAAATAGACAGACAGACAAGAAATGGACAGATAGAAAAAAAATTGACAGAAAAGAAAATATAGAAAAAATACACAAAAATCAGATAGATAGGAAAAAACAAAAAATAGATACAAAAAACAAAAACAAAAAAAATACATAGAAAAAAATAGAAAACAGGAGAAAATATAGAAAAAAAACTGAAAAAATTTAGGCAAAAAAAATAGTAGGCAGGTCATTAAGACTTCTGATTAACCAAAGATAAGAAAGCATTTAATATAAGAAAATGTAGGTTTAATGTATCTTTCTTTAGAACTGACATGGTAGCAAAAAGACTATGATAAAATAAAATATGGAATTATAAAGGATCAAATGCTAGCCAGGTTTTAAATATTACTACATTATAGGAAACAGCTGTGGCTCTAAGAATTTTGCATGGACACCTGGTTGGACCACCTTAATTAATGGACTCTACCTACCTGCTTACCTATCTACCTACCTACCTGCTTATCTACCTACGTATGTACCTACTTATCTACCTACCTACCTACCTGCTTATCTACCTACCTACCTACCTGCTTATCTACCTACCTGCTTATCTATCTACCTACCTACCTGCTTATATATCTACCTACCTGCTTATCTATCTACCTACCTACCTGCTTATCTATCTACCTACCTGCTTTTATATCTACCTACCTACCTCCTTATCTACCTACCTGCTTATCTATCTACTTACCTACCTACTTGTCTACCTACCTACCTACCTATCTATCTACCTACCTACCTGCTTATCTATCTACTTACATACCTGTTTATTTATCTATCTATCTATCTGAGGGTCCCCTGTGTACAAGGAAGGGGACTGGAATCGCTTTTGTGGCATCCAAACCCCCTTACTCCAAGTGACTCAATTTTTAGCTCAATCTTCCTGCTCCTAGACGATTTTTTTTTTATTAAGCTTTGGAAAGGCCTCTTGTACTGAAGGGGGATTTATTGGTGGATTTATTGATTGGGGTATTTATTGAGGGATTTTTTGATTTAGGGATTTACTGAAGGATTTATTGAATGGGGATTTATTGAGGGATTTATTGATTAGATTTACTGCTTGGGGATTTACTGACTAGGGGAATTATTGAGGGATTTATTGACTGCAGGATTTATTGTGGGATTTAGTGATTGGAGGATTTATTCAGGGCTTTATTGACTGGGAGATTTATTACGGGCTTTATTGACCGGAGGATTTATTGACTGGGAGATTTATTGAGAGATTTATTGACTGGGGGATTTATTAAGGGATTTACTGAAGAGTGTACCCTGAGAGAGAGAGAGAGAGAGAGAGAGAGAGAGAGAGAGAGAGAGAGAGAGAGTCAGCATTCTTCCCAGTCTACACATGAGCTCATCCCTTCTTTAGCAAACCAGTTCCTCTTCAGATAGCAATTTTAGCTCACTTCGCAATCATGACTGTGGGTATTAGCGCTGTTTTGGCGTCCGCTGATGATGCTGTAGTGATGGGCGTTGTTGCATGATCTCTCTCTCTCTCTCTCTCTCTCTTTCTGATGCTGTTGTGATGAACGTGCTCTCTCTCTCCCGTACATACATACATACGGTATATCTATCTATCTATCTATTCTATGCACACTCACAGACCCATACACATTTACACATACAGTACATACATGTATACATTAACATGCTGAGAGAGAGAGAGAGAGAGAGAGAGAGAGAGAGAGAGAGAGAGAGAGAGAGAGAGAGAGAGGTGTAGCTAACCAACTCCTGTCCCAGCTACCTATCCCACACACCTGAGTTGTATTTATAAACAACAAAAACAATAACAACAACAACAACAATAATAATAATAATGACCAGATATGACCCTAATCTTTCCTTGGTAGCCATAAAAATCATAATAAAATAATTTTGTTTTGTATTTTTTTCCCATTAAAATTTATTCTGCTTTATTTTTGGTGTATGATAATTGTATACAAGATGAAATACATATACATAAACAGTCTCTCATATAGATCTGGCTTAGGAATATTTATGTATACGTTCCCTGCTCACTAGGCGCCTCTCTCTCTCTCTCTCTCTCTCTCTCTCTCTCTCTCTCTCCACGGAAATTCGGTTACAAGAGAATATATGACGGGCGAGAGAGAATGAGAAAGAAATGGGGGAAAAGAGTGATGTGAACGAGGGAGTGAACTAGCTCTATTGCTCTCTAAATTCCTCTCTCCATTTTTCAGACCACCTCACTTACATTATACTCACTTACGCCACATCACTCACTCATACTACCTCACTTGCTCTCTCTCTCTTGCTAACTTCACCTTACTCACCCACATCACCTCACTCACTCATGCTGTCTCATTCAGTCACAGGTTCACTCAAACTTCCTCACCTCTCCCTCTCTCTCTCTCTCTCATCCTTCTCCTCTCCCCTCTCCCTCGTTTCTTGTTAACTCTTTCCCCTTCCCATCCTCTCAATTCCCTTCTCTATTAATTGCCACATTTTTTTCCTTCCCTCTGTTTCCCCTCTCCATTTAATTTATTATTCTTTATTCCCCTCTTCGTACTCGGAAAGTGAAAACTGACGAAAAACACTCTAACCTGCTCATCATCATCACCATTATCTTCATTATCGTCGTCGTCATCATCTTCATTAACCTCATCACCTTCATCATCATTAACTTCACCTGCATCATCATCTTCATCATTATTAACCTCATCATTATCAACCTCTTCATCATTATCTTCATCATTAACCTCATCATCTTCACCTTTATCATCATCACCTTTATCTTCATCACACCATCATCATCATTATCACCTTCATCATCACCATCTACTTCATCATCATCATCATCATAATTATCTTCACCACCACCACCGCCACCATCATCATCATTTTTATCAGCATCATCAAAGTCGCATTTTTCGTCTCACCCATGTGAGAAGAAGGATGCAGAAATTTGAAAAATGAATGCACAAAATCAGATGAAATACACTGGTTAGCGAAATGGAAAATATAATCATCTAGCTACTCGTCAATTAGGCCTAAGCTTCACAAATTCTCGATTTTATCTCACTGGCGAAACTATCCATATTATAATGTTGCTTAGTGCCACTCTCCTTTACCAATAAAAATACAATAAATAAATAAACAGCGCAACCTTTATCACGTTTATCCATTCATCTTCTAACCACCAATCACTTTTACTAATTCTTATGTTTCCTTAATGCTACACTCATTTATTCACTTCCATCCCTCCCTTTCTTGGACTTTCATACCTCTTCTACTTCCAGCCTCATCCATGTCTATCCTTCCCACCATCTTAATCCTATCAAACACTTTCTATTACATGAGCCAAGCCGTCCTTTATATCCCTCTATCAGTGGTCATAATCTCTCACGAATCTGTTTCAACTCACACATATATCTTTTACAGTTTCCTTTTTCCTCCTCCTCTCATTCTCAATTCTGTATACTCAAGGTCCACATACAATTCTCACACTCTTACGTTAATCTGGCCATTAATACATCACGCACACCTAAAATGGCTCAATTTGTACCCGAATCTGTTTTGTATCAAATTCTGTTCTGTATCAAATATTTTGTATTAAATTCTGTTCTGTGTCAAATTCTGTGTTCTGCATTAAATTCTGTGTTCTGTATTAAATTCTGTGGTCTGTTTCAAATTCTGTTCTGTATTAAATTTTGTTCCATATCAAATTCTGTTCAGTATCAAATCTGTTCTATGTCAAATTCTGTGTTCTGTATCAAATTCCGTGTTCTGTATCAAATTCTGTGTTCTATACCAACTTCTGTGTTCTGTATTAAATTCTGAATGTATGGTCGCTGAAGATTTGCATGCGAAATTCTGATTTATTAATTTTCATTTTCTGCACTACTCTACAGACACATCAATTCTGCACTACGGTTATATACTGCTGCTGCTTAACCCCGGTCTCTCTGGACGAGCAGACCCGTCGACCACAGGTAAGCAACTATTTCTATGAGGCCGTCCTACAGGTACATTTACATATACCGCGCATGGAACCGCTATCCACTTGTGATCGGAAAAATTGTCTCCCAGGTGTAGATGCCTCGCTCCACCCAGATTATACTCCTACAGTGCCACCACGCGTAGGCCCCTTGTCAGCGTCACGGTATGTTTACAATCTACCTATCTGTTTTTGTTTTTATATGGAGGGAACGGTTTGCGGACTCCTGACCTTTGGTTTCTTCTTCCTTGCGTTAAAAAAAAAAAAAAAAAAAAAAATCAATACAAGGAAACTAGACTATATCACTGACGATACTGAAAAAACATACGGAAGTATGTGAGAGGTCAACGATTTTTCCGAGTAGCCTACACTATTCATTATTATTACTGTTATTTTGGTAACTGAAATATCGACAACCTACTTATTTACCTACCGAACTACCTATCTCTGTTCTAGTTCATCGCCTCAAACATGCAGTATTATTTGTTACAGTATCATCATTCTCCGGTTGATTCATAAATGAAACTACTTTTTTATTGGTCAAAACATTAACCCAAGGGAAGCAACTACCCCCTGGGGGTAGGGGGGTTTTCAAGAATACTCCCCCAGTATCCCTGCTTGTCGTAAAAGGCGACTAAAAGGGTTGGCGGAGGGTTAGTGCCCCTCCCCGGAAAACAACTAACTAAAAAAACAAACAAGAAGCCTCGGACAAGGACGGACCAAACGATGACGACCCAGGACCGGACAAAGGACTTGGTAATGAGTACATGGAATGTAAGAGGAGCGAATGATGAGGTGAAAGAGAGAGAGATTGTCCAGGTGCTTGAGGGTGCGAAAGTGGATGTATGTGGAATAACTGAAACAAAATGGAGAGGAGAAAGTGTGAGAGAATGGGAGTATGGATGGGGTATATGTGCAGGAGTAGGTGAGAATGAGAGGACAAAGGAAGGAGTATGTATAGTTGTGAGTAAAAGATGGAAGAGGAGCATAAGACAGTATGGATCAGTTGGGTCAAGGATTGTGTGGGTAAAGTTGAAAGTTGGAATACAAATGTGGGCGATTGTGTGTGTGTATGCGCCAACGCAAGATCGTGCTAGAAGAGTGAGAGAAGAGTTCTGGACAAATGTGGAAGTGTGCATGGAACAGTTTGGAAGGAATGAGAGAGTGTTTTTGATTGGTGATATGAATGGTAAAGTTGGGAATGTGAAGGTGGATGGAACAGTTGGTGAGTGGGGTGTGCCTGCTGAGATAGATGAGAATGGGAGTGCGTAAGTGGACATTTGTGCTGGGAGGGGGTTGGTGATAGCCAATACCCTCTTCAGGCATAAAATGATCCACAGGTATACATGGCGAGTGATGAGAAGGGTGGGTGGTGAACTGAATGAAAGGAAGGCAATGATTGATTATGTGTGTGTGGATGAAAGGATGCGAAGATGTGTAAAGGATGCAAGAGTGTATAGAGGTTAGGGGAGTGGACTTTCTGACCACTACTGGGTGGTGGCCAGAATTAGAATGCAAGTAAGATGGCAGAATAGAAGAAGGGAAAGACGAGAGGAAGGAGTAGTTGCAAGGAGAGTGGAAAGGTTACAAGAGGATGAGAAAAAGGCAGAGTATAAAAGAGAAGTGGAGGAACTATTGGGCAAATAAGAATTGGAGCAGATGGGAGACGTGGAAGGTGTGTGTAAGATATTTACAGAAGAAATATGTGCAGCATGTGATGTGGTGTGTGGAAGGAAGAGAAGACGGAGGGGGGTGCAAGGAACAGCGTGGTGGACTGAAGAGGTGAAACAGGCTGTGGCACAAAAGAAGAAAGCATACAATGAATGGATGAGAAATAGGGGCGTGGAAGAAGTTGAGAGGCGGAAGAGAGAGTTATATGTGGAAAGAAAGAGAGAGGTGAAAAGATTAGTAAGAGAGAGTAAGAAGAGAGTGGATGAGGAATTTGGAAGGAATTTGAGTGTAAAGTGGAGGGACTGTAAGAAAATGTTCTGGAGAGAAGTGAAAAGAGTAAGACAGGGTGGAAGTGAAGTTAGCAGGGGAGTGAAAGATAAAAATGGTAGATTACTAGTGGAGAAGGGAGAAAAAGTGAGCAGATGGAGAGAACACTTTAAGGAATTGTTGAACGTAGAGGATGGAAGTAATGCGAGTATAAGTGGCTGGGGGATAGCTGGGAGAAGGAGGGAGGTAAGAAGACAGGAAGAAATCAGTAGGATAGAAGTTGTGGAAGCAATGAAGAAAGTTAAATCGGGGAAAGCCCCAGGAATTGATGGAGTGTGTGGTGAAATGATGAAGCATGGGGGAGAGATAGTATTAGAATGGATGTGGAAGATGTGCAGATTGGCCTGGGAGGAAGGTAGAGTCCCGGAGGATTGGAAGTCAGGTATAATTATTCCCTTGTACAAAGGAAAAGGGGAAAAAGAAGTGTGTGGTAATCATAGGGGCATTTGTCTTCTTAGTATAATAGGAAAAGTGTATGGTAGGATACTTATAGACAGAGTTAGAGAAAGAACAGAGAAATTAGTTGGAGAAGAACAGGGAGGCTTTAGGAAGGGAAGAGGTTGTGTAGATCAGATATTCATTCTTAGATCTTTAGTGGAAAAGTTTCTAGAGAAAGGAAAGAAGTTGTATGCGGCTTTCATGGATTTGGAGAAAGCATATGACAGAGTGGATAGACAAGGATTGTGGTAAGTGTTAAGAATATATGGAGTAGATGGGAAGTTGTTGAATGCTGTGAAGAGTGTACGATGGTGCGAAGGCTGCAGTGCGTGTGGATGGTGAACTAAGTGAATTTTTCTCTTTGAAAGTTGGTTTGAAACAGGGATGTGTCATGTCTCCATGGTTGTTCAATCTGTACATGGATGGGGTAATAAAAGAGGTACAAGGTAGGGTAGTGGATGTTGGAGTGGCCCTGGTGAGAGAGGATAGTGTTTGGAAACTCCCTGTACTGTTGTTTGCAGATGATACTGTGTTGTTGAGTGAAGACGAAGGGGAGCTGCAAGGCTTGGTGGATGAGTTTGAGAGAGTGTGTAAGAAACGGAACCTAAAGGTGAATGTAGGGAAAAGTAAAGTGATGGTCTTTGAGAGAGGTGAAGTCAGTGAATGTACAGCAAGGTTGGATGGTGAGGAATTGGAAAATGTGACTACGTTTAAGTACTTGGGTAGTGTGATGAGTAAGGATGGAGGTTTGGAGGGTGAAGTGCTTGAAAGGGTACAGCAGGGAAGAAAGGTTGCTGGTTCTTTGAAAGCAGTGATAAGAAACAGGGAAGTGAGCATGGAAGTGAAAAAGTTACTACATGACAGTATTGTGATACCAACTCTAACGTACGGAAGTGAAGCTTGGACATTGTTGGAAGGACACAAGTCAAGAGTGAGAGCAGTGGAAATGAGTTATTTAAGAGGAGCCTGTGGAGTCACGTGGAGAGACAGGCTGACGAATGAGGATATAAAGGAGCGTTGTGGTGTGGATGTGGATGTGATAGGAAGCGTTATGAGGAACACACTGAGGTGGTTTGGCCATGTGGAGAGGATGGAGGGTGAAAGACTGACGAAGAGAGTGTATGTGAGTGAGGTGGAGGGGGGAAGAGGGAGGGGGAGGCCGAGGATGAGATGGAGAGATGGGGTGGAGATGTATATGAGGGAGGGGAGTGTGAGTTGGGAGCAGGGCAGTGAAATGGCGGGGGACAGGGCGACTTGGAGGCGATTTGTTTGTGGCCACCCCAAACGGGATTGAGGCGTCTGGCAATAGATAGATAGATAGACAGAAGCAACTACTGTCTGCCGGAATAAACAACTATATCAAATCTGCTCCCCAAGTTTTTCTCGCCTCTTTCCTCTCCCCCCCCCTCTCACTTGGTTTCCACTGGTATATGCTAAACTAACAGCTGTGATCCTCGCTTTGGTGAAGATAGAATATGCGTCTTTGGTTATGAATATGTAAAACAAAAATGCAATTATGTGCAAAATACAAGGTAGAGCATACAACCGAGATTGGTTACCCTTGAAAATACCCGTTTTCTTCTAATCATACATGGAAGAAAATTTGGTCTGTCAATTTCTAAGGGGTAAACTTCGCTGCTAGTTGTAAGATGATTTACAGTAGTGGTAAACTGGGCACTCTCCGAAGCTGAAAAGTAAATTGGCAGCCAGAATTAAATAAAAATCTTCGGGCAGAAGGGGCTAAATTAAAGTATCCGTTAGAGCTATTTTCTATCACTTGTTTTTGCGTATACACCCACGAATCAATTTGAAAACCATCTCTTTCGTCTTTTTTTTTTTTTTTTTTTTTAATGCGAGGAAGAAGGAACCAAAGGCCATGAGCCCGCAGTAACAGTTCCCTCCAAGAGAAAAACAAAATACAATATAGAGCCAAATTCAAGATCCGATCATTTTGAGATGCCTGGACACACTGCGTTTGAAAGACTGGAGATCATAGGCAGCAGGAAATACAGACAGAGGGAGACAGTTCCAGTCTACGAACTGATTTGTAGAAAAAAAAAAAATCAAATACTTAACTTCACGAGTATACTTCAGTCTTTCCACTTACCTCAAGTGTGAGGATACTCAGCTAATTTGACCCAAGTTACATGGAAAATATCAGTGAATGATCGTGAGTACCCATTTAAGCAAACAACCTAAAATCATGTTTCCCTCATATATACGGTGGTTTCTCGGCAAAATGAAGGTAAAACTTGCTCTAACTAAAATTGGATAAGGTATTTTCTTGTATAATGTTCACTTGGTATACATACAAATAGGCTATGTAAATAAATAGATAAAATTATTGATTTTCAAAGAAAACAATGCATGGAAATGGAAAAGATTATGTTATAAGTGGAAAAGTGGACAATGGAAAGTATTATTACACCACTTTTGCGTTACTAACAAGTAAACATATTTTACTTCATTATTCCTTTCAGTTTCCAGAAAAATCAATGGCATAAACACTCACCACTCCGGTGGAAAGAAAATGATCCAAGTAGAGGAGGTGGAGTGTAGTGTGGTGGAAGATTGACTGGCATAAGCCAGGCACGCCATAAGACAAGCCAAGGTATGGGTGTATATTTATTTTGAACACAGACGCCCGGCTGGGGCTGGGAGCAATAGTCTCATACCATCTAATACAAGCCCATACACTCCACGAAATATATTTGCCTATCAGCTTCGCCAGTCCCTCGCATGACTAGTTTACCACCGCATTCAGCTTCATAATAGGTGCATCAGTTCTGTGGTCCCTTTTATTAACGTCAGCCAAGTGAGTTGTGAACTATGAACACCATCGTGACATACGGTATATCCCATCCACTTTGCGGCCATGATGCTTTCCTCAGCAAACACTCCATCTACTCTCCATGTTGCATATCCGTGGACACTATTTTTATTTCTTTCACCGTGCCTCACGATCCAATACTCTTCTCGTGAATAACAGTACGGCACATTTCTTGACGTCATAGTCTGTGAGTCCTCATTATCTTTACCACCGCACTTCTCTGAATATCACCTGTTCAGTCACACCCCATATCCAGTACTAGTAGTACTGTATACTCATCTCGTAATCACAGGGCTACCAAGCCAACCTCTACGCATGGGTGTGTTGCTTGAACACGTTGACCTTTGAACATCACTAGAACGACTCATCAATTTCGAAAAAAAAAAAAAAAAGCGCCAGAGAACGGAAAATAAGCCTAGTTTTAAACACCCACTTCCAACATGTCTGGTTGTCAACTTGTCACTGGAGACGGAGTGACAGTCATCCAACTTAGCACAAAACTGTCGACTTGTGCTTTGCAAACACTTCACTCGTGGGTCATTCATTTAACTTTGCATGTTGTTTCAAATGACGTGTCAGAAACACATATTATATCCCCACCACTGACAGCGGTGTCCTTCCACCTTCTCGCCGCCCCTCGTCAACTTCTCTACTGAGTTTGACCCGGGTTGCTCCAGGGACGGCAACTATTATTCATTTTCTGTCTACGAAATCGCTTTTCTTCTAACTTCTATAACCTTGACAAAAACTTCTCTGCTTCCATCACCCCTCGTGCTGTTCTCTAGAATACATATTTTACACTGTCCTCCCTGTTCTTTATTTCCTCAAATTTTCTCTGACATTGTATCGTCTCATCCTGTAGCTCACTTCTCTGTTCTTTGTAGTAACAAAAAACAATACATGACATCACTTTCAGTCACGCCAGACCAGGGAAAAAGACTGTCTATAAACTGCAAAGGCATTATAGCCATGTGCTGTACGCATAGCTGCGTATTAGCAGGAAAAGGGGGGGGGGGTATTTATCCACAAATTTTGAATTATTACTAAGCAGCTTCAGATACATACACCTGTCATTAGTATCGAGTTACAGACTATACATGTTCTTTTCACAAAATCCAAAAACTTTGCAAAACAGAACAGTAGTGTATACGTCCCAAGTCGAAGACAATCATTATGTTCAAAACACAGCTGAGGAGTGAGGCGGACAGTACGATTGTTGCGGTAGGACGCATATTTTATTTGCAGCTTTTAACTGTTTTATACCAGCAAACGGTCATTCAAGGATATTTTATTCCATTTTCGCGTACATTTACTGTAGCTGATATGCTGGATGCCCAAAGTCTAGGGTAGAGTTCTCGTAAAATAGGTTTGACAAACGGGGGCCCTCGCATCAGAACTATTTCCCTGTACCTGATATTTGTTTATTGTGGAATTTGTTGGCTTTCGAATCATCGCCCTTTTCTGCCGCATTAGTAATGACTGATAAGTTTGAAGGACTTTAAAAGAGCGAGATGGAATACTGGGTATAATATCACTCGTCCTGACAAGGAAACTTGGGGAAGTTGGGATATGGGTAATCCTTAAAGAGACATAAGACCACCTCTTAAAAATCTGCAAATTTAATTTATTCTTTACCAAGTGGCGCGGCTTTCCCATATTTTCTACTGGAATGAGTCACTGGTTACTTGTTATGCTTCATGGATTATCACAGCTACTGCGTATTATTAATATTAACTTACCTCTTAAAGCTACTGATGAGGATTTAGAATGTGTAAATACTCCACCAAAATCTACCAGCAGCTGGCCACATCAAAGGTTCCTAATGCATATTTTTAAATGCAAAAGCTGGCTGTCAAATTAAAGTTAGGTTAGGTTTAAATCATTATTTCCTATAGCTTTGACATGGTTATTAGTGTTTGTGTACAGTTGAGTATGTTTTATACAATGATATGTCCAGTCACAGCGATGGCTGGTAAACAACGCAGCCAGTCAGAGAGAACATCGTTAAACACTGCTGCGGACTACCTGGCTGCTTCCTTAAATACCCAAGAATAAGTATATTTTGTTTTTTCCAATCACTTCTTGCAGTCGTAATTCAACAGTTAACTATCTGTGTTGCACATGTACCAAAATTACGTATCTTGAGACCATGAGTTTTTTATAATATCTCGTAGATGAAATCGCCATGCCCATTTGGTAAAGAATTAAGGTACTCATAATTCTTTACCCACCTCTGAACTGATTCAGTGACTGTGTAAGTGTACAGCAGTGTGTTTTTGAGTATGATGAACCACCATTAAACAAGGAAACTAGGAATATGTACAGTAAGTGATACATTAAGAAAAGTTTGGTTAGGTTAGGCAAGGGGGAGGTGGTGGCTGAATCGGAAGAGAGGCGGTCTGCAGTCCTAATAGACCCAGGATTGAATCCCAGCTGGAGGCAGGGAACGGTTTAGGGATCTGAATTTCATAACAGCACACGTTACTGAACCACCAGATGACCCGCTATGTCGTAAAACTACCCCCGCTAATACCAGTACACTAGTCCAGTATGAGACAGCCCTAGCATGTATTCAGTATTGACGGTGCATGGTAGCACCGAGCTGGTGACATGTGGAGGTGTGCAGGAGGACTACTGGGCCTTGGGATAGTCCCTGAAGCCTTTGCCCAGAGTTAGAAAAAAAAAAAAAAAAAGAGAGAGAGAGAGAGAAATAAGGTTGGATTGTTACAAAAAGTTAGGTTAGGTTTGAATAAATAGGCACTGATAAGGGTATTTACGATAAAACATGGTGTTCTACGATGGCATTTGTCTTCGCACACCACAAGATGGTGTCCGTCCTTAAGCAAACATTGTTTTTTTTTTTTTTTTTAATGCATTTCATCACTTAAAAAAAATAAAACACACTGAAACTTGAAAATGCACTCACAAAATAATCAAAGAATTCCACAAAGGGCTTATGTAAAGAAAAAAACAGAAGAAAATGAATAATAAGGTGGTCCTATGTTATCTTAAGGATTGCCGGGATATGCAGTCAATTATTATAATAATTATGAAATTCCTTTTTATACTTCAATTGCAAAATAATTATAGTGTTAGAGTTTGACAAAAGGCAGTGTTACAATTTGACAAAAGGCAGCTCATGGTGGTAAGGTTTCAACTAATCACAGTCTGACATACCAGAAGTGCTTGCAGAAACGAGTTACAACACTGGGTGGTAACCATATTGCCAAATAACAGAATGATGTGCAGCCTACTATGGTGCCTCTGTTAACTGGCTGGAGAGGTGCAAATGTGGCATCTATATGGGAACCAAACCTCCACATTCTTCACCACACCTCGCTGTGGTGAGGTACTCTCTGCCGAAAGGGAACATCAGTCCACAGCATGGGATGGCTATGCATGGGCAGCTGCTTGCCTGTGGTTGATAGATCTGCTCACCCAGACAGACTGGGGTTACTCAACAACAACAAAAACAATAACCACTATGAGACATCTTTCCCAGTTGAATGACTGGGTCTGGAAAAGCAAGAATAAACTAGAAGGGCACAATCAGATTCAAAGGGTACCGTTAAGAGGACGAATTGTAGTGTAAGTGTTGATTTATTTCATACAGTGACCCTCCAAGGTGGTGAGTGAGAGCAATATGGCAGTAGAGAGGAAGATGCCTGCTGAGCTTCAGGCAGCACTGGAGCGTGTGGAGGCATTGGAGCGGCTCACCACCCTCAACTCACTTCACCATACACTCAGCCTCCATGAACGCACCACCCAACTTCGTGCTGCTCACATATATGGTGTGTGTGTGTGTGTGTGTGTATGCTAGCGTGCATGCGTGTTTTGTGTTGTGTTGTGTTGGGGGGGGAGGTTGGACCTCATTTGGTTCTTGATAGGTCAGAATTCAAGCAGATTGATGACTGTACTATCAGCAATCAACACTAAATCATGATCACACAGGTTTCAAGGTTGCTAGCCTATTTATGAAATCTCTTAACAATGCTTGAAGTTCCAAGAACAGCAATGAGCTTAGCTTTGAATCAAAGCTTTTTTGTCCATTCAGGGATAATTTTCACAAATTTTCACACATGAACTAAAATATACCCATCACTTGTCAGCAATATACCAGTAATCACACGTTTTCCTAGCTTTACTACAATATACTGTACATTACTTTTTACTGTGATGCTGTATAATTTCTTGCACTGTGTAGTTTCTGTGACAATTTTTCTATTTAATGTGATAGGTGTAAAAAGGAACTATGGCATACAAACATCATATTACCGTATAGTTCTGGAAGATTTGATAGGTTAAAAATCGCATGCAAAAGTACAAAGAAGTATTTCTGCATTCCCATCCTTAGGTAAGAAAGAGAGGTCAGGATGATGAGTTCTGTTATGATTACTGTAACTGTTATAAATACCAATTCACTTTTCAGCAATGAAAGAACATCAGGCAGGTGAGACTGAGGCAGGAACTGGGGCCCAAGAGAATGTGAGTGACAGGACACAGCTAACGACTGAGATCGATGAGCTCCAGGATGCACTCCTCAACCACCAGCTGGCACAGTTTTCATTCCAAAAACTGGCTCACAAAATAGAGGTATGAAAATAATAGAATAAATCATCATATCACAATGAACAAGGAGCCTAAAACTGTCCTAAGCCCACAAGCATATTATGCAGTGTGCTGGTATTATGAAAAACATACAGTACTGTAGTAAGGTGTAGCTGTGCATATTTAATATATTGCTATGGAAGTGGAGCTTGAAACCCTCCTAAATCCACAAAAATTATGCAGTTTGTGTTGGTACTGTATTAGAGATATGAATAACACACTATACTCTTTTTACATTAACCTGGCCTAGAACTGACATCTCTTCATCTAGATTGCTGAGTTGTTGCAATAAATTTACACTAGAGTATGATGCTGGTCAGGAAAAAGTGCTTTGGAAAGGATGTAGAGCCATACAGATGTCTATTTCAGCCACTGAGCTCTGTAAAATAAACTGGAAAAAGAAAAAATTTTGGGCCAAGTTAAGGTACCGGTAATAGAAAGGTGTGGCTATACAAAATAAATCACAAGTGGCTATGCAAAATAAATCACTAAAGAAAAGATGCTAGAAACAGACATGAAAGGAAACAGTAACTTTGGCTTTGCAGGTACAGGAGGCAGTGAGTAGCAGCATGACTCAAGTGGACTTAGCAGAACCTGTTGCCAATTTTCCACAGAAAGAGTAAGTTTATTTTGTATGGGATGTAGATTTTTTATATTACTGCTGAAGTATATCTTCCCCTTTCAGCCCAGTGACTAATATTTCCATTATTTCTTGCTACAGTACTTAACCATTCTGTTCAGTATAGGACAGATCTTTATACTGAAGGGGTTAATGAAGGCTATATCAAACTTCAGTTCAAAAAGTATTTCTGAAGATGAAAAAACTGATGGGTGGTTGGAAGAAAAAAAAATAAGCAAATACACCTTTGGACTGAGGGAGTTAATGTGGTGATATCATGGTCCAAAATCAGCATGAAAGAGGGTGGGACATTGTACATGGGGCTTACTTTCTCCTTTAATTTGCTAGCCCTTCAGTCAGAGGACAAAATAATACTGTATTTTTTCATTCCTGTTGTCTCTAGATGATTTTTATTTACCTATGGGTAGACGTTTCAGGGTGAAGGGGTTAGATATAGCCATCATCATCCCCTCTATGGCAAGACATCTCCCTTGACCTGATTAAATCATCTGGTGGCAGAGTTTGGAAAAAAATGGAGTTTGCCCTAAAGGAGATCAATGAAATGTGCTTTAAATCTTCCCTTCCCATGTGTTGACTCCTTCAATTTGTATATTTTTTTTTAAATACTAGCTGTAACCAAGTTCTTTTATTCAGCCTAAGAGAATACTGTACCTGCATAGTTCAGGAAAGAAACTGACGAATGGTTATATCTTAATGCCTCCAGTTTAAAAAAGTCTCCTTCTTAGCTGAATATAATAATTTTGTTTAAAAAAATAGAAAATAGTATTTTTTGTACTCCATCTTATATTACAATGTAAGTACTGAACAGTAAATCCTCCTTTAAGTTACTATTTTGATGTTAATTCCACAGAAAAATTGCCAGTGAACGTTCCATTGGTGTTTATAAAGCTGATCTGGCAGTTTCCCCAATTTCTTTGATGTATGAAAAAAGTTATGATACTTCGGAACATATTTCTGATTTGTATTGAAAACTGGTAGTAATCATGTTTCTCTTGTGAGGGTTTTCTGCATATAGTTTTCTCATTTTCTAACTAAGCATTTAAAACTCTGGTTAGCAAGAAGCTCCAATAACATACTTCTATCATCTAATCTTATATTGTGTAGAGATGTGTGGGGCAAGGCAACCTTGTTCAGACAATTAAGAGAAACCAGTCACTTTTCCCTGAGTGATTTTCTTAGTTACGCTTGATATCTTCCTTCTTTCTTCCACTATTCTTATGGTGGGGTGCAATGCACATACTGTACAGGTAATGAACTGTAAACCCCCTTCTCTCTCCACCCCTGGATAAAAGCCTAGTGGGTAAAAAATTACACCAGTATCTAATTAATTCCTCTCATGTCCCTGAACAGAGCAATGATTACCCATCTTACCAACAATGCAAAAACATGTAGTGAGTTGGCAGCAGTTGTAAAAGAAAAACAGGATTTGGATCATGAGATCTTGCAGCTGCGCATCAAGTATAACCAGTTGGTCAAGGACATCAAACGCAAATGGATCGCTACTAAGGATGTTCGTGCACACCGACCTGCAGACACTGAAAAGGAAAAAGAGTAAGTTTTGTATTACTGAGGTTATGAGTGAATGGAGAAAATAAGAGCTAGTTCTCATATGCAGTACATGAAGTTGTCAGCATAAAGCATTTTTATTATCCTACTTTCTTTTTGCTGTTTTTCTGTCTGTCATCCAGATTTTCTTTTTTTCTTCTCCCCCCCATCTGGAATTTACGGGCCTTGGGTTAGACTACTTGGTTTTGACAATTAAGGTGGCAGTGACCAAGCTTTACTTTTCCGTGAGGTACATTATTCGAGTAATAACCCCAACCATCTCAGATGTAAACCTATACAGGCCTTGTCTAGTTGAACCACCATAACCCAACCACCAAGTATCACTTGGTTATATGTTATGTATACCACCCAAGATAATACAATAAAACCCCACTTATTCGGACTATTGAGGGGTGGGGGCTGTCCTAGTTACAAAGTTGTCTGAATTATAGCAGATAAATTTAGAATAGCATTTGCTTGGGTAGACAGACATTTGTTTATTTCAGGGAACAGGCTTAGGACTAGGGCTGAAAGTCTTTTTAGATGACATCTTTCCTGTATATCTTTTTCTTACCTTACAAACAAAAACAAATAATTACAATCGTTCACTCACTTTAAACACATCTACAATCATTATAGGTACATTCCACCACAGAACGAGCTACAGGTACTAAGGATATTTTGCTATTTGTTAATACTGGGAGCAAGATTTGTAGGTGGTTACAAGTAGAAGAAAGTTGGTGACTAACTTGTAAATTAGATAACACATGGTAAACAGCCTGGTGGTGTCACCCTGTTGCCATCTGTGTGCATGTTCACATAAGCATTTTATTATTTTCCACAGAAGGAGCTACAGGCATCGTCTATTTTGCTATTTATTAAAAGTGAGAGTGAGATGCATGGATGAATAGGCAATGAGGAGAAACAAAAGTAGGTCACTAGTTGGGACACAAAGCAGATAGCCTGGCACCACTAGCATGTATATAAACATTTTATTATTTTCCAGTGGAGGAGCTACAGGAACTGAAAATATTTTCTTATTTATTAAAAGTCAGAGTGAGATGCATAGATGGAAACAAGCAGAACCAAAAGCAGGCAACTAGCTACATACTACACAACACTGATGAGATAGGCTGGTACCACCAGCATGGATATTTACATAAACATTTTACTATTTTCCACAGAAGGAGCTACAGACACTGAGAGTATTTTGTTATTTATTAAAAATGCAAGTGAGATGCATAGATGCATAAGTTAGATGGAAATGGGTTGAGGCAAAAGCAGGCAACTTGCTATGTACATAGCAAAGGAAGAGAGTCTAGCACTGCAATCGTGCATATTTATTTAAACATTAAATTATTTTCCATAGAAGGAGCTACAAACACTTAAGAATATTTTGTTATTTATTTAAACAGAGTGAGTGGTTGTTCAAGTCACACACCAATTACCCAGGTACATCATATAACTTGTACAGTACTCCTGGTTACACTGAATATGTCTAAGTAACGTGGGGTTCAAGTTAGAGGGGCCCCACGTTAGAGGGGTTTTCCTTAAGGTTTCTTTGGTTATAGGAGACCATTAAGCTTGTCAGTCAGTACAGCAGCACTAGTGTACATCAAATGAGTGGATGCCTGGTAATGCAGGATTGGTAGATGGCTGGATGGATTACTTTCCAAGACTGAAATATAAGTGGTATATTTTGAACTAGTAATGTCTTGTAGTCTCTTAACACCTTCAGTGTGAGAAGTTTCAATGGTATCAAGTATGAAAAGGCATCAACATACTTAAGTTAATGATTACTGTATCTAACACATTCACTTTGATGAGTTTCTCTTAGGACAGAAAACATAATTTTGTTGTCTACAGGAATCAAACAAAAAAAGATAGATGATCATACTATGGCTGTGGCCCCTGGCTCATCTGGATGTGAACCCACTGGACTGCAGGCAAATGGCCTCTTCAGCCAGGCATCTCCAGAGATCTTTTGTAGAAGTTACATTGAAGGATTCTGGTGTAAGAGTGAAGTGCATAAGTGAGTAACTATTGTGGCATGAGAGGCTGCATTACATTGAGGATAGTATGTGCTGAAAAACTGAGATGCATAAGGTGAGTGTGTAGTGTATGGGGTGCTGCAGGTGAGGTGAGTGAAATGAATGAGGTAAGCGTGTTGTGGTGTTGCGGTTGCATTACAGTGAGGGCATAGTGGGTTGTTTGTTAGTTTTATTTTGTGTCATCATACTGAAGGTGTTGAGCCCATAAGTAACTTTTTCTTTGGCCAGTCTGGAGAAATCGGTGAATAACCGCGAGTCGAAACTTCTGGTGATGGTGGCCATGATTCAGGGTCTTGTGAGCAACTTAGGCATTGCTTGGGGCAGACACCGCTACTTCAGAATGGTAAGTCTCCACATACATCTTGCTTGAGACAACACCACTAGTTCAGGATGGTAAATCTCGCACATTTGTATAACTTCTTTAAACTTAACTTGCCTCCTTGGGTTCAGTGATGTAATTTGTACTTCTTGTTATGTCCAGACAGTTTCACTTAGCCCTATGGAAGGCTTTTCAAACTGGAGGGATTAAATACAGCCCTCATGAACTCCATTCACAACTAGAGGTCCATCCAAAGTTGAATATCATCATGTGCTGGATACAAGAATATAATTAAAATAGATAATTGAATTGAAATGGTTAATTTACTGTACAACTGGTGGGGGGGGGGCTTTTGGTGGACCATTGGTTAAAATAACCAGTCATAGTGACAATCATCCATAGGATTAATTCCCAAGAGGTGAGTGGAGGCTTTTCAGCCAGGTAATGCCACCAGGGGAAGGAGGTTGGTCATTTGTCTTTAAATGAACTTTACTACTGTAGCCTCATTTTGTCTTTAAATGTACTGTACATGTCTACTGCAGCCTCGTTTTGTCATTAAATATACTAGACTACTGTAGCCTCGTCCCACGCCCCCATACCTTTAAAGAACACTTGCTGGAGAGGGATGCCTTCATTTGGTGACACAGATATGAGTTGATGGTTCCTCTGGCTGCTCACACAAGTGTCCCTGAACTCCCTCTCATTTCCTTGAAAGGGGGATGGTGGATTGCAGGAGAAGGATAACTTCAGCTGGTAATCCACCTCATGTCCATATAAACTTCTGGTCATAGTACCATGATGCTCAGTGATAGGACAAACATAAATGTGAAGGCTTGCAAGATAGCATCACAGTTTTCTTGGCATCTTGTTAATGCATGTTAAGGTAAAAAGCATACCATACCTGGATATCCATAACTTAAGCATATAAGAGTGTGTACTTTGACAGTACGATTGTATAGGAAGAGTTGCTATACAGTAGTTGGGATGGTGAAATGGATGTATATTAATGAATTTGAAAGAGCTTGAAAGGGTACAACAGGGAAGGAAGGTTGTTGGTTCTTTGAAAGCTGTGATAAGAAATAGGGTAATGACCAGGGAAGTTAAAAAGATGCAGCATGATACTATTGTCATAGTACCTTTAACCTATGGAAGCAGAGTTTGGACCTTGTTGGAAGGACACAAGTAAAGAGAGAGAAAGCAGTGGGAATGAGTTATCTGAGAGTAGCCTATGGAGTTACATGGAGAGACAGACTGACAAATGAGGAAGTGAAGGAACATTATGGTGTGGATGTGATAGAAAGCCATGTGGAGAGGATGGAGAGGAGAGACAAATGAGGAGAGTGTATGTGAATGAGGGGGGGAAAGGGAGGGGGAGACTGAGGATGAGATGGAGGGATGGAGATAAGAGGTATGTGAGAGAGGGGTGTGTGAGTTGGGGGGAGAGCAGCGTAATGGCAGGGGACAGGGCAACATGGAGGTGATATGTTTGTGGCCACCCCTTACAGGACTAAGGCATCTGGCTATAGATAGATAGATAGACAGAATGTGAAAAAGTCATGTTTGACCAAGAAGAAGGTGGATGGGTATGGTAAATCAATGTGTGAGAAGATAGGGTATGGAAAGTTCATGAAACAAATATGTTTCAAGCGAATGATAGCATATGAAGTGTACTCGAAAAAGTTATTGTTATGACTTTGACAGGTGCCTGTGAAGTACAGTATGTTAAGAGTAAAAAGAAAAAAAAATGCAAATAGTTGTGTTTGTATGTTAGAGCAAGGATTCTGCTGTCTTGAATGATGTGTGAATAATTATATGGTTCACTTCACTGGGTAGGCTGTTGGTAGTTATCCTACTTTTTAGGCTTTCTGTTTCCATGCCTGTAGAGCCTACCTCATCTTGTCCTTAGGAGGAATAATGGTCTAGGTAATGACAATCATGTTTTGATGATGATAGTGAATTTTATGACCTAAAACTTGTATCGCATTTCATCCCATGTTGTTGGCAGCATGGCATGTATTACTGGGAGGAGGGTGCACAAAGACCATGCTGTAGTGTTCAAAACTGTCATTTCAGACTGTTTTGTCCTCAGAGAATGATTGACAAGGAAGGCATTCACGGGGGACTACTATACAGTATGCAGTGGCACTGATGAGGAGCCTACATGTGGTGGCACTGTGCACCCTGGATGGAGCAAAGCAGTTGCAGCATCCATCCAAGAGCCAAATTCTTCATATTTCCCAGCACCTCACCATGGGGAAGGACCCTGGTGACTTGCTGTCTACCACAAGAGGAATCTGGTTCCCAACACACTGCATTCACTGTACTGCACTCTACTGTACCCATAGGAGGTCCCTGTAGAAGCAGTTGCTTGCCCCTTGGCCAGAAAACTAGGGTTAAGCAACAGCAGCAACAATATGCAACTGTCATTTTTCAAACCCAGGTTCCTATTTCATTTCCAAATGTGAACAGACTGGAGCAGAGACCCTCCTCAGTCTCATTTTGTTATATGTGAAGTTTTAGCTCTTAGTGATTTATCTGCTGTTTTTCAGCATACATTTTTTGAATGAGCGTGATACTTCTTAATATAAGTATGTACTTCATTTCCAGTTGCTGCATATGTGTGACATTTTTGTCAGGTCTGGATCAAGAAGTGAGTTGGACACATGTGCTCAGCAGCTTCCCAAGCTGAGAGAAGACATGCTGAAATCTAAAAAGGGTGATGATACTGATGAATGTGATGATGAAGAAGCTGAGAAAGAAGCTGCCAAGGCTCGCAAAGCAAAGTTCTTTACTAGTACTCCATCATCAAAGAAATGATATGTGGTTATTTTCTTTACCGTACCCTCCTACACTCCTCATGGGACAATGTAGGATTGGATGATGGATGGATGGATGGACCAAAATCTCTAATGTAGTTTAATTTAGGCTCACAAGGTTGAAGTAAAAGTTTCACAGTATTTTAGTAATTTTATATTTTATGTTTAATTCCTTCAACATAATGCCATATTTTGTGGTTTATTCTCGCTACTGATATGTGTAAGAAAATCCTTTTGAAAGGAAAGGTCAGATAATTATGGCTCTCATTTACCTTTCTGCCATGGCAGGGGTCTTCTAAGTTGACAAAAATAGTCTGAAGTTAGCAAGAATGTACTGTAATGTGAAACATGATAGGGTATTAAAGGAGTTAAAAGGACAGTTGCTGTGAATGGATGGAATACAGCAATAAAAAATTAACATATACTGTCAGTACACTGCCATAGTCCAGTCTGAAGATGTCTCTTTCTTAACAAGACTGTGACCTCACAGTTTTATTCTACTTATGAGGATCTCTAATAGTGAAGGAGTTAATCACTTAGGTTATTTCGAACCTCACCCGTTAAGAACATCTTCCCTAAGCCGAATATAATCGTATGGAATCACACAAATATAATATAAAATACTTTTAGTTGAAGATGTTAATTTGTCCTGCTTTTTTAGTACAGTTCACCATCCACTCACTTGATTTAGCAAGACATTCAGGTAAAATGCCAAATGGTTGCTTGTAGTTAAGGAATCCATTCACTTCACTGGAGGAAGACTGTATAACCAAATGAATGCCTGGTAGTCCAGTGAGCTAAGGTTCTACAAATGGATTAAGGGTTTATATCGAAGAGATAGATGAGGTATACAGATCGTATTATGCCACTGAGAACTATGTGGCTGGTAACTCACACCTAATATGTCAAAAGTAAACAAATTAGCCTCAGACTTCTACACACATGATGGATCAGTAAAGAACTAGATGACAGACTACTCTTTTTTCCTCCAACCATGCAACAGAATTTATGGTTTTCATTGAATTAATCAGAGGACATCACTATTTTATTATGGCTGCTGATTACTGTACACAGTTTTTTGCAACACACAAAAGGCCTTGAGCACTGAGCCCTCAAGGTCAAAAAGTATCTGCTGATCCGCAATATATTTTTTTATGATCTTACATTTTGAGCATCATTTAAGTACAGTAAACTCTCAATATAATGAACTAATTGGGGGGAGGGGTGGGTCATTATATCCAAAAGTTCGCTATATCCGATGGTCGTTATTAACCGAGGGATTACCGACCCAAGGTCGCTATATCCGTGGAGTCGTTCGGTCCTGTGTGCGCAACCACAACTTACTCTATGAAGTTTCACATGGAGAATTCAGTGGTTTATGTAGTTGTACAGTACATGTACAGTAAATACCATCCTGTATGAAGTTGTACATATAAATACAATGCCTGTAATTTAATGTAGTTACAGTACACTTACCATGCCAGGGAATGAACTTCTACTGGATATAGTGACCAAAGTTCGCTATATCCGGCGGAAGTTCGCTCTGGAAATGGTCGATCGTTATATCCGAAGTTCGCTATAAAAGGGTTCGTTATATCGAGGGTTTACTGTATAGTGCAAAGTTTACGATTTGTAATAGTCATCCCTTGTTTTTAGTAGTTTTGGACAAGGTGGTCCCATTTTTTCACATGAGTAAACCATTGCAAAGTACTGTACTCTTGATTAAAATTTATTTATTTATTTTTTAAAGGTAGTCACATAGTTAAAACATGGCGTTTTTTTTTCAGATGGGTGTTCATTATTTGCAGATTTTTGCTGATCATGAGTGTTTGTTCCCTAACCATCAAAAAGCATGGAATGACTAATCCTCCATCATTCAAGCTCCTTAGACTCTTTCTTAGCTGAATAAGATCATCTGGTATTAGCAGGAATAGAACACAAGTTATCTCAACCATAAGTAGTTAATCATCATCATCATCATCATCATAAGTAGTTAACTGTAACCATATTTACATTCTCAAGTTTCTGTGACACATTCTTAGCTTAGTAAAATTGTTGGCATTAGCTGGTAGAAAATACTGGAAAAGATGGGACCATGGAAGAGTTAATTAATATTGTAGAACACTAGTAATATATTTCAGAACAAAGTTTCCAGTATCTTCAGTTACTTTTGTCCCTGTCATTTTCAAACTTTAAAATGTTGCTACTGCCTGACAGATTATGTAGCTGAAGTGAATGGTTGCTGTAGTTATTAGAAGAATTATCTAAGACAATCACTTTCATCTTAAATGTCAGGACCAACTGCCTAGCCCTGGGCTCCTACGCTCCTTGTGGGGCAATGTAGGATTGGATGATGGATGGATGGATGGAGATTTCAAGATGTATTTTTGTTGAACACATTTCTCATAAATAAAGCAGCTTGACTGAATTCATACTCTCATTTGCATATACTATCCCCTGAATTTCCTTCATGACAGTTTTCCTTAGCACCTGCATTTCCAGGCACTGGGGTAAGATTGATAAATTACTGGTTCCATTTTCAGAATGTAATTTTTTGACTAAGGGTTGAGTTGGGAGGGGCAGACTGAAGAAAGACCTGGGACAAGGTCATACAGTATGACCTCAGGGATAGGGAACCGAAAAAATGGGCTGCTTGAGATCGAGCAGCATGGAAGGCCATCATTAAGTGAACATGGCAAAAGCACGTAGGCATTTTAGAACATTTTAAAACAAAACAAAATAAAATGAGGTCAAGTGTGACAGCAATGGAAATTAGTTATCAGACAGGAGCATGTGGAGTAACATGGAAAGACAGACAGATGTGAGGAAATGGAGTGCTGTGATACTGATGTGGATGTGGAAGATGGCAATGGGAAAAATACTTTTGAGATGGAGATAGATAGATAGAGATGGTTTGGCCATGTGGACAGGATGAAGAATGACAAGGGGAGTGTATGTGAGAGAGGAGGAGACTGGGGATGGAATGGAGAGGTATATAAAGAAATCTGTGACTTGGAGATGCCAAAGGACAGGATGACATTGAGGCGATGTATCTGTGGCCATCCCTTATCAGATTAAGGTGTCTGGTGATTGACAGAACAGAGACAGAAGCTCTTTTTCAGTACATCCATCCATAGTTGGGCGGATTTAGTTCCCATATTCATGAGGCTCTTAACTCCCCATCATTTACCTTATGTTATACCACAGTGCTTCTAGTAGGCTAATTACTCAAGGATTAATGTGTACAGCAAAGTTTCTGAATATAATGAAGAGAGAACCTGTATTTTTTACACAGGTAATTTCTCTGATTCTGAATATAACTTTGTAAACCATCCTGTAAGATAAATGATTTTCATTTTGACAAGGTTTTCAGTAAGCCAGCTACACAGACAGATATCCTCTATGAAGGGGGTCAGAATAGCTCAGTGGTAGTGTGACTGTAGGGTTGGCAGTCTGAGACCACACCAGGGTAGTGTATTCCTGGTGAGAGATGTAGCGGTCCCTCCAAAGATATCTCCTTGCCTTCCAGATCTATATGGTCCATTGGTCCTAGCACTGGGGATTCACCCTTATTATCCTCTGAGAATTCTGGCACATCTGACACAGAAAATTAACTTACAGTCTATTTCAATTTTGCTTAACATAAAGAGTAAGAGATTATTTAGTATGACAACTACATAATGTACGGTGGTAAGGGAAACTATTCAGTGTAAAGTGAATTAGCTGCATAGATTTCACTCCCTCTGCCAGAGTATAAGATGCACATACATTCATGCAAAGTTCTGTTCATATCCTGAGTGGCAATTCTACCCTTTAAAATACAACCGAATTCTACTCTGAAGCGATATCTTTCATACCTCTCACATTTTACCATGCATAAACAGCACAGCCTCCACACTTACGAAGATGCCTCTTTGAGCATCTTGTTACCCATCTGAACTCTTCCATTTCTCCCACTTTTTCTTTCTTGTCTGCAACTGTATCAATCCAATTAGGTCCACTGCAAGACCAAACCTTCTCCACAGAGGGAGAAACCCTTCCTAATGCTAGTGAAGTTCATATAGAGAAGTGTAATAGTAGCAGTAGAGTAACCCTGGTCTGCCTACCTGAGCAGACCCATCAACCACAGGCAAGCAGTTCCCCCTGCAGGGACATCCTGTGCCGTGAATCGATGTTCCTTAAGGCGCGATTCCACCGGGGCAACACAGGCAACATGTAGCATGCGACTTGCCTGGCTTTCAACATGTATTTTGCATGCGGCATTCAGCCAGGAGTCATGTTGACTGCGACAAGTCAACATTGTTGTTTCATGTAGCATGCTACATGCCAATGTTTATGTTGAATGCCACAAAACCTTTTCCACCGATTCAACAAAAATCGAGCCAGTTGTCAACACGATATAACAGACAGACA
>NC_137014.1:1717317-1719817 GCF_032717465.1 Coenobita brevimanus | reverse complement strand
CAACACCCATTAGAGAGAAAGAGCATCAGAGCACAGGCAGGCAGACATGCAGGCATGCAGGCAGGCAGACAAGCAGGCAGGCAGGCAGACAGGCAGCGCTTAACTTTTGCCTCAACATGCCACTTCTCATTAAACTTGGAGCCACACACGATGAGCATTTTCCAACCCTGACGTGTCCTGATACCTTTGCCTCTGCTGCAGTCAAGTAAAAGTCGACCCGGGGACAGGCCTAGGAGGAGGAGGAGGAGACGGAGGAGGAGGAGAATGTCAGGGGATTTAGGGGCAGGGAAAGGCGAGGAAGGAAGTATTAGGGGCAGATATGGAAGAGGAAGGGAGTATTTGCAGCAGGGAAGGGAGAGGGAGGGAGTAGGGACAGTGAAGGGAGAGGCTGGGAGCATTAGAGACAGAGGCAAAGAGTATTAGGGCAAAGGACGGAGAGGGAGGGAGGGAGGGAGGGAACGAGAGACGTGAAGTGAAAGAATCGGGGATGGTGGGTGCATTTGATCCTCCGTCTCTTCAGTGCAATGTGTCCAAGTTTCTTAAAGCGACGGAATCTTGAACCTGGCTTTCTTATATCTTTTTAAATTTATAAGGATGGAACACGTTATTTAGCCTGTAATTTTCAAGTTGCTCTCTCTTATTATAAAAATTTGAAAAACTTAGCATTGTAAACTTAAGACCTATTCTTCGTTTATATCTGTGTTTGGGAATCTCTCTCTCTCTCTCTCTCTCTCTCTCTCTCTCTCTCTCTCTCTCTCTCTCTCTCTCTCTCTCTCTCCAACATTTGCCAGTGAATGAAACAAACATTATTTAACTTTACTAATCTCCGCAAAAGTCATAGTTACTCTACAAATCAGTTTTTCTTTCAGTAACTCTTAATTTGCTTGACATGTACGTGATTAAAGCGTTAAAATTACAAGCCAAATAAACATTTTTTTTCCTTTATTTATTCCAACTTTTTCTTTCTCTTTATTTATTTTTCTTTTGTTTTTCTGTGAAGGGTTTTCGTTTTCGTTTTCTTTTACCCCTTCGTTCTTTTTCTTTATTTTTATTTTTTTGGGGGGGGTTATTATTTATTTCTACTTTTTCTTTCTATATATTTTTCTTTTTGTTTTTTTTTTGTGAAGGGTTTTCGTTTTCTTTTACCCCTTCGTTCTTTTTCTTTATTTTTTTTTTGGGGGGGGGAGTTTTTTATTATTTATTTCTACTTTTTCTTTCTATATATTTTTCTTTTTGTTTTTTTGTGAAGGGTTTTCGTTTTCGTTTTCTTTTACCCCTTCGTTCTTTTTCTTTATTTCTTTCTTTTTTTTTGGGGGGGTTAAGGGTGAGCCGTAGTCACAGCTAAAAATCCTGGTATCAAAGAACTCACCTTGAATAGAATCCTGGCAAGAATTTCGAAATACTGAAATGCTGGTGTGTTTTTTTTTTTCCATAACCATTAAAAAACACGCAACGGTAAAACTGAAGCAACGATTTTATGGTTGACGGAAGACTTTGTGTGTGTGTGTGTGTGTGTGTGTGTGTGTGTGTGTGTGTGTGTGTGTGTGTGTGTGTGTGTGTGTGTGTGTGAGAGAGAGAGAGAGAGAGAGAGAGAGAGAGGTGCTGTGTAACAACTGGCATCGTGTGTGTGTGTGTGTGTGTGTGTGTGTGTGTGTGTGTGTGTGTGTGTGTGTACGATTGAACAGTCATATGTATGTGTACCAGTGGGGGGGGAGGGGCTTCACCATGGCAGAATTAAATGTTTGTCAGTCCAGTAGTCACAAATAACGTTCCGAGAGTGGTTTAGGGATCTGATATACCCCCCCCTCTCTCTCTCTCTCTCTCTCTCAATACATCACCAGTCCCCTCTCCCATTTCGAACACAAACGACTGGAAAACATTCAAAAAGTGGACCGGACCCAAAATTCACACAAAACTTTGAATTTTCATATTTTGGGTTGAATTACTAAGGTTTATATATTCGAAAAAGGATGGATATGGTAGTTAGGGTCATTTTTGATACAGGGTGGGTGTCGTTACTAACAGGCTCGTCTGGTTTGGTGAAGGAAAGAAACTATCATCACGTCTTTCATAGTTACGAACACAAAATACAGTATGTGTTATGTGAGGCTTTACGCTGTGGCCATAGATTAGCGGATGTGTTACAGGCCACGTAAAAATTAATGTATATTATTTAAGTTACACAGTGTTACGTAACCGTTACCCATCGTTACACCCTGCCTGATGCTCTCGCCCCCTCTGCGTTACATAATTTTTAAACGATCATATGTACCCAGCAAAATAATCCACATATCCATCCACTCATCACACAAACCTTCAAATTCTCCTCACTCACAAGTATATTCGTAACTCTGTACCAATCGACAGACTCTACACATCCAGCAAGCAACACGGCATCATCAGTGTACAGCGAAATTGAAATATTCTGTCCCTTTCAATTATTGCCAGTTTCGATTCTGTGTCTAGTTTTTGCTTTGATCTCATTCGTTAACCCATCTGA
>NC_137014.1:1659817-1712317 GCF_032717465.1 Coenobita brevimanus | reverse complement strand
CGTCGCCATTTTGGTCCAGTTCCTTCATACGTTTAAATTCGGCTCAGTAAAATTCATGAAAAGGCGCATGATGGTTCTCAAAAAGTTAATGATGTTGTGGAGCATTTTCCTGGAGTTACTGATGTTGTGGAGCATTTTCCTGGAGTTAATGGTGTTGTGGAGCATTTTATTGGAGTGAATGATGTTGTGGAGCATTTTCCTGGAGTTACTGATGTTGTGGAACATTTTCCTGGAGTGAATGATGTTGTGAAGCATTTTCTTGGAGTTAATGATGTTGTGGTGCATTTTCCTGGAGTTAATGATGTTGTGGCGCATTTTCCTGGAGTGAATGATGTTGTGAAGCATTTTCCTGGCGTTACTGATGTGGTGGAGCATTTTCCTGGAGTTACTGATGTTGTGGACCCGGAGTTAGTGATGTTACGGAGCATTATCCTGGAGTTAATGACGTTGTGGAGCATTTTCCTGGAGTTATTGATGTTGTGGAGCATTTTCCCCTGCGTGTTTAAGCTGCCCTCGCCAAGTTATCTCCTCCAGGCCAGCCCAGTGCAAGCCAGCCAGCCGTGGTAAGTAATCAGACGTAACGCTGCGGCTCGGAGTAACATTGATTTCACGGCCACAACTTGAAAGGCTGGGCGGGGATGCACTGGGCAGGGCTCGCCTTTCACGTGAATTAGGTAGTGGTGGATAATCTGTATTCAAGGCACTACTTTGCAAGGGAAAACAGCACTTCTTGGTTTAAATCCGTCAGTTCTACGTCCTCTGCAAATTATATCCCTCTCGTATACGAATGGATGTAATGGTTCTATTGACACGCCGCAGCTCCGATGAAACCAGACTCCGCCACATACCCAGCTCTACCGGATCCACCAGACAGCATAGCAAGTTGATGTGACACTGCTGTAACCGTGACGCCTTTGTCTATGCCATTTTAAAATTGCCTGCACAGTGTACTTGTGGTAAAAAGGATGCTTATCGATTTTCAAGGCTCAGAGTTTCCATTCTCGCCTCCTAAATACAGGACATAAAGTGTTATGGTAAATACGAGGCACGTCGACCTGTACAGTTCTCGGTCCATACCTCATCCATTTCATTACAGTTCATGCACGTTCTGCTCCCTACACACTTGATATGTTTATGGTAGAGGCTAAGTCTATCAGTTCTCAAGGTTTTAGGTCTCTGAGTTACCGGGCCGCCTTTGGGTATGCAACTTTACACACCCTAGCCAATGGTAAAAGGGAACTCTATTGATTAAATGGATCCACGTCCCTACCACCATGCTTCACAGTCTATGGATGCAGTATTTCAGAAACCAGATATTAAAATTAAACACAAAAACAGTAAGAGCGAACAAATTTTATGTGGGCGGACGCGCATGATAAATACATTTCGCCATACTTTATTTTCCCTGCCAGAGATTTTTACCACTCAGCTCATTCACTCACCCTTAGGCCTGGCAGTGTCATTATCATACTTCCCTCAGACGTGGAAATGAGGTCTCGCCCACCAACGCACATTACTGGAATTCATCATGACGTGTAAACATTGCCCACATTACACTACCAGCTTGTTCATATTTGTTCAGGGCTTCGTGCATGATGAAACTATATGCACTCAGTTGCACTTTTGGTGAGAGCCGGATTATATGATTTCTTGACAAGCTGAATGGTCTGGATAAAGCTGCTCCACACTCTCTCCTTCCACCTCTTCCATTTCTGTTTCTCCTCCAGTTTCCTTTCGCCTCTTTCTTCCTCTTCCATCTTATTTTTTACTTCCCTTCCTCCGCTTTTCCCTTCCTCTCTGTTTCATCTCTCCTGCTACTCTTCTGTCTCTACCTCATCCACTTATTCTTTCGTCCATCTGCTTCCTCCTCTTTTTTCCGTTCACTCTTTTTTTTTTTTTTCCCTACCTCCCCTCTTCCGTTTTTCCCCTCCGTCCTCTTTCAATCTCTCTCCTGTTACTCTCTCACCACTTCCTTTCACCTCCTCTCTCCATCTCCATCCGCTTCAACTTCCATCGCCTCTCTCTTCTGTTTTCCCTCTTCTATCTCCCCTTCTTCTTTCACCATTCTCTCTCTCCCTCAACTCCTTCCCTCTCCAACTTCTGTCTCTTCCACCTCTCTACAACAGATATTGGCTTCGACTTATCTTCTGATGCTTAATATAAACACTGCTCTCTTTCCCTCGTCACCCATATATTCTCTGTTTTATCTGCTTTATCAGGGGAGGGGAAAGTTAATGTGACTGTACCTGTATAACTGGGCAAAAAATAGCGCCCTCCTAACTTCTTCCCAAATCCCTGAAAGGAGGATGGAACCAATGGGGACAATTATCAAAGCCCAAAAACACCACTTTACAAAATTTCAGTCGACGTGATACTGAAACGGGCGACCCACCTGTGACCCTATTCCAACCATCCAGCCAAGTTTCATCGCAATCCTTTTTTCAGTTTCGGCTGCGGTACAGAGAAAGAGACAGACAGATAGGCGGCTGGAATTATGGTATATTTGATCCGATAAGGCTAAAGATGCGTCCTTGGGCTGTAGGGAAGGCAGATAGCGTCCTTGTTCGTGATGCCGGGCGGAACTGTAGGGAATTTTCGAGCTGACGTACGAAAAGGACTCCCGTTTTAACACCCGGCCACGAAGTTGATATTAATGGCTGCAACTTCGTCCACTCCGTCACCCCGACTCTGCAAGGAGCGGGAGTGTTGCAGGAAAGCGTGGGGAGTGAGATAATTAACACTCCCAGGCTCCCGTGACTCACACATAGCCATAAATAAATAAAAATCATCGTCTATTTTTGGGGTGAATACAAAGTTGACGAGGAATAAAGTCGACGGGAAACAAAAATCGCGATAAAATACTAGAGTTCTTCCCACCATGAAAGGGCAAACTCTTTCAATTTTACACTTTATTTCGTTATTTATTTACTATTTATGTACTTTAAGAGATCTCTCCATGCCGTGAGAGGGTCAATGAAAGTTATATCCACCCCCTAAACCTTGATATTCTGTTCATACTGTATATACTGACTCTGACACGTAATTATGAAGAGCAGGTGTGTGGAAACGTGTGCTGGGAGACAGAGACAGGATTCCGGGGGACTGAATGGTGAGCGAATGAGTGTAGGACCATTTCACAGGGCATACTGCACATTGCTTCCACTATCATGCTTTTTTTCCTTCTTCTTGCTTTCTGAACCCTACCTCACCTCACCTGGGGAAAAGTGGAAAAAGAAGGTGGATGAATACGGTAGGAAATCTCTTGTGTCGCCTATAAATACAGCCTTTATGGTTACAATCAATTACAAAGGGAATCTGAAATCGGTTCATTGTTTATCACGGAGGCTGAAACTAAACAAGAAGGTTACCGTACGTTAATGGAAACACTTCTTTCTTTCATTTTTTTCATTTTTTTTTTTTTTAAGCCGGCTATGGACACACTACCAGCTATGCCGGTTTCTCGGGTACTACTGGTACTACTACTACTACTACTGGTACTACTACTACTGGTACTACTACTACTACTACTACTACTAATAATAATAATAATAATAATAATAATAATAACAAAATTTGTTATGATATTGTATGCTAGTCATGAGTTTACTGTTGGCTGGTATGTGTTTGCCCAATCAGCATCTCAACACCTCTTCCTAAGCGATTTATTTTGCTTATTACTCCTCACCATCCTCTTCTGTATCACCTAAATCATTCCCATACCACCATACTCATCATAAATAACACACAATTTGATTTGAACCACCCGTAGCCAAAAATAAATCGCTAAGGAAGAGGTGTTAGGGGGCTTCCTTTACCATCACAATTCGATATATACTCATCACAATTCGATATGAACCACCCGTAGCCAAAAATAAATCGCTAAGGAAGAGGTGTTAGGGGGCTTCCATAACTCTCTATAATACGAACCATCACTAACCCCTTCAGTACGAGGTCTCAGTTGAATAAAATCGTTTGGGGGACAGAATGAAAAAGAAAAAAGGTAATTGGACCGAAAGGGTTGAAATACCGCTACGCCAAAAGCACTTCCTTGTCGCCGCCACCCGGAAGTTATATAATGGTTTCCCCTGCTACGTGACCCGGCCAGGTATTTACGAAACATCTTACGCACTTCTTAAGATCGGCTGTTCTCCTTTAAGTCCTGTCGTATATAATTCTGTCTCATCGGAATTTTCAAAGTACTTTTTTTATTTGGAGTGACTGTTTTGTGAGTCAAGATACAAACACACACACACACACACACACACACACACACACACACACACACACACGTACTTTTCAAACTACTTTTTTTTTATCTGAAGTGATTGTTTTGTAAGTCAAGACACACACACACACACACACACACACACACACACACACACACACACACACACACACACACACATAGATCATGTACGTAACTTTAGATGAATTTAAAGTACAGTCCCTCCAGTCAGTCCAGGAGTATGTATAAATATTCTTAAGCTTCTGGTGTGTATTTAAGATCTTTTCCCCATTGTCACCGTGGCTTGTATTCTTGCAGGAGGCTCCCTAACACCTCTTCCTTAGCGATTTATTTTTGGCTATGGCTGGTTAATATCCTGCTGTACGCTACTGATGCTGAGGATGGCGATATTGGAAGGATTTACGTAGCACAGAATAGGACAGGTGTAATAAGCAAAATAAACTGCTTAGAAAAAGGTGTTAGGGAGCTTCCTCAACCGACTCTTACAGCTTTGAAACACATGAAAACCAAACAGGAATGAATCTATCTATTTATCTATCTGTCTATAACCCGACGCTTTAATCCGGTAAGGGGTGGCCACAAACAAATCGCCTCCATGTCGCCCTGTGCCATTAAGCTGCCCTCCCCCCAATTTACACCCCCTTTCTCATATCCCTCTCTACTCCATCCCTCCATCTCATCCTCGGTCTTCCCCTCCCTCTCCCCCTCCACCTCACATGCACTCCTAGTTAGTCTCTCTCCATCCCTCCATCTTATCCTCGGTCTTCCCCTCCCTCTCCCCCTTCACCTCACTCACATACACTCCTAGCTAGTCTCTCCATCCCTCCATCTCATCCTCGGTCTTCCCCTCCCTCTCCCCCTTCCACCTCACTCACAAGCACTCCTAGTTAGTCTCTCACTCTCCATCTCAAACGATTAATTTCTGATAAACCTTCACTTCTACTGCGACTGGACCATCTTAAGAACTGGCTAAGACGTTTTATGAATTCGGACTCAAGGCTTTCAAGGAGGCGAGGCGTGGTGTGGCGAGACCCGCATATTAAGTGTCCCCCTGGCGCTGCTCAGGGGCGGGGGAGGGGGGTCGGGGCTGGGGGAACGGTTAGCTCATCCAGCCCGCGACCAGACTAACCCGAGTTCCATTTCCCCTGCCGGTCAGACTGTCAGGTATGGCTCGTTTCCCCAATGCCCCTGTTCACCGCGGCAGCATAGAGGAATTACAAGCGCTGTTTTTTATTTTTTATTTTTATTTTTTTGTTTTATTTTGACTTGGCTTAAAATTGCCACCTCTCCATCTTGACTGCTAAATTTAAAGATAAGATTAACATTAGGAAATTCTGACAGTCACGAAGAAGTGCCATGGAAAGGACGAAGAGCCGTAGTATTGTCTTGTCCTGCCACTGAGTTGTAACAAGATTAACACTAGAATATTTTGCTAGTCACGAAGAAGTGCTATGGAAAGAATATAAAGCCGTATTGCCTTATTCTGCCACTTAGCAACGGGAAATAATAGAGGACGAAAATCTGGACCAAGTTAAGATGAACACACGATAGTCCTCCGTCTACCGTGCCCCCCCCTCCCCCGGCCACTTCCCCCCCCCCTGTGCTGTGGTGCGGGAAGGGGTGTTGTAGGAGGGGGGAGGGGGGCAGGTAATATCGCAACCTGTAGGACGGAAGCAGGTCAAGTAAGTGTGTGTGTGTGTGTGTGTGTGTGTGTGCAGTAGTAGTAGTAGTAGGTAGTGTGTGTGTGTGTGTGTGTGTGTGTGTGTAATTCACCTGGTCGGTCAGGATCACTTGATGGTCGTTATCGTCAGATTTTACCCTCCCGGAAGGGAGCTGAGAGCTCATATAGTCCGATCTAAGGGCAATGCTGTGACCTTCACACACCCACACACCCGTCCCCTTGCTCAAGGGGGACAGTAACCACCCACTTCGTCAGTGAAACTTTTCGCAACCTGAGCGAGGCGCGAACTCCCGTCCACCAGATGGCAAGTGAGAACGTTACCACTGCGCCAGCGAGCGGTGTGTGTGTGTGTGTGTGTGTGTACTAAGTTTATATTTTTCTTTACACACTAACTTCCTTGAACATCACCACGTTTTTTATTATCATTATTATTATTATTATTATTTTTTTGGGGGGGGTCCTCACTGGGGAAAATTTGGCCATTGGGGGGGGGAGAGGAGAGGGGCATAACCAGCTAGGGTAAAAATGGCCAAGGAAGCCATTTTGGGGACATGTGGACTATAAATCTAATATATTTTATGGGCAAACGCAATTCTGGCTTCTAATTCATGATGGTTTTTCGAAGAAGGTCAGAATTTTGGTTCTCCATTAACAGGCTACATGAAAATGCAAAATCTATAATGATCCCAAAACTTTGTCAAAAACTCTATAATACCACTGGATTTTCTTTTTTCTTTCTCTTTCTCTCTTTTTTTCTGTCTTCCTTTTTCCTGTTTTCATTTTTTCTTTTTGTCCTCAGATGTTAAAAAATCACGCTTAATGGAGACACATAACTCCCAAAGGTAGGGGTGGGAATTATTTTTTTTGTGGGGGGTCAGGGGGTGGGGGAGAAATCATCACAGGTGTTCTGATTAAGGTAGGAAATGGGCAGGTAAATTTCAGGTACCTATGGACTACACAAAGGGTCGTATTCTCGCCAGGTAAGGACGCTCCCTAACACCTCTTCCTTAGTGATTTATTTTTATGGCTGGTTTTAATATCCTTTTGTACGTTATTTAGAGGAGTAGAGGAGTTTGGAAGGGTGTGTGAAAGGAGGAATTTGAAAGTAAATGAGAATAAGAGTAAAGTGATGAAGTGTACGAGGTTGATAGATGGTTGGGGGATGAATATAGTTTTGAATGGTGAGTTGCTTGAGGAGGTAGATTGTTTTAAATATCTAGGGTCACATGTTGCTGTGGATGGAAGAATAGATGCAGAAGTGAAGTTTAGAATAAATGAAGTAGGAAAGGTGCTGGGAGGAATGAAAAAAGTGTTTAAATGTCGTTCGCTTAGAATGGATGTAAAGAGAAGGCTGTATGAGGGTGTTGTGGTACCGACTGCGTTATATGGGGCTGAAACATGGAATATGGGTGTAGCAGAGAGGAAAAGTTTGAATGTAATGGAGATGAGATGTCTGAGGAGTATGTGTGGAGTGACGCGTATGGATCGGGTGCGAAATGATGAAGTGCGAAGGAGAACTGGAGTTGTTCAGGAGATGGCTGGTAGAGTTGAGCAGAGGGTGTTGCGATGGTTTGGGCATATGGAGAGAATGGATAATGAGCGATTGGTGAAAAAGATAACTAGATCTGATGTGAGAGGTGTAAGGCTGAGAGGAAGACCACGAATAGGATGGATGGACAGTGTGAAGAGAGCGCTGGATGCGAGAGGGATGTCTGTTGAGCAAGGAAGAGTGGCTGTGCGTGACAGAAATAAATGGAGAGAAATTGTGAATAAATAAGTGATGACGCAGCCCTGAGGGGATATTCTCCCGCATTTGGTCTGATCAGCCAGTCTGGTCAGGTGCGGGTAAGGGGATGGGTATGTTATGATGTGGCAGGGGTAAACCAGTTCTGCTGTCGGGCCCTGCTGCGGATGTCACTGATTGCATTGCGCAGTTGACCCTTGTGCGGTGTGGTGCGGTGAGGATCTGTCCGTTCTCCCCTTTGGGGCTAAGATGTGAATGAATGTGTTTAAATGGATGAGTAAATGGAGAGTGTGTCGTCCTGTCTCGGCTACCTCCCTTTCCTTGGGGAAGCTGCCTAGGTATATAGATAGATAGATAGACGTTATTTAGAGAGGGAAAGAGAGAGAGAGAGAGAGAGAGAGAGAGAGAGAGAATAATAGACTTCCTCCATATATACAGGTAGCAGAAACCTCTCACCTGCAGTATGGATTATTGTTACACCTAAGTTTTATTTTTCCAGTAAATTAAGAGGAAAAAACATCATACCAGGAAAGGCGTTAAAAAAAGAAAAAAAAAAAGCTCACAGGGAAATGGCGCCTCTGAACACAAAATAAAGGGAGAAAAATTATGTAAGAAAAAAAAAACGAGAAATACAAAGAAAGAACGAAAAAAGAATAGGGATCAAAAGACGTAAAAACTACAAAAATATAAACGAATCAATAGGGGAAAGGGGATCCAAGCCGACTCCCAGACGGGCGTGGAGTTAGACGTGAAATCAAAGTCTCTAGAGGAGGATATAAACCGCCTTGAAGTCTGGCACCCGCGCGCATTTTCCTAAGTGATTTATTTTGTAACTTACACCTTAACCGCTTCAACTCAACGATAACCTGTACGAAGGGACGCTCTAGGTAGCATGTTAGTCAGGATACTGCAGGTAGAGATGGCCAATTTCCTTTACTTAGCTCTATACTGTGACGGTGCTGCTCTTGTTGATGTGGTAAAGTGGAATGACACGTACGAAGACAAGTGGGATGAATTTCTGTTGGTGGCATATATTTCTCACTTCTGAAGCGACTAAGGTTCCTCCCAGACTCAGATAGACAGACAGAAAGATAGATAGATACTCGTAGATAGATAGGTAGGTTGATAAATAACTGCTGAAAAAAGTGACCTAGACCTCTTCGAAAGGCCAAGGGAACTGGACATGCATTTTCCTCTCACACTTACACTCATAGATAAATTGATAGATAGATACACAGATAGATAGATAGATAGGCAGATAGACAGCTGCTGGAACAGAGGTGGGGTAGAACTCTGCGAAGGGCTAGGAGGGATGAGTAAAGTCAAATTAACAAAAACAATAAAAAAGTCAGTGTTAAGGTAAGCACTAATGCTGGCTGTACACCTTGGCTTTCTCTTACTCTATAATTCCTTGGTGTTCTTACTCTGTAATTTCGTGCCTCAATGCCGTACGCTGTCGTAATTCCTGCTACGTTGCTCCCTAACAGCGGGCGAACCAGGGCCCCCTCTTCTTCCTGCCTTTTGCCATTTGTTACATTAATGGTCGGGGTCATATTGGAAACTGCTGAAGCTTTATGGGCTGGCTTTATAAATTCTTCGTTGAGAGAGAGAGAGAGAGAGAGAGAGAGAGAGAGAGAGAGAGAGAGAGAGAGAGAATGACGCAGTACTGGGCAAAAGATAAATGTGCTCTTACATACATCAATACCTAACTGGGAGGGAGGGAAGGGGAGGTGTTTCCAGAATGCATGCGGTCTTTTATCCTTATCTTTGCTATCTGGAATCCTTTGCGCTAAATCCAGCAAGTCCTTGCAACAGAGAATTATCGCTGCCTATCTCCGCGGGGATCGGGAAAGCCAGACGGAGTGCGGCATCGCTAGCAAGTCCAGAAAACGTCTGGGAAGGAGGTGGGTGAAGGCAGAGGAAGGCGTTTTAGTAACACCTCTTCCTTACCGGTTTATTTCTGGTTCTGCTCCTTCACCATAATCTTGTGTGTTACTCATGCAATCTATATCGATATTACAAAGATATAAGAAGTAATTATGAGGCTGTTGATGGGTAGTTTGGGAAATAAATCGCTAAGGAAGAGGTGTTAAGAGCCTAATTACCCGCCGAGAACCCGGGCCAAGGACTGGATGTAACTTTATAACTGTTTAAACTGATCTTGTATGTAATGGAAAGGAAGTCTGAAGGAAAAGGTAATTCTATTTTTGGTAAAGCTATTCTAAGCCTGAGAAATATTCCTAGTTTTGAGAGATGGACATGGGGGCGTGGACAGTGAGTTCGGATAGTGGAGGTGATGAGAGAGAGAGAGAGAGAGAGAGAGAGAGAGAGGACAAAGTATACCTGAAGGCGAATCTGTCACGGCCACTTCCTGTCGGGGGGGAGGTTAAACCAGGAAAAAGCTTGGCGTCGGAGATGATGAAGATGATGTTAATAATAATGATGATGATGATGAACCAAAAGATACGAGTCTACAAACGTCGCTCCTTCCATGCCAAATCAAGCCTTACGTTAAGATACTGCAATATTGTAGTTGGATATAAACAATGATGAATGTCTCCGAGTCTTTTAAATACACGAAATAGACAGGTATACAGAGATAACGAAAGTCTCTCCACCTGACCTGATAAGCATTCGTAGGAGGAGAAATGAAAGGTGTTTACGCAATAAGCAATCCAATCTTCGTGAATGGACGTCGTGAAAAAGTTGCCGGGATCGTAAATACGCTTGGGGAGGCGAGATGCTTGGGGTGGGGGGCGGTCTCGTGTGTGTGTGTGTGTGTGTGTGTGTGTGTGTGTGTGTGTGTGTGTGTGTGTGTGTGTGTGTGTGTGTGTGTGTGTGTGTGTGTGTGTGTGTGATGAGGCGGCCATTATCGACTACCTCCTTCGCCCGATTGGATGGAAATGGAAACGCGTTAACGATGATTGCAACTGCGAAGCTTCTGTTTGTTCTGTTTTACGGCGCTGTCTTCTCCCGGGCAAGTCGGCTCCCTGATACATCTTCCTTAGCGCTTCATTCAAACAAGTAGGCCTAAGCTCCTTAATTCCTCTTCCTTGGCGAGTCACTAAACACGCAACACTTGCACCTTCTTCCGTATTTTGCTGTCTTCTTTGCCACCCATGGGACGAGGTAGGGCTTTCATAGCCTTATTTCTCCCAGTTTCCTGCAGTATGGCCACAAAAAGTAAATTTCCAGGTTAAGAAAAGGATAAGACAAAGATAGTAGCCGTGGCCTCATGTAGATACAAGTCCACAGATGCCTTAACTTTGACTCCTATTGCGAGGGTGACAAACTCAATCGACGCTCCCTCAACTTGAAACAGTGACAGCGACGCAGAGGACCCGGGTTCGACCAACACACATGGCTGTGGAAGCATCTAGACCTTGGTACAAACATCACCTACAGAAACGCATCGAAATCAATTATATTCTAGGGCGAAAAAGGAAAGTCAGATTTTATGGTTACGGAACTTGCCATACCTAGAAAGAGGGACAGGACGTACGTACGTGTGTGTGTGTGTGTGTGTGTGTGTGTGTGTGTGTGTGTGTGTGTGTGTGTGTGTGTGTGTGTGTGTGTGTGTGTGTGTGTGTGTGTGTGTGTGACGACCTTCTCCCTTCCTCTCTCTCTCTCTCTCTCTCTCTCTCTCTCTCACGCCCCCCACTGCCGGCCTCATCTGTCTTGTGTAAGCCACCCCAAACTTTTCTCCATTCATTGCCCGCTTGCAGTTAGGTGTGGCGGCCCCCTCCCTGCCACGCCGAGAGAGAGAGAGAGAGAGAGAGAGAGAGAGAGAGAGAGTGAGAGAGACTTTGGTCCATTTCTTGCATTCTGTGGGGACGGTCCAGGTAGCGTTATCAGTGCTATTCTGCATCACTTATTCATTGCCTACTCCCACTGCCACACCCACGCCCACGCCAGCAGACTGAGCCAGAGTTTCTAAGGAAGTGCTGTATAACCCCTTTGTTTTTTTTTTTACGCTGGGTGGTAACCATATAATCGACACAGACGCCTGGTGTTTTAGACGGTCAAGGTCCTCCAAACAGGTGTGTACTCGTAAGGGATAAAGTCCAAGGTCTGGTTGTGGTTCATTACTTGCAGAACGCCACTCAGGGAAGAACAACTGGTCACTCTCGACTTAGATGCCTGGAATGAGGAGTCTAGTTCGGGTACCTAATCTTTTCATGGAACGATAAGACTGAAGGATGAATGGATGGACTCCCCCCCCTTCTCTCTCTCTCTCTCTCTCTCTCTCTCCCTCTCTCTCTCTCTCTTCTTCCTTTTATCCCTCCCTCATAGATTTTCACCCTTGCATTATATCCTCTCTCTCTCTCTCTCTCTTTCTCTGTGTGTGTGTGTGTGTGTGTGTGTGTGTGTGTGTGTGTGTGTGTGTGTGTGTGTGTGTGTGTGTGTGTGTTACTCTTCCGTCGATCCCTCCCTCCTAGATTTTAACCCTTTCATTCTCTCTCTCTCTCTCTCTTTACTCTTCCGTCTATCCATCCCCCCTAGATTTTTACCCTTGCATTTTCTCTCTCTCTCTCTCTCTCTCTCGTCGGGATCAGATGAACACTTGGAGGATTGATATAAAACTCTTCTTGCTGGATCAGATATACACCTACACTTGGCTGGATCAGATATACACCTACACTTGGCTGGATCAAATATACACCTACACTTGGCTGGATCAAATATACACCTACACTTGCTGGATCAAATATACACCTACACTTACAGGATCAAATATAAAACTACAGTAAAAAGGTCCACCTTCTCCACGTAGGTCATTGGATGAATAAATGCAACAGGTCTATCGCTGAAACGAACTGCTGAGGAAATTAGAACACTCTGAGCCAGGGTGCAAAGCGCGGGAGTGCACACGATGACGAGAGAGAGAGAGAGAGGAGGAAAATACAGACACAAAGCAAATGACTAACTTCACACGCATAGTAAACAAAAGCGCTCTAGGCAAAGGAATTAGCCAAGAAACAGCAACAGCAAATTTTTAGAGAGCACAAAGGAACTTCTAGAGAAAGGACACGATTTCTAAGGACAAGAATAGATCACTGACAAAGCTAAACTGAAAATAATCACAAAAGAAGGCAGACGGAAATTGAGATGGTGAGATGGAATTCTGAGATCTGCTGGGACTGGGTAGAACAGGCTAACAATCAGATGGGTCAGAGTGGAGAAAAGATGAGAGAGATATTTGTCCTGCAGTGGAATGACTTGGGCAGATGATGATGATGATGATGACAGTGATGACGGTGGTGGTGATGAATGATGATGATAATTAATGAAGATGAAGATGAAGATGATGATAAACTGATGGTGGTGATGATGATGATAATAATAATGACTTACTGATGGTTATGATTAATGATGATTGATGATGATGATGATGATAACTGATGACGATGATGATGATGATGATAATGATGATGATGATGATGAACTAATGATAATGATGATGATGAACTGATGATAATGATGATGATGATGATGATGATGATGGTGGTGGTAATACGATGATGATGATGGTGATGATAACTGATGATGATGATGATAATAATTGATGATAATGGTGATAATGGCGATGATAATTGATGACGATGACAGCTGATGATGATGATGATAATGACGATATTTGATGAGGATGAGGATGACATTGATGACGATTATGCATTTTCCTAAAGACAAAAGTAGCTTAATAAAAAAAAAAATAGTAAAAAACGTGAAGAAAAGGCGTAAAGGAAATCGCTAATGTTAACGATTTAAGCTACACTTCAATTACCCAGGGGAGAGAGAGAGAGAGAGATGAGGGAAGTTTGCATATAAGGACTGGAGTTAATTAAGTATCGAACATTCAAATGCGTTCTTTTTTTTCTTTTTTTCTTTTTTTTTCGAAATCCAGAGTCGGACACTGGCTCTTTCAACTGCCAGCTCTAGTATATTGGAAGTAGTTCATTGGCACGTTTACCTACCATCTTTTTTTTTTTTGGAGTTTTCTTTTTCTTTTTTTTTGGGGGGAAGGCGGGAGGGGTTTCCTATTGGACTCAACTCTCATCCCGGGCGCCTCTACGTTACAAATTTACCTCTCTCTCTCTCTCTCTCTCATCTATCCATCCCTCCTAGATTTTTTTCGCTTCATTATATATTCCCTCCCCTTCCCCCCCCCTGTGTGTGTGTGTGTGTGTGTGTGTGTGTGTGTGTGTGTGTGTGTGTGTGTGTGTTATGTAAGGTCAGTTTAAGGTGAAATTGACCAGTCTCTCTCCCCTGAATGACATGCGAGAAACCCAAACCTTAATCCACTAGGCCACCAGGCGACTATCTGGTTATACGGTTGCCATGGCGCTGGAGAGGGACGCCTTCACGTGGTGGCATCGATATGGCCGCGTGAATCCTCTGCCTGGCCATACAAACGTACCTTAGTTCCCTCCCTATCCCCCAAAAGGCAAATGGTGGACTGCACATGGGTAACTTTAGCCCGGAGTCCACTGGGTTCACATTCAGATGAGCCTGGGGTTGCAACTACTACTACTACCACTACTACTGCTACTGCTACTACTACTACTACTACTATTACTACTATGGTTGCCACCCAGCGTAACACCGTGACAAAGGGAGCAATATATATGAACAACATCCAAAGCATAAGTAAGTTAAATCTGCATAATTCACACAATTACTGTTCTCACAATTGATGACATTTTTGGCCCAAATTCATGGCGGTATTTACATTTTTAAAGGTGCGCTTGTTGATGGGACGGTGCCGGCGGTGTGGTGGTGATGTGTGGTGATGTATGGTGATGATGCAACGATGTGGTGGTGATGAGGTGATGTTGCTTGTGTTGTGATGATATGTGGTGATGATGCAGCTTGTGTAGTAATGATATGTGGTGTGGTGATGTGGTGTGGTGATGATGCAGCGTGTATGGCGATGAAATGTGGTGATGTGTTGTATGGTGATGTGTGATGATGATGCAGCTGGTGTGATGACGTGTAGATGATATAACTGGTGTGGTAATGTGTGGTAATGTTGCAGCTGATGTGGTGATGTGCGGTGACTATGCAACTGGTGTGGTGAATGGTGATGATACAAGTGATGTGGTGGTGATGTGAAGCGACCCTGGCGAAACCCACACTGGCGATCGGAGTTTATGATTGGGAAAGTTGTGTGTGTGTGTGTGTGTGTGTGTGTGTGTAAGAATAGACTGGAAGCTTTAGAAATACACCATGTTAAAGCAACTGGGCGATAGGCAGAGGATCAGGAACAGTCGCCCTTCCCCGGGACAAGCTGAATGAGAGCAAACTACCAGCAAGAAAGGAAGGTAAAAGTTGAAAGGTGAAAGAGTTTATCTGGGCAGGATGTCAGCACGGAAGCACAGTTCTTCAGAGCAACGGGAATTCCATCAGGCCTGTATGCCTTATTAGTATTGGGGCCAGTGAAGGCAGAGGGTACATCAAATGGAGAAATTTTAATAAGTCATGAGGAAGTCTGAGGAGGGAGGAGACGCAAGAACAACGGGATTGTCAAAAAATGAACTGGAGGGAGAACAAGGAAATAATATTGCAGTTATCCCGTAGCTAGTTAGCCTGGCAAAAACAAATGTAAATACGCGAGACTCGATCGTATACGGCTTGAAAATATAACGCCAGATGTTGTTGTTTATACCTATTTGCATACCAGACCAGGCCAGTATTTAATTTGCAGTGTCCAGCAAAAACATTTACGCAGGCTGGTGGTGGATTCAATTATCGTTCGTTAAATCAATAAATGTTGGCCCAGTAAAGCAATCTGTAAACACTCACAGTCTGGGCCAACCGGATATTTCTATATAAAACCCCGATGGCCCCCACACACATCAACTCACGACCACTGGCGGTAATTTTGAATCTTAGACTGTATGGCTGTGGCTGCAACTACTTCACAACACTGATGGTTGATTCACGTGAATTTATAAAGAAAAGAAGAGGTTGCAGCTGCTGGAAAACACTGGCAGTCGGGTTGATTAGCTTCGTCATACCCGTGCAGCTGCAGCCACTGGGGAGCGGTGCGGATATGTTTGTTACACCACGCTGCAGCAGTTGTTGGAGCTCCTGAACAACTTTCGTGGTAGATCTGTGTGTTTCTGTGCTCTCCTGTAGTTGGTGTTGCTACTTCACAACACTGGTACCATAATAGGTTTGTTATTACGATGCGGCAGTTGTTGTAGTTACTGGAGAAGTTTTGGTCATGTTTTCGTTTTTATATTGTATAAGAGTGGCTTAAGCTCCACGAGAACTATTTTTTTCGTGCATCTGTCTGACATTTTACTGTACAGCAGTGAATGGTTTAGTTTGGTGAATAACACTTAAATACGTTGCTAGTTACGAAGCTGTGCTGTGGGAAGCATATCTTTCACTGAGCTTTGTGAAATAAGGTGTAAAGGACGAAAATCTGGGCCATGTGAAGGTCAAAAGCTTAGGTCAACAGTGTGTAGTAATCACGGCAGACTGGAATACGGGATTATATGATAATTTGCTTTACAAAATTATAAAAAGTTAATTAGCACTACTATAGATGATAATAGTTCCGATAATGATAAACAGGCTTGAACTAAATAATTAGTTTTGGTACCAATGAAATTAATAATAATAATAATATGATCTAAACATGGCAAAATGGTTAAACATAAGTAAATCAAACAACACTACAGCTAGATTTGACAAAACTGAGTCAATGTGTAAGTTGGAAGGATTGTATTTTTTTTATTTTTTATTTTTTAATCCACGTGGAACGATGGGAAGCTGACTTGACTAGTAACCAAGGAGACTCACTACCATCACATTACAAAGGATAGTTGAATTTCACAAAACCACAGCTTAGTATTCAAGGCGTCAAACGAAAACAACCCTGTATTGGGTGTTGTGCGGCTAACGTAGAAAGACATCGGTGACAATCAAAACACAGTCATTAATAAAAAGAACTCACATGTAGCAACTATACAGGGATAATAATAATAATAATAATGATAACAATAAAGGAATGAGTGCAGATAAATGGCTATGAATGAGAAGTAAAGACATTAAGATACGGAGTTAAAGGCGAGTGAACGGGTTTAACTGGTTAGGCCAACGAAAGCTTGAATGAAGGTTGGTTTCTAGTAATTTACGGAAAAAATAACTGCTTCCAAGGCCAGTACTTACGACATGATGAGCAGAAGATATTAAAGAGTCCTTGGGTAACACTCAGTTCCTCGAATAATTCAGAAATTCGCAAAACATACAAAAATAAACACAGTACCAACAAAACCTCCCATCCGAGCGGTGGCCATCTCAACTCTCGTGTCTCGTCATATTGGTAGATCAGCTTCCATCATTTATTCTTAATAGCTTAAACTGTATGGTATATGCGTAAATTAAGGTCAGTTGATATGTGGTTGAGCAAGGATAATTTTGAAACGTATGATCAAAAAATAATAAGCGTTGTGGCAGAAAATATTGGTAAAAACACGAAAAGCAAGTTAGTTCTTTTCGCACACTGACATTCATGTCACTCGATTGAGCAAAATTGTTCTTGCATGATTGTCGCTGCCCTGGCGTGACTAATTGTGCGTCTAATATATGGGCAATTATAATAAAGTGTCAATAAGAGACCATGGGCACGTATTTAGTAATTTAAATAGCTGTTTACGATTTTCCATGATATATGCTATCTCTACTCGCAAAACATTAAAGGATAACTTAAGTAACATTCCTTTTTTTTTTTTTATGTTTGTTTGCTGTTTGCTACAGTATTTTAAAATACATTGAAAAAACAATACTCCGATTCACAATAATTTTACTGGTAAGCAATAATTAACGTACACATATATAAGAAATCCTTGTGCCAATAGATGTATGTTGTTTCTGCTTGTCTGCACCCCACGAGACTGCACCACGGCTCGTATTGTTCCTCTGCATTCTCGTTCTGTGCTGCTTTGTTTTCGTGTGCTCGTTATAGCAGCAACGGCCCTTGTTGACAGTAGCGAAGCCAGTCTTGTAGTTATTTTGTCAGTCACAGGTCCATCGGTGGTGGCGGTGGTGGTGGAGTTATGGTGATGGTGATCGTGGTGGTTGGTGTGGTGGCAGGGTTTGTTTTGGTGGATGTGGTGGTAATGCTTATTGTTGTTGTTTTGGTTTGAAAGTAAGCCCAATGGACTCCAGGAAGCAGGTCACTTCTGCCGGGTGCTCCCAGAGATGTACTGTTGTTGTTGAAGTCATGATGAATGATTTTGCTGTGAGTGTGGTGCATAAAATGAATAATGCTAGTATTTTCGGTGGTGAAGCTCCTTAACACACATTTCTTACCGATTTATTTTTGGATACGGGTGGCTAATATCTGTTTGTACGTTATTTATGCAGAGTATGGTGTTATTAGAATGATTTAAGTAACACAAGAGGACAGCAAGGTGTTATAGGCAAAATAAGTCGCTTAGGGAAAGGTGTTAGGGATTTTACTTCGGACCTAGTGTGGAGAATGCTTGACGGAAAAGGCACTTTTTTTTTACTGTACTTTAGGCTGTGAAGAGGATTGAGAGTGAGACTGACTAGAAGAGCGAATGTGAGTGAAGTGGACAGGGGAAGAGGGTGGGGGAGACCGAGGATAAAATGGAGGGATGGAGTAGAGAGGTATGTGAGAGAGGGAGGTATATGTTGTGGGGAGGGCAGCAAAATCGCTGGGGACGGGGCGACATGGAGGCGATTTGTTTGTGGCCATCCCTTACTGGATTGAGGCTACTGGCTATAGATAGACAGATAGATAGATAGATAAATAGATTTTAGGTTGGTAAGGAAGCAGGGAAGGATGATGGTGGCCACAGGGTTATCTTGCTAGGTGCACTCCTGTCGGTATGTGTTGTTTCTGAGGGATGGATGTAGGATGGGGGTTCATGAAGGATGCTGTTTGGCTGGAGGATGTGCGTGGCTATGTGTTTCTGGATGAGTTTGTGATGTGTAGTGCTGGGAGGAGGAGGAGGAAGAGGGGTAGGAGGAGGAGAAGGAGGAGGAATACTGTTGAAGCATTGTGTGTAGTGTTGGGTGCTTCTTTTTCGTGTTTATTTATTTTTCTTTCATTCTTTCGTTGTGGTGGGGGAGGTAAAACAAACTGACATGGGTGGGATGAAGCCTGTGTTGAAAAAATGAACTGTTTGTCTCCCATTTTGTGGTTCCTGATGGGGTGTACTGGTCGTCTGTTCCTTGGTGTAAGCAACCTGTGTTTGTCATCTTTGCAAATCCTGTTGTCATTTTTAAAGCTCTACCGTGTGTTTTTAATCTCTTCCGTGTTTGTGGGTGTTAAGGTGAAGGGGTAAGCTTGGGGTAGCATTATTTATCATTGTTATTACTGTATTTATGCGTATCAGACGCCTTGAGCCTCATTGAGAAGATTACAAGCAGACTACACACCTCAGAGTCCCAATCGGGGGTTGTGTGGAATTCTGATCGACTGAAAACCACTACTGACGCTGCATGGCTGTCTGAAACTCGCTGAAAACCACTACTGAAGCTGCATAACTGTCTGAAACTCACTGAAAACCATTACTGACGCTGCGTGACTCTGAAACGCTCCTGAAACTGAAAACCACTACTGACTTTTTCCCGTAATTGGCTCACTCCGTTCCCCCAAACAAGCAGCGCCGGTAAATAATTGCTCTCTGCCATTATAACTTCAAATAGGAATAAAGTTAGGCCTGGAGTTAGACAGACTTCACTCTGGACAATCATAACTTTCTTCGCGCGACAAATTTCTTTCTTCTCTCTCTCTCTCTCTCTCTCTCTGGTTCTTTGATTCATTTTTCTTCACTGATTTTTCTCCTCAGCTTTTGATCGGTTTTCTTTCTGTCTTTCTTTTTGTCGTTTAACTCTCTCTGGCACCTGCGTCTCTCTCTCTCTCTCTCTCTCTCTCTCTCTCTCTCTCTCTCTCTCTCTCTCTCTCTCTCTCTCAGCTGAATAAAACCGTCTGACCTAATATGATACAGAGAAACAGAGCTGCCCCCTTCTCAGCTGAATAAAATTGTCTGGAATAAAATGCGAGAGTTGCGCCTACCTTGAGGGTGCTAATAAATCTAGGAGGACGTAGCTCTGACCAACTTGCGCCTCATGCAATTCAAATTCGAGAGTTGCGCCTACCTTGAGGGTGCTAATAAATCTAGGAGGACGTAGCTCTGACCAACTTGCGCCTCATGCAATTCAAATTCCGCGGCAATAAGTTCTTCCACAAAAATTGGAGTGGTTGGAAGATCTCGATTTTACCGCGAAATAAAGGAGAGCAATTCGTGGCGCCATTTTTAAACTGCTAAGAAATTCGACAAAGGAGAAATGAAAAATAATGAAGAATGAATTATTACGAAGCATCAGTAACGTTAATAAGTACATCTGTCTCCCGTTTCATTTTCATTTCCTGTTTGACTTAGTTTTGCCTCGTGTTTCAACCATTCCATAGCTGTTTCTGTTCCCCCTGCCTCTCCCCTTTTTATTTCTCTCCCCTTCTGCTTCTCCCCATGCTAATTTCATCCCCCTTCTCATCTCCCCTCCCCAGCCATCCACTTATAACCCCTCCCCTCCCCATCCTCTCCCCACCTTTCTCTTCTCGTATTGTTCCTTTCCTCTCTCCCTTCTCAAGTTTCCCCATAGGCACTACCCCCACCCCTCTCCCCAGCCTCTCCCTACCTCCCCATACAACACATCCCCTTCCATCTATCTCCCCGTCCCTCCACACTCCTCCCCATCCCTGCCACCCCTCTCCCCATCTTTCCACTCTTCTCTTCTCCCCAGACCCCTCATACATTCTCTCTCCCAGTACACCCCATTCTCTCCCCACTGTTTTTTTTTTTTTTTCACCCCTCTCCCATTCTCACTGCCTCACAATACCTACCCCCCATCTCCCTTCCCATTCCTCCTTTCCCCCCCTCCTCTACCCAGCTCCCCTGCCTCGCCGTACACCCTCCCTTCCCAACCCTCCTCCCCACACACCCTCCCTTCCCAGCCCTCCTCCCCATACACCCTCTCTTCCCAGCCCTTCTCCCCATACATCCTCCCTTCCCAGCCCTTCTCCCCATACATCCTCCCTTCCCAGCCCTCCTCCCCATACATCCTCCCTTCCCAGCCCTCCTCCCCATACACCCTCCCTTCCCAGCCCTTCTCCCCATACATCCTCCTTTCCCAACCCTTCTCCCCATACATCCTCCTTTCCCAGCCCTTCTCCCTATACACCCTCACTTCCCAACCCTTTTCCCTACACACACCCCCTTCCCAGCCCTCCAGCCCTCCTCCCCACCCACCCTCCCTTCCCAGCCCTCCTCCCCATACACCCTCCCTTCCCAGCCCTTCTCCCCACACACCCTCCCTTCCCAGCCCTTCTTCCCATACACCCTCCCTTCCCAGCCCTTCTCCCCACACACCCTCCCTTCCCAGCCCTTCTTCCCATACACCCTCCATTCCCAGCCCTTCTCCCCACACACCCTCCATTCCCAGCCCTTCTTCCCATACACCCTCCCTTCCCAGCCCTTCTCCCCACACACCCTCCCTTCCCAGCCCTTCTTCCCATACACCCTCCCTTCCCAGCCCTTCTCCCCACACACCCTCCCTTCCCAGCCCTTCTTCCCATACACCCTCCCTTCCCAGCCCTTCTCCCCACACACCCTCCCTTCCCAGCCCTTCTTCCCATACACCCTCCATTCCCAGCCCTTCTCCCCACACACCCTCCATTCCCAGCCCTTCTTCCCATACACCCGCCCTTCCCATCCCTCCCCATACACCCCTCCCTTCCCAGCCCTCCTCCCCATACACCCTCCCTTCCCAACCCATCTCCCTACACACCCTCCCTTCCCAGCCCTCCCCCTTATACACTCTCCCTTCCCAACCCTTCTCCCTACACACCCTCCCTTCTCCCCGGCTGTCGCAGTGGGAACCAAGAGGAAAAGTAGCCCACCCAATTTACCTTCCATTAACAGGTGCGTGTTTTTGCCAGTCCGTGGAGACAGAGGAGACCCACCCAAAAATATCTCCGTGCATCTTTAACGCCTGGATCAGAGCAAGGGGATATGGGGTCTAGGGATGGTGGGGATAAGGGTGAATATCGTCTGGCCATCAATAGGGGCTTAAAGGTGAATCTGGTGTGAGAGGTAGATTATGATGAGTCTTTGATGGTCCGGTCGAGATGATGAATTGGGAAGGCCTTGAGAGACTCCTTCATATCTCGTTACCTGGAGGCCTTACCTGAGATTTCTGCTACCTTATCCCATCCCACGACGTATTTACACCCGCGTTCGCTGAGTGAGAGCGGGTGTTATGTTCTGAGAACCCCAAGCGAGGGTGTGTTTGCAAAATAACTCAAAAGGTTTAAATCGAATTTTAACCAAACTTGGTGGAAGGGTTGAGGGTTAGCCAAGGAGTAAATCTGTAGTGTTTGAGAACAATAGGTCAAGGTAACACAACACGGTCAGATTAAACAGTTTTTTTTTTTCAGTTTAGGCTAAACTTCAAGTGCACACACACACACACACACACACACACACACACACACACACACACACACACACACACACACACACACACACACACACACACACACACACACCTCAGCTCCCGACACCACTACACAGTCTTCCCTCCTTCTTTCACACACACACACACACACACACACACACACACCTCAACTCCCGACACCACTACACAGTCTTCCCATCTTCTTTCGCCTGAACTTCCCTCAAAATCCACTCGCTTCCCTCCTTGCTGTTCCTTTTCTCCACAACTTGCCTGTCGAGTTTGCCTACCACATCTCTTGCCTGGACTTCGCCTTCGTCTCCTTTTCAAAGTTCCCGCCACTTTCTCCCTCTTGCCCATTACCTAAACACGGAAAATTAGATGTATTTTTAACAGTGGCTATCCGCTGTCATGGCTGCCTTTCCTCTAGTATTTATTTGAGTGGTTAAAATAGACTCTGATGCAGTGGATGGAGAGAGACTGACTAGGAGAGTGTATGTGAGTGAGGTGGAGGGGGAGAAGGAGGGTTAGACCGAGGATGAGATGGAGGGATGGAGTAGAGGGGTATATGAGAGAGGGAGGTGTGAGTTGGGGGTGGGCAGCGAAATGGCAAAGGAGAGGGCGACATGGAGGCGATTTGTTTGAGGCCACCCCTTACAAGATTAAGGTGTCTGGCTAAAGGTAGATAGATGGACAAATAGATAGATAAATAGACAGAGAGACAGATAGATATATAGAGGGTGATTTCAAGTTGGTATTTTTTAACGGTCCCTCCTTCACTGCTGTCACTCAAATTTTCAAACTCATATTCGTATTCTCGTTGGTTAAGGAAGCTCCCTAACACCTCTTCCTAAGCGATTTATTTCACTTATTACACCCTGTTGTCTTCTTCCGTGCTACTTAAATCATTGTAATATTGTCCTCTTCTGTGTTAATCAAATCGTTCTAATATCACATGGAGGCGTTTTGTTTGTGGCCACCCCATACGGAATTAAGGCGCCTGGCAATAGATAGATAGATAGATCACCATACTCTGCATAAATAACTTACAAAGTGATATTACGTAGCCGTGTCCAAAAATAAATCAGTAAGGAAAAGGTGTTAGGGAGGATCGGAGTCTCACACCCACAGGTTAATTTAGGCACAAAACACACCTGGGAGATTTATTTATGTTTGATCATGTTTTATTTGTGTTTTATATAAAGACCATCAAAGCGCCGACCTCCTCTCTCTCTCCCCCCCCCTCTCTCTCTCTCTCTCTCTCTCTCTCTCTCTTTCTTATTCTCCTCCTCCTCCTCCTCCTCCTCTTCTTCTTCTTCTTCTTTTTCTTCTTCATCATCATCATCATCTTCTTCTTCTTCATCATCATCATCATCATCATCTTTTTCTTCTTCTCCTTCTTCCTCTTCATCTTCCTCTCCTTCTTGCTCTTCCTCCTCCTCCTCTTCTTCCTCTCTCGAAAAACACAAAAGGGAAAAAAAAAGAAAGTTTCCCCATTGTCTTGGCAGCTCTCCTTTACACCATCCTAGTCCCCCTTACAAGACGCTGCATTTTCTTGAGTTTTTCAGAAGGAAATGACGCCTATGCTCATTCTCGCTCTGGCTGCCTCACTTCCGGGATTATTTACTTGAAGATTTAGCTGGTATATTCCTCAAGATTTAGCTGTATATTCCTCAAGATTTAGCTGGTATATTCCTCAAGATTTAGCTGGTATATTCCTCAAGATTTAGCTGGTATATTCCTCAAGATATAGCTGGTATATTTCTCGAGATTTAGCTGTATATTCCTTAAGATTTAGCTGGTATATTTCTCAAGATTTAGCTGGTATATTCCACGAGATTTAGCTGGTATATTCCTCAAGATTTAGCTGGTATATTCCTCAAGATATAGCTGGTATATTTCTCAAGATTTAGCTGTATATTCCTCAAGATTTAGCTGGTATATTCCTCAAGATTTAGCTGGTATATTCCTCAAGATTTTAGCTGGTATATTCCTCAAGATTTTAGCTGGTATATTCCTCAAGATTTAGCTGGTATATTCCTCAAGATTTAGCTGGTATATTCCTCAAGATTTAGCTGGTATATTCCTCAAGATTTAGCTGGTATATTCCTCAAGATTTTAGCTGGTATATTCCTCAAGATTTAGCTGGTATATTCCTCAAGATTTAGCTGGTATATTCCTCGAGATTTAGCTGGTATATTCCTCAAGATTTAGCTGGTATATTCCTCAAGATTTAGCTGGTATATTCCTCGAGATTTAGCTGGTATATTCCTCAAGATTTAGCTGGTATATCCTTCTTCCTTGTCCCTTTCTTGCAGTTTCTTATCTGTGTCTTCAAGGTAACTCGTGTGTTCTAACTTCGTCTTACCGTATTTCTTGGCCAACCTTGTGTCTGTCTGTCTGCCTGTCTGTCTATCTATCTCTATCTGTCTATCTATCTCTCTATCTATCTATCTGTCTATCTGTCCCTCTATCTATCTATCTATGTACCTGCTACCTTTCTTTATATAATTCTATCTATCTATTTATGTCTATCAGTCTACCTATCTATCTATCTGTCTACCTATCTATCCATCTATCTGTCTATCTATCTATGTACACACACACACACACACACACACACACAAGACTTTCCCACGATACAGGCACAGCAGGGCGCAAAAATTTCACCCCTTCTACCTGTCACTTCCGCCTCCCGAACTCGTCACTTTCCGGAGCTGTGAGAGGCTTGCTGTACTTCCCTGTCCGCTGGTGTGACTCAGCAGGAAGGAGAGTGACGGACGTGACGTAAGAAATAGTCACGAGGAAGTGGAAAGTAGGAAAAAAAAAATGACTAAAACTTTTGCCCCAAACTGTAACCACTGCCCTATTGTCTTTCGATATTTTTTTTAATTTTCGTTTTTTTCCAATATATAAAAATTCATATATACTTTTTTTGAGCAAAGACGAGGATAATACCAATAACTGAATATCTTTTTGGAGACGGATATTGCTCGCTTTACGTCTCCCCGATATACGATGGAGGTGTGTTGACACCAGGATCTATTATACTGATCTATAAAGCCGATAAAGCCTAGTATATATAGCCTAAAGCTCTATATAAAGCCGTTGGTATGATGCGTGGGCGGGCTAGTGTGGGTGCGGAGGAGTGGGCGGACTAGGGAGGGTGCGGAGGAGTGGGCGGGACGGGCTGGGCTGGTGATGAAGCGAGGTGGTCGTTGTGGGCTGGTCTGTATGGGCGTGGCGTCTGATTCAAAACTTTCTCCAAGAATAACAGGTATAAAAACAACGACAACAACAATAACAATAATGATGATGATGATGATGATGATGAGGAGGAGGATGATGAGCATGATGATAATAATAATAATAATAATAATAATAATGATATTAATAATGATAATAATAATAATTGTAATAGTAATATTGATAATAACAAGAATAGTCGTAGTATAATAATAATAATAATAATAATAATAACAAGAACATCTATCTATCTATCTATAGCCCGACGCCCTAATCCCGCAAAGGGTGGCCGCAGACAAAACGCCTCCAAGTCACTCTGTCACCCACCATTTGACTCCCCTCCCCCCAACTCACCCCCCTCCCTCATATACCTCTCAACTCCATCCCTCCACCTCATCCTCGGTCTACCCCTCCCTCTCCCTCCCTCCACCTCACCTACATACACCCTCTTAGTCAGTCTTTCATTCTCCATCCTCTCCACATGTCCAAACCACCTCAGTGTATTTCTCCTAATCTTTTCAACCACATCCACATCTACCCCACAACGTTCCTTCACTTCTTCATTCGTCAACCTGTCCCTCCATGTCACTCCACATGCTCCTCTCAAGTAACTCATTTCCACTGCTCTCACTCTTGACTTGTTCCCCTCTTCCAAGGTCCACGCCTCGCTTCCATACGTCAGGGTAGGGATCACAATACCATCATGCAGTGACTTCTTAACTTCCATACTCACCTCCCTATTTCTCATCACTGCTTTCAGTGTGCCAACAACCTTCCTTCCCTGCTGTACCCTTTCACGTACTTCATCCCCCAAAGTTCCATCCTTACTCATCACACTACCCAAGTACTTGAATGTACTCACATTCTCCATACCCTCACCATCCAACAACAATAATAATAGTAATAATGATAATAATAATAATAACAATAATAATAATAATAATAATAATAATAATAGAAATAGTAATAATGATAATGATGATGATAATAATAATAATAATAATAATAATAATAATGTTACTAAGCACGCCTCACGCTCGTACACCTGCCTGCTCACCTGGTGTGTAAAAGCAGGTGACGTGGGATACAGAAGGGGTCAGAGGGCGCGACCTGACCTCCCATTTTTATGTTTTTATTTCTGTTATTTTGAGGATTGATTTTTTGGCAGAGAGAGAGAGAGAGAGAGAGAGAGAGAGAGAGAGAGTGAGAGAGATAGGTGCGTATCCTTCAATAAATACCCGTGGATCAATAGGGGCGTTAGTGACCTCCGGCGGATTGGCTGTAGCGTTACCATGACAACGCCCTGCTGCCAAGAGTGATGCTGCATTCTCTCTCTCTCTCTCTCTCTCTCTAACCTAATATAAACTGCCACGAGAATTAAGTGTAAGGCTGTTTATTGAAATTCTTAATGATGATGATGATGATGATGATGCTCTCCTCTGTCAATCCCTTCACTGCGATGCCTCCTTTTGTATTCCATCCACTCAGATAATGAAGTTAGAGATTATTTTTGTGTTGTGTATATCTGCAAGCCTAAATACTGCATATCTCGTGTGTTGGTCAGTGTTGCGTAGTGTGTGTATTGCAGTCCTGTTGAATACTCGTTGCGTAGTGTTTGTGTATTGCCGTTTAATACTGTATATCTAATGTGTTGGTAAGTGTGTAGTGTGTTTAGGAGGCTGTCACTCCCACCCACACCTCACACTGGCCGCCACACACACTCCATTAAGCGTGAAGTGTGTCCTGCCTTAGAGTGCGTGTGGATGAGGTGGTGTGGAGTCCTGCAGTGTCCACCTCAGGCACTCCACACACCTCCCAGACAGAAATGTCGAACCCAGGACCCAACTTGACGTCACGTGAGGTCAGGTGAGGTTACTAGTGGTGGAATGCAAGGTTAGGATAAGTTATTCACATTGTACCCTAACTTGGCCTATAACTGCCATCTCTCCATATTAGTTGCTGTGATGTAACAATAGATTAACGTTCGAATATGATGCTAGTTAAGAAGAAGTGCTGTGGAGAGGATGTAGGGTTGTAGCATCGTATTTTTCTCACTGATCTACATGAAATAAGCTGCAAAAAGACGAAAATCTGGGCCAAGTTAGAGAAAAACAATAGGTGAACTTAGGAGGTCGCAGGTGAGGTTAGGTGTAGTGGGACTGGTCAGGTACCTTGTTGGATGTGTCGTAACTAAGACTTTTATTCCCAGGAAGAACTAGACCAGCATTTCCCAACCTGGGGGAAATTTCAGGATTCCAGGGGGGAAATTTATTGAGGGAAATACAAATTACTACCTATTAGCCGACAGAAAAAAAAATCTCATAGAATGTGGCGATTGACTTTCCTTGAAGTACTGTATAAAAATATAAATCAACATTTATGCTACGATTATTATGTTATTTGTATTATTAAGCAAGTAAAGTTTGTGTTTTGACTGTTTTTTTTCCTTGTCTGTATGAAAGGGGGAAATCCGAACAGGTGAACTGGTTGAAGGGGGAAAAGGCAGAAAAAAGGTTGGGAACCACTGAGCTAGACAAACGGGTAGATCTTGCGCTTGCCTTTCCTCGCCGTCCGCTTAAAAAAATATCGGAGTTAGGACAGAAAGCTAATCTTAAGTTTGTGGCTTGACATCCCGATGGTTAAAGAGACGCCAGGAACACTCAGATAGTTAGCAAAGTTCCAGGAACGTACACATACAGAGGAAATGGAGTTTTTTCCCCTTTCAGCTTCCAGTATGTTGTAGCGACAGTAAAATCTAATTTGCCATACCATACATGAACACTTTTCTTCGCTCCGGGTATTCAGCTTACCTAATACTGTCCCAAAAGTCTGACATGTAGTGCACAATTCAATAGTCAGACATAAAAAGCAGACCTGTGTAAAATATAAAGCAAAGTGTGGTGGTGGTAAGAGTTACAGCAATTCGAAAGAGGTTTATGTGGTAACTAGTGAATTAACATGTTTATTTATTCATTTATTTTTTTACAAGGAAGAAGGAACCAAAGGCCAGAAGCCAGCAAGGCTGTTGCTTCCAAGGAAAAAAAAAAAACATACAGTAGAACTAAATTCAAGATCTGTTCATAAAATATGCAGCACTCGCAAACATTAAATTGTACATAAAAATGTTAACTCTAAATCATGGAATAATCCAGCTTTGAATAACAGACTAAATATATTTTCTAGCTTTGACTGTAATTAAATTTTTAATCACTATAATTAACACCGTTGTTGACAAGAATATGTTTAGCATTGCATTTAAAAATATTTGCAGTTAATGTGTCTCTCTTTTCTGGTTGCAGGCTCCTCATAATTTTCAATAATCTTTAAAAACTGCACCGTTCCTTCACCCTGAAACAGAAGAACGAGGTATCAGTGACAAGACCAACATGCTATGGCTGGGGTGTGGATATATAGATAGATAGATACACACCTACATAGATAGATACATAGAAATAGACAGATAAACAGATATACAGTGTAAGTATAACAAACACGAAGATTATTATTAGGGGGCATAAGAGCAGCAAAAAAATGGCTTGGAAATAGAAAACCTAACAAGTTAAATCGTCAGTCCATATAACAGTACCCTAAGTCACAGAAAGACAAACTCTGGGATTCTGTGTCTCCGAAGAAGCAACACAGTTTATATTCATACGTTAGACGCGGCAGGTGGACTGACGACACTTAGACACGGAGGGGGGGGGGGATGGTTTAAAATTGCTGGAAAACTAGACAATATCCCCAGTTCCATGTGTGAGCAGCATTTTTTTTTTTTTTTTTTTTTTTAATACTGTGGGGGACAGGTTAAAATGTAAGTGTCGAATGTAGAGGTCATTACAAGAAGACCTGCGTGTGTGTGTGTGTGCGTGTGTTTCTTCAGGTGTCTTTACTGCTTTATTTGGTCTCGAGGCACTGTAATAAGGTCCAGGGCAGGCTGCTTGTTTTTAGACTTCAGTGCTGGGATAGAGGGCAGGAGTTTGCCCCCTGAGAAGAGGAGTCCTGCTTCTGGGCGCCCGATGACTCAGTATAAGGAGAGTCAGAAGCGTGAGTTTAGCCGTGGCAGGAGTATGGTGAGTCTGGGGTGAGTCAGAGGTGAGTCAGAAAGAAATAGTAGCTTCGTCCAATTAGGCAGCTGGTTTTCTTAGTGGTTTTCTGTCAGCTCCTTTCCCTGAGGCTCAAGAAAAAGCCTCACACAAGCTCCCAGAACCTGCCGAAGCTCATTTCCTTGGACTCTGAGCTTGGTCTAGTGTTGGCTGATTGATTGCAGTCCCAACCCATCAGATCTCGAGAGTGGGACTGTTCCTGAGTGTTCCATGTTGCTTTACTGTTACTTTATATAATTTTCTGACGATGTGTAAGGGAAAGTGGATGTTTGTTACTTAAAGCGAGCAGTGATGCGTAGTGGGTAAGTTAGGTGAAGTTAGGTTTGTTTATGTTATGTTTTATTAGGGGGAGGGAGTGGTACCCAGTGTGTGTGTGGGAGGGGGGGTAGGAAGGCGAAAGAGATTATAGTCTTAGTGAAGAAGTGTCCCATGGAAAGGAATGACAAATACTATAAATACTCCTCCCTTGTACAGGAATAAAGAATTGTCCCTTTGTTCCAGAATTATTAACGGATACGTAAAGAAACGGCTTAAACGTAGGGAAAGTCTTCGTTCACTCCCCACTTACTGGTTATGGCAAGTGTCGAACAGGGCGTGACTGTCGCTCTTGTAGTTACTGAGGGCATTCGAGGTTGAGCGGACCTGGAATATAAAAATACTGTTAATTCCACGAAGTTAATCAATCAATACCGTTGGAGTTAATCTAAGAATACCTTAAAAAGTCTATAAATACCGTTAATTCCGTTACTTTAAAAATATCGTTGAAATTAAATCTTAAAATACCGTTACTTCCACCAAGTTGATTTAAAAATACCGTTGAAGTTAATTTTAAAATACCTTTGAAGTTAAGCGCTAAATATCTTTAATTCCAGCAAGGTAATCTGTAAATACCGTTAAGAGAGAGAGAGAGAGAGAGAGAGAGAGAGACTTACCGCACTCGTTCTCAATGATGTGCTTAATGGCGGCCAAACATCTCTCCTCGTCACCGAACTGACAGCCACACATGTCCGCAAGGCAGGTACCCATGCGCACAGGTGATTCGCACACGCCCTCTGTAGCCTGTACGCACACGCCAGAGATAGGTCAGGTGGAGTACAGGTCCGAGAACACACACACACACACACACACACACACACACACACACACACAAGGGCCGATTACGTTTCCAGTTTGGTATACATCCCCGGGGTGAAGAGACTTACTTTTTCTTTTACTATCTATTTTTATACCTAGGCTGCTTCCCCCAAGGAAAGGGAGGTAGCCGAGACAGGACGACACACTCCCAATTTACTCATCCATTCAAACACATTCATTCGCATCTTAGCCCCAAGGAGAGAAAGGACAGATCCTCGCCGCACCACACCCCACGAGGCTCAACTGCGCAGTGCAATCAGTGACATCCGCAGCAGGGCCCGACAGCAGAGCTGGTTTACTCCTGCCACATCATAATGGACCCATCCCCTTGCCCGTACCTGGCCTGATCAGCTGATCAGACCGAATGCGGGAGAATGTCCCCTCAGGGCTGCGTCATCATTTATTCATTCACAATTTCTCTCCAATCATTTCTATCATGCACAGCCACTCATCCTTGCTCAACAGACATCCCTCTCGCATCCAACGCTCTCTTCACGCTGTCCATCCACCCTGTTCGTGGTCTTGCTCTCAGCCTTACACCTCTCACATTAGATCCAGTTATCTTTTTCACCAGTCACTCTTCATCCATTCTCTCCATATGCCCAAACCATCGCAACACCCTCTGCTCAACTTGATCAGCCATCTCCCACACAACTCCAGTTCTCCTTCGCACTTCATCATTTCCCACTCGATCGATACGCGTCACTCCACACATACTCCTCAGACACCTCATCTCCATTACATTCAAACTTTTCCTCTCTGCTACACCCATATTCCATGTTTCAGTCCCATATAACGCAGTCGGTACCACAACACCCTCATACAACCTTCTCCATTCTAAGCGAACGACATCTAAACAATTTTTTCATTCCTCCCAGGACCTTTCCTACTTCAGTCATTCTAAACTTCACTTCTGCATCTATTCTTTCATCCACAGCAACATGTGACCCTAAATACTTAAAACACTCTACCTCCTCAAGCAACTCACCATTCAAAACTATATTCATCCCCCTACCATCTACCAATCTCGTAAACTTCATCATTTTACTCTTCTTCTCATTAACTTTCAATTTCCTCCTTTCACACACCCTTCCAAACTCCTCTACCAACTGTCTCAATCTCTCCTCCGAATCAGTCACCAGTGCAGTATCATCTCCAAACATGACAAAAAAACAACTGCGAGTATTGGACAGGAACTGGGACGTATGGAGCAGGAACTGGGTGGTATGGGGCAGGGAGTGGGTGATATGGGACAGGAACTGGGTGGTATGGAGCAGGGAGTGGGTGGTATGGGACAGGAACTGGGTGGTATGGAGCAGGAACTGGGTGGTATGGAGCAGGAACTGGGTGGCATAGGGCAGGAATTGGGTGGTATGGAGCAGGAACTGGGTGGCATGGGACTGGAACTGGGGGGTATGGAACTGGAACTGGGGGTATGAGGCAAGTAATGAGAAATATAGGGCAGGACACACCTTGAGCAAATTTTCACACAGAGGCCCAAACCTTTTCCTTTTCTTGGCATTGCACGGTCCTTGCAAATCTTTGTCACTTTCTTGGCAGTCCGGCTTGTAATACGACTCTCCCGTCTGAAAGAAAACATTTTACTTGTGTTACTTACATCTGCAGACTCAAAAGATGCATTATAAAGGTAGAGCTGAATTTATAATGCATTTTTTTGGTAAACTGTGCAGGGTAGGAGAAAAATTTAAGTTTCTGCGTGTAATATCAAAGTGAAGTTCTTAACCATCCTTAGTTGAATTTTTCCCAGTAACAGTACAGGTTATCTATCTGTCTATCTATCCATCCACCTATCTATCAGTCTATCTATCTATCTATCTAGCTGAATGGCCTGACATACTCTTTTCGCCAGACTATATTGTTGCTTCAGTATTCCCTCCGCATCTCCAGGCCTCATAGTCCAAGAGTCTCTGTAGGGAACTTTTGAACATTTGAACTTTTGAACACTTGAACGTTTGAACTTTTGAACATGAACTTTTGAACATCTGAACTTTTGAACACATGAACTTTTGAACATTTCAACATTTGAACTTTTGAACATTTGAACTTTGAATTTTTGAACATGAACTTTTGAACACTTGAACTTTTGAACATTTGAACTTTTGAATATTTGAACTTTGAACTTTTGAACTCACTATAGTCGGCCTGTTACTACTTGAGGGAACTGGTCTACTCCCATAATTTGAATACTAAGCCGTGATGCACGAAGTCCAGTGTCTTATGAAATGGGTCTGAGTCTCCTTGGTTACTAATCATACCGACCCTCCAACCTGACGAAGCAAAGTCAAGGTTGTCTGTGCTTTCGGGTCGAATAGTTGGCCTTATCTCGTGACCTTGACCTCTCTTGACCTCTAATTACCTGTACAGAAAATCCGATCCATGCGTCCTTCCTTCACCCTGACCCCCTCAAGCCTGTTAGGTCTATATCGAACCAAAGTTGTCTATGACCTTGACCTTTGACCTTTCCGTGACATTGACCTCTGTTTTAAAAATCAGGTAGGTTCATCCTTGGCTTACCCTGAACCCTTCCACCAAGTTTGGTCAAAATCGGAGCAAAACTTTAAGCTGACCTGTTATTTGACCTTGACCTCTGACCTTGTAAAAAAAAAATAAGTGAACCCCTTGACTTACCTTCAACCCATCCGACAAGTTTGGTTTCAGTACGATCAGATCTGTTTGGGTCATTTTGTAAAACACACACACACACACACACACACACACACACGCAGAGCAAAACAACACCCCTTTCGCACGGTGGAAAGCTCGGGCGTAATACCGCACGGAATAACACTACTTACATTCCACGACTTGGCAAAATCGCCCAGGGCATTCGGGGCTTCACTAAACCTGGCAGTGTAGTCATCATCCTTTTGTCCGTTGAATTTACCGCAAAGACCGTGGAAGTTTGCGCCTTGCTGGTCCGGAGGTGCGTGAATGAACAGCCCGGGAGTGACGGGATGCTTCACGTACCGTACCTGTAACAATTGGAAAAGTTCACGTACAGTATTGCATCTAAAACGACAAAGTTCACGTACAGTATTGCATCTAAAACGACAAAGTTCACGTACAGTACTGCATCTAAACTACAAACTTCACGTACAGTACTGCGTCTAAAACGACAATTTGAAGTTCACGTATTGCCTCTAAAACGACAATATCTGTAAACCTGTCATTCTTTCCTGCTGTATTTACACGTATTTTCATGTAAACCACAACTTCTGTAAACCTGCCATTCCTTCCTCCTGTATTTACACGTACTGCATGTAAACTGTAAACCACAATTCCTCCCTACCTGTAACTTCTTCTTCCTGTATTTACCTTTATATCGTTCCTGCTTTCTTTGCACTGATTTCTATTCGGGTTAGAGATAGTCTTCATGAGAGAATTGGAGTTTGTAATGAATGGCAATACATGAATGAATTAATAAATAAATAACTAAGGCATTGGACAGTGTTGGAGGCTTCGTAATCCCTCTCTCTCAGTGATTTATTTTGTACACAAAACATTAATATTCATCTGTATACTGTTTTCAATCATCCTAATACCGACCTGGTTTGCATCAGTACACAGAAAAGGATAGTGAGAGGTAATAATAAATCGCTAAGGAAGAGGTGTTAGGAGACTCCCAAAGCCACTACGAATAAGTCCCACTAAAACAGTTACTGAGAGGGGAATGCAAGCAATTACAGGTCAGAGTGATTAAGAACAGCAATTCTTCTTTATAACTGACTGAACGAGAGCAAACTTCAGCTATACCCTTTTCCCTCCAACTTGGCCTAAAAGTGCCATCACTCCAGCTTGATTACAGAGTTCAGGCAAGAGATTAGCGCTAGAATACGAGATGCAAGTCACGAAGAAGTGCCGTGGAAGGGGATGCAAGGACACAGCATTGTCTTACTTTGCCACTGAGGCACGTGATGTAAGGTGTGAAAGGGACAAACACCTGGGCTAAGGTAAGGTAAAATGACTATAGTATGATCAGTGCAAGTTGGCAAAGGCGACAGATTTTCCATAGACAGAGCATCAATAGAAAAGCTCAGCCTTTAAGAAAAAATAAAAGAAATGGATCCCTTCAAGACGGTATGCGTTATTAATACCGAGGCCAGAGAAGACAGAGAGTAAATCTTATGAAAAACTTAAAATTACAAGCCTGAGGAAGCCAGGGAGAAGAGACTGGAACTAAACAAGGCATTTGAAAACGGAGATATTTATGAGAATTTTGGACGTAGTGCCGTGTCTGCCTCGTACTTAGTGGTGGAAGAGTGGGTTAATATATAAAAAAGTGATCAGTACTCACCAGCAAACCGTTGAAGGTGACAATAAATACCTCCAGCCCTTGATCCAGCACCACAAGGTCGAAATCTTTGGTGGTGTATTGCATACCCACTTCTGCCCCATTCACCTGGTGGGTAGGAGGTAATTTACACGTTAATGAGAACAATTTTTACTGTACAAAAGGCTATTACCCACCCACATCCAAAAATAAATATCTAAGGTACAGGTGTTAGGGAGCCGCCTTACCCGAGGAATATATGAACCAAGGGGCTAAGACCGGGTCCCTAACACCTCTTCCTTAGCGATTTATTTTCGAAACTACCCATCAATATCCTCGTTTTTGCTTCTAATATCTTCATAACGGTGACATAGAATGTATATAGTAACGGAACAGAAACAGAAATAAACCGGTAAGGAAGAGGTGTTTAGTAACCCTCCTAACCGTACGAGATACTGCACTAAGACTCACACACAAGAATATATATATAGTAATGGAGCTGAATCAGGAATAAACCGGTAAAGAAGAGGTGTTAGTAATCTTCTAACCATACGAGAACACCGGCCACTCACCTTGACCAGTCCCGCGGGGTTAACGGAGACGAAGTGGTGGTCGTCGTGGGCTACGGTGAGGTCCCCGTTGCATGACACCTCGTCCGTGAAGGGCTTGCCACACCTCTTCATGTGCATGGCGACGAAGGACGGCACCGTGGCTCCGTTCCCGATCTGCACCATCGTGTAGTTGCACTTGGAGTAGTAGTCGTAGAGGGCCCCGTCAAATGTCTTCAGGTGTGGGTCGCCCAAACACGAACACGTGGAACCTGTGAGGGGGCCAAGGTTCACGGGGGAAGATTGGCTACCTGTCCTTCAAATCATCGCCATCATCATCACATCATCATATTTATGGGGGAATATTGCCGCTACCTGACCTTCTACATCACCATCATCATTATCATCATCATCATCATCCATCCCCCCATTTCCTACCCTAGGGTGGGGTGGGGTAGGGTGAGAACCAGAAAGATCATGAAAGAATGAGATCCTACCCAAATTTTTCGCAACTGAATGGGCCACACTCCCATTCACTCACCATTCCAGGCCCCGGAATCCTGGCTCTAGCTTATGGATCAAAACTTATTTCGCTCGTGGCTTCACATACACCAAATCAACATAATCAATCCAACGCCTGTCAAGTTAAAAAGGGGTGCCAAAACCTGGTCGTACACTGCTTTGTAAAAAATTCATCCAGGTCAGCTCGATCTCTTGTCAGAGTTCCCTAGCCTCATCAGCTTCCATACCTCTCTCTCTCACACACTCATTTACCACATCTATTCACCTTCTTCCTGGCCAACCACGCCTCCGTTCATCATCAAATTCGCTCAAACAAATCCCTCTTCATCACCCCATTCACATTCATTCTCTCCACATTCCCATATCATGAAAACACACACTCTTCAACTTCTCCACGGACTTCCTTACTCCACATCCGTCGCAAATCGCATTATTCCTCTTTCTGTTCACTCTCCACACTCTACATGCATTCCTCAACAGTCCCATCTCCACTGCTCTTATGCTAAACTCTTCTTTTCACGCCACACCACAGTCTCACACCCGTATGTTAGAGTACGCACTAACACTCAGTAAAACTCCTTCCTACAGGACTCTCGCAGCCGCTATTCTCGGACCTCAGCTTCTTACCTTGTCCTTCATGAAGTGGGGGAGAAAATTGCCATCGTATTCTAATTTTGATGACAGGCAATGTTCTAAGTGTCATGGGAGGTTTCCTAACATTTCTTTCCTAGTGATTTATTCTGTTCATTATACATAAACATCCTCTTGAAAGTTATTGATACAAAGTCCGTAAAAAATAATTATAGCATTTAAAAGAACGACAAAGCTATAGGAAACAAATCAAACTGCCAGAATAACACAGACGAAAATGATAAAGTTGGAGAAGTCAAAATAAATCGCCCAAATAGCAGATAAGAGAATGGAGATTTATTTTGTTGAAGTAAGGGAAATAAATCACTAAAACTAGCAAAGGAGAAAATGCCAGAGCTTTAGTAATCAAAACAAATCGCCAAAATAAGAAAAATAAAACGACAAAGCTTTAGTAAACAGAATAAATCGCCAAAGTAAGAAATAAGAAGACGACACGGCTTAAGTAAACAAAATAAATCACCAAAATAAGAAATAAGAAAACGACAAAGCTTCAGTAAACAAAACAAATCGCCCCAAAAGGAGTTGTTACGAAAGAAGGATTCACACTAAGAAGACGACAAAGCTACAGTAAACAAAATAAATCGCCCCAAAAGGAGTTGTTAGGAAGGAAGGACTCACACTGGGGGTTGATGTTCACTTTGGTCCACTCCCCTTCTTTGCAGGTGGTATTGGCACAGGGACCCAGGTCCTTTGTCGTGCCCTCGGGAAAGACGAAGCAGCCGAGAACACAACCTGGGGAGATTAAGTATGTTACATCAGTTTCTCCTTGTATTTCTTTCTTCTCCTCCTCCTTTTCTTCTTCCTCCTCCTCCTTCTTTTCTCCTTCTCTCTTCTCCTGCTACTTTCCTTCCTGCTCCTCTCCCCCTCCTCCTCTTCTTCCTCCTCCTCCTCATTCTTCTTCTTCTTCACCCTAATAACGTCCTAAGCTGAATACAAGCATCTAGAGACACTAAAGAGAGAGAGAGAGAGAGAGAGAGAGAGAGAGAGAGAGAGAGAGAAGTCGTCGGTCTGAAGGGATCATATAGTTAATTCACGTACATATAAACTGGTGGATACGGATTTACTGCCATTAAATAATAAAAAATAAATGAGTGATATTTAGCCAGTGATGTTTATAAAATCGAATTAATTATGCATAACCACCAGTATATCGATTTGTTGTATATCTATATTTGTCTATCTATCTGTCTATCTATATCTATCTATCTGTGCATATCCATCAGTCTAATTATCTACCTACCTACATAAGAAAATTGCAGTACTCACAGTTGTATCCTTCACGTATTGCACACAAATTTGCAATACTCACAGTTGCATCCTTCACGTATTGCACATAAGAAAATCGCAATACTCACATCCTTTGCGTATTGCACTCAAGAAAGATGCAATACTCACACTTGCATCCATCACGTATGCTCAGATCCTCAACGCTACCGTCTTCCCTGCACACCCTCATCAAGCACTTTTTACCGTCCGCCTCTACCACCTCGCCAGGCAGGTACAGGTTGCCATTCAGGTCCGTACAGCCTGGAAAAAGAGAAAATATTTACAGATTATAGACGATTTGGTCTGTAGAGAGGCCCAAATTCAAGATCCGTTCATTAACTCCTGTATGAACTCGACGGCTTGGTTATGAGGTAGGAATGAATCTCCTTGGTTGTTGGTGGTGTGGTGTAGTGGTGTGGTGTAGTGGTGTGGTACAATGGTGTGGTATGGTATAGTGGTGTGGAATAGTGGCTTGGTGTAGTGGTGTGGTGTAGTGGTGTGGAATAGTGGCTTGGTGTAGTGGTGTGGTGTAGTGGTGTGGAATAGTGGCTTGGTGTAGTGGTGTGGTATAATGGTGTGGAATAGTGGCTTGGTGTAGTGGTGTGGTATAATGGTGTGGAATAGTGGCTTGGTGTAGTGGTGTGATATAGTGGTGTGATGTAGTGGCGTGGTATAGTGGTGTGGTATAGTGGTGTGGAATAGTGGCTTGGTGTAGTGGTGTGGTATAGTGGTGTGGTGAAGTGGCGTGGTATAGTGGTGTGGTATAATGGTGTGGTAGTGTGGTATAGTGATGTGGGATACTCACATGTGTCTGCCGCCTGCCGCTCCACCTCGCCCCTCACACACACCAGGTCCTCGCACCTGTCCACACCTGCCTTCACCACCTGACTGTCGTTGTACACCTGGCCGTCCACCACACAGCCTGCTCAGGTAAAAGGGACGGGTGTAGAAACGCTCTCTCTCTCTCTCTCTCTCTCTCTCACACACACACACACACACACACACACACACACACACACACACACCTGGCTGCCATTTCACACCTGCCCGTAGAAAATCGAGGTTCAAATCTCTCCAGCGATAAGCACAAGTAATAGCATTTCTAAAAGCTAAATATCTTCTTATATCTGTTCACATGGGGGTAATATCAGGCTGTAAGACATAGACATGAAATATTCTTACTTACAAACTTTTCAAAATAGGGTTAGAATATACATAGTTAAGATGGTTCACTCTAGGTGCAATAAACCCTAACTTAGGAGACTTATGCTACCAAATTGTAACTTAGATCTCTTACGAAGCTTTTCTGTGCTATAAAATAAAGTCTTAAATACTTGCGTTTCTACACTGACAAACACAACTATAATTCTTACGTCCCTATCAGACTAAAAGAAATATTTGTCACAACACCTGTAACTGCAATTTTCATCTTCACCTACATCCTGAGCTATTGTGGTAATGGTTGACTTTCTGTAGTGACAAACGTATCTATAATGCTTACTTCCTTATCAAAATACAATTAATATTCGTTGTGACAGCTGTAAACTTCAATTATCATCCTCACTTCACTTACATCCTTCATTTTCGAAGTTGACAAAAGCACCGTCGACGCAAGAGGAGGTGAGGCAGGAGTCAGGGTCTGCGGGTAACTGCGTCCCACACTCGTACATGTTATTGCCCTCAATGCAACCTGCAAGACACGATGCAACAAGGTCATCCACTCGTCAGGGTCAGTAGAAAGGTGTATGGGAAAAGGGGTGTAAGTTGAGGGAGGGACAGAGAAATGGCAGGGGACAAGGTGACATGGAGGTTATTTGTTTGTGGCCACCGCTTACAGGATTAAGGCGTTTGGCAATAGATGGATAGATTGATGGTAGTGAAGAAGGGAAGTGTTGCTAGTCAGAGAAATAAGTCTCTCTCTCTCTCTCTCTCTAAGTTTGGTGACTACATTGAGGTAAATGAAAGCATCGGAATTATTTAGGCAGCTGTAAATAAATATGCAAATAAATAAATGAATACATAAACTGATCTAAATAGTTGTAATATATTCTAAGTGGCTCTTTGGATTACGTAACATCTCTTCATTGGCGATTTATTTTACCTATTGCACATCAACATCTTCCCCTAGTTATGTTATTGATGCAAAGTATGTTGAAATTAAGCGGCATAAATAGCATACAAGAGGATGTCAAGGTGTAATATAAACAATAAATCGCTAAATGGGAGGTGCTAAGATTTCTTCCGTGCCAGGCAGATTACAGGTGAGAGAGAGAGAGAGAGAGAGAGAGAGAGAGAGAGAGAAAATACAACAGAATCTCAAGGCGTAATATACAAAAAGAAATCGCTAAATAAGAGGTGCAAAGATTTCTCCCACGCCAGGTAAAATACAGGTGAGAAGGAGGGGGGACTCACAGCAGGTAAGGTCCCGTTTCAGCACCTGGCCTTCCACGCACGTCTTCTGCCAACACTCGCTGCCACCGGGGCCTGTTGCCACCACCTCCTCGGGGAAGAACACCTGGTTGTTGTGGACGCAGCCTGACAACAGTGGGAAATACCTTTGTGTTAATCCAGTGACGATACACAAAAATATTGGTGTTGTCAGACATGAGGAGACCAGGAACCTTAACTCTAGTATTTCAGGCGAGAATTATGTCCTTAAACTTTTTATGATCATATGTAAGCCATCTATCTATATATCTACCTGTCTGTCTGTTTCTCTATCTCTTTATCTGTCTATGTCGGTGTTGGAATTAGATGGGTAATTATTATGATATTTTGTATCTAATTTCACTTTCGCTAAAATGTCTGACGATTCGCGGAAAACAGCAAAATAATCTAACATCAGTAGTCTTCCAAGAAACACATATGCTCCACAGCTTAGCAAATGAGGCAGTTTAGAAGGTATATAGCATCCTTGAGAAATGGTAAACTATTCTATTAGGCGATTTCAATGTGGGAGTAAGTGATGAGCAAATGATGAGAAGGTAGGTGGTTAGGGGTGACTTGGGTAGATGAGAGGAGACACATAGAGAATATTAATAGCGATAAAAACCTGTGCTCCATCGTGGGTGAGTATGTAGTGTAAAGAAAGCAGCTACTCACTTCAGAAAGGTGCTACCCAATAGGAAGAGAAAGCAACCGATTTAGCTCACATTTGCTGTCTTATTTGTGATGTGAAATACGAGTAGTTTACATTAAATAAGGCTTGGAACTACCACAATCAAGCCTTATTAATTACTATGCTATTCCACCAATCCCCATCGCCTCACTAGTCCCCTTCTAAAGACCACTATCACGAAGGTCTGAGGTCATAGCATATTATAGAAAGATTTATTGTTCTTCAGAGGGAAAGGCTTTACTGTAGAACCTGTATCTCGTTCCTCATCAACATAAAACAGGTAATCGTTCAATGAGATGATTGTTCAGTACCGCGTTTTTACCTGAGCTCAGTCCATACGCGGATGATAAAGACGCGGAAAACAAGTATTCATTTTTATTCATCTACGCGGAGTAAGGTGGTATTGAGGTGGTGTGAGGATGGTGTTGAGCGTTGGTGTGGTGAAGGCAGAGTGAGCTGGAAGGTGAAGGGTGCTGGTATGGTGAGAGACACTTGAGCTGGTATAGTGAAGGTGAAGTGGGTTGGTATAGTGAAGGAAGAGCGGACCGGTACGAGGAAGGCAGAGGGAGATGGTATGGTGAGAGGACTTTGATCTTACATAGTGAAGGAAGTGCTGGTTATGGTGAAGGCGGAGGGAGGTGGTATGGTGCAGTACGGTGAGAATACGGTACTTACACCCTTCTTCGACGACCGTGTACCACTGCCCCCCCTTACACACATCCCTGGCGCACCGGGCTGTGTCGTGGTTCAGTACGTGGCCTTCGGGGTACAGCTCTCCAAGACTTACACAGCCTGGGAGGCACAGTAGCAGAGGTGAAGAGGTACACACGCATACACACACACACAGATAGACACACACACACACACACACACACACACACACACACACACACACACACACATTTTTCTGTCTGTCTGTCTGTCTATTTGTCTGCCTCTGTCTTTGTCTGTCTGTCTCTGTCTGTCTGTCTGTCTGTCTGTCTGTCTGTCTCTCACAAACACACACACACACACAACAATACTACTGCTACTACTAATAATAATAACAGGAATAACAACACTTACTACTACCGGTACTACTACTACTACTTCTACTACTACTACTTACACTGGCAGTTTTCTTTGATGGTCTCCACTACTACATCAGGCTCGGACTGTCGAAAGGAAAAAACAAGAAATAAGAAAAAAAAAATGTACCAAGAAGCCAAAATTTCGCAGGTAATTATCCTACTCACCTTTACCTGTCTTCTTATTAATTCACCTGTGGAAATTTGTTGCGTATTTTTTTTTTTTAGTTGTTCTTATTAATCAAAGGTAGAGGTAAAACATATAGGACTTTCACCTTAACTTGGCCCAGATTTTCATTCTTTTGTTCCTTACTTCACATAGCTCATTGGCAGAAAACGGTGATATGGCTCTGTATCCACACCATAGCACTTCTTCGTGACTAGCCTCATATATTAGTATTAACCTAGTATTACAACTTAGCATTCAAGATGGAGAGATGCCAACTTTAGGCCAAGTTAGAGTAAAAGGAGTATAGTTATAGTCAGTTTTTTGAGGATAGATATATATCATAAATCTGTCTATATTTTTATCTATTGCCAGACGCCTTCATCCCGCAAAGGGTGGCCAAAAACAAATCGCCTCCATCTTATCATGTCCCCCGCATTTCGCTCCCCTCCCTCCAACGCACACCCTCCTCTCTCATATGCCTCTCCACTCCATCCCTCCATCTCATCCTCGGTCTACCCCTCCCTCTCCTTCCCTCCTCCGCCTCACTCACATACACCCTCACGCCTACCATAAAGTCAAGAGACAGTAACTGCATTTGACATCACCAAAGTCATGAAAGTAATGCTAAAAAAAAAGATAAAGAAAAGAAACAGTAGCCGGTAGTCCACAGCATCAAATTATCACAGCAAGACTAAGTACCTGACCATATCAAAGGAGTTTTATTTCGTTATGTAAATAGGTAACTTACACTAAAGGGTAAACTGTAAATTGTTGTGAGGTAGAAGAAGGAGATGTTTGGTGTGAGAAAGAGAGAGAGAGAGAGAGAGAGAGAGGTTAGCGTTTGAATTCTCCGTTTTCTCTATCGTTTTCGGCTACACAGAACCCATTTCCTGAGCTCTCTCTCTCTCTCTCTCTCTCTCTCTCTCTCTCTTACCCAACATATCCACTTGTAACAGATCATCGACAACGTTTAAAAATCTGAATGGAATTGGATATCATTCTTGGCACACACACATAAAATATATACTCTAGGATTAATAATTTGAATGCTGGAAAGGTTTATTTAAATTTTTTTTCGAATAACAGCAATAGGAATTTACGATCCGATTGCTCCCATATACCTGGCGTTTTGGGAGGCAGGTAAATACGTCAGTGGATTGAAAGGGTAGAGAGTAAGTGCTTGAGAATCTTTATAAATATTCCCCTACATGTTTAAGGGTAAATACTCACGTTTACTTTTTTGCATACGAATCTCACACACTTCTCCGGCAAGAGGAAGACTGTCTGCCCCAAGGGATATTGCTCGTTGTTGAAGTCACACACTGCATGATGGAGAAAGTGCATTATTTTTATTATTATTATTATTATTATTATTATTATTATCAATTATTATTATTATTATCATCATCCAGACCTACTTTCCCACCCAAGGGTAGGGTCAGGATTATTATTATTATTATTATTATTATTATTATTATTATTATTATTATTATTATTATTACTACTACTACTACTACTACTACTGCTGCTGCTGCTGCTACTACTACTACTACTACTACTGCTGCTGCTGCTACTACTACTACTACTGTTTTGTGTTAAAGAGTGTAGTGAGACTTGGATAGTAATGGAGGAGGATATTCGTAGGCTCAAACGTACAGACAAGAGAATGATCAGATGGATGTGTAGTGCGTCCTTGAGTGAGTGGCTTGGGGGGGAGGGTAGGACTGAGGATGAAGAGTTGAAAGGAAGGAGGGGATTTGAATGTACTAGTGGGGCGAGGAGGGGTAGACTGAGATAGTTTTAGAGAGAGAGAGAGATGAAGACTCCACTACCTCACCTTCATCACCAGGGCATTGGAGGTAAGGTGCATTGTGCTTTATTTTACAGTCTTCAAAGGCCGCAGCATCACGTCTTAAGGGACAACACTCTCCTGGCGCTGTGGTGGCGGTAGCTGAGTTTATCCCCACCACAGCCACCACCACAGCCGCCACCACCACCGCACTCACCACCATCATGTCAATCACCGCCTGCACCTGTAATCATCATCATCATCATTATCATTATCATTGTCATCATCATGTCAAATACCACCTGCATCTATCATCATCATCATCATGTCAAATACCACCAGAATCTGTTATCATCATCATCATCATGTCAAATACCACCTGCATCTGTAATCATCATCATCTTCATCATCAATTACATCATCATCATTATCATAATCATCTTCATCATCATTACCATCATCATCATGTCAAATAGCACCTGCTTCTGTAATCATCATCATTAATTACATCATCATCATCTTTATCATCATCATCATCATCATCATCATCATCATCATCATGTCAAATACCATCTGCATCTGGTGGTGGCCAGAATTAGGATTCAAGTAAGATGGAGGAATAGAAGAAGGGAAAGACGAGAGGAAGGAGTAGTTGCAAGGAGAGTGGAAAGGTTACAAGAGGATGAGAAAAAGGCAGAGTATAAGAGAGAAGTGGAGGAACGATTGGGCAAATATGAACTGGAGCAGATGGGAGACGTGGAAAGTGTGTGTAGGATATTTACAGAAGAAATATGTGCAGCATGTGATGTGGTGTGTGGAAGGAAGAGAAGACGGAGGGGGATGCAAGGAACAGCGTGTTGGACTGAAGAGGTGAGACAGGCTGTGGCACAAAAGAAGAAAGCATACAATGAATGGATGAGAAATAGGGGCGTGGAAGAAGTTGAGAGGCAGAAGAGAGAGTTATATGTAGAAAGAAAGAGAGAGGTGAAAAGATTAGTACGAGAGAATAAGAAGAGAGTGGATGAGGAATTTGGAAGGAATTTGAGTGTAAAGTGGAGGGACTGTAAGAAAATGTTCTGGAAAGAGGTGAAAAGAGTAAGACAGGGTGGAAGTGAAGTTAGCAGGGGAGTGAAAGATAAAAATGGTAGATTACTAGTGGAGAAGGGAGAAAAAGTGAGCAGATGGAGAGAACACTTTAAGGAATTGTTGAACATAGAGGATGGAAGTAATGCGAGTATAAGTGGCTGGGGAATAGCTGGGAGAAGGAGGGAGGTGAGAAGACAGGAAGAAATCAGTAGGATAGAAGTTGTGGAAGCAATGAAGAAAGTTAAATCGGGGAAAGCCCCAGGAATTGATGGAGTGTGTGGTGAAATGCTGAAGCATGGGGGAGAGATAGTAGTAGAATGGATGTGGAAGATGTGCAGATTGGCTTGGGAGGAAGGTAGAGTCCCGGAGGATTGGAAGTCAGGTATAATTATTCCCTTGTACAAAGGAAAAGGGGAAAAAGAAGTGTGTGGTAATCATAGGGGCATTTGTCTTCTTAGTATAATAGGAAAAGTGTATGGTAGGATACTTATTGACAGAGTTAGAGAAAGAACAGAGAAATTAGTTGGAGAAGAACAGGGAGGCTTTAGGAAGGGAAGAGGTTGTGTAGATCAGATATTCATTCTTAGATCTTTAGTGGAAAAGTTTCTAGAGAAGGGAAAGAAGTTGTATGCGGCTTTCATGGATTTGGAGAAAGCATATGACAGGGTGGATAGACAAGGATTGTGGAAAGTGTTAAGAATATATGGAGTAGAGGGGAAGTTGTTGAATGCTGTGAAGAGTATGTACGATGGTGCGAAGGCTGCAGTGCGAGTGGATGGTGAACTAAGTGAATTTTTCTCTTTGAAAGTTGGGTTGAAACAGGGTTGTGTCATGTCTCCATGGTTGTTCAATCTGTACATGGATGGGGTAATAAAAGAGGTACAAGGTAGGGTAGTGGATGTTGGAGTGGCCCTGGTGAGAGAGGATAGTGTTTGGAAACTCCCTGTACTGTTGTTTGCAGATGATACTGCGTTGTTGAGTGAAGACGAAGGGGAGCTGCAAGGCATGGTGGATGAGTTTGGGAGAGTGTGTAAGAAACGGAATCTAAAGGTGAATGTAGGGAAGAGTAAAGTGATGGTCTTTGAGAGAGGTGAAGTCAGTGAATGTACAGCGAGGTTGGATGGTGAGGAATTGGAAAATGTGAGTACGTTTAAGTACTTGGGTAGTGTGATGAGTAAGGATGGAGGTTTGGAGGGTGAAGTGCTTGAAAGGGTACAGCAGGGAAGAAAGGTTGCTGGTTCTTTGAAAGCAGTGATAAGAAACAGGGAAGTGAGCATGGAAGTGAAAAAGTTACTACATGACAGTATTGTGATATCAACTCTAACGTATGGAAGTGAAGCTTGGACGTTGTTGGAAGGACACAAGTCAAGAGTGAGGGCAGTGGAAATGAGTTATTTAAGAGGAGCCTGTGGAGTCACATGGAGAGACAGGCTGACGAATGAGGATATAAAGGAGAGTTGTGGTGTGGATGTGGATGTGATAGGAAGCGTTATGAGGAACACACTGAGGTGGTTTGGCAATGTGGAGAGGATGGAGGGTGAAAGACTGACGAAGAGAGTGTATGTGAGTGAGGTGGAGGGGGGAAGAGGGAGGGGGAGGCCGAGGATGAGATGGAGGGATGGGGTGGAGAGGTATATGAGAGAGGAGGGTGTGAGCTGGGAGCAGGGCAGTGAAATGGTGGGGGACAGGGCGACTTGGAGGCGATTTGTTTGTGGCCACCCCAAAAGGGATTGAGGCGTCTGGCAATAGATAGATAGATAGATCTGTAATCACCATCATCATCATCATCATCATCATCAAGTCAAATACCACCTGCATCTGTTATCATCCTCATCCTCCTCCTCATCATCATCATCATGTCAAATACCACCTGCATCTGTAATCATCATCATCATCATCATCATCATCATGTCAAACAGCGTTATCTCCTGACTATCGTGAGAGACAGGTGAAGGAGGCTTGTATAACCAGGTAGAGGATCCACCTGGCCATATCAGTGCCACCACGTGAAGGCGCCCCTCTCGAGCACCAACCCAGCTGCGGTGAAGAATTTAAGAACCCTATCACCTGTTCCTAAGCGATTTATTTTGCTTCTTACATCTGGCCGTCGTCTTCTGTGTTACATAAATCATACTAATATCACCGTACTCAGTCTAAATAAGGTACAAAACGATATTACCCAGCCGTATCCAGAAATAAATCGGTAAGGAGGAGGTGTTAGGGAGCTTCCTTAACCGACGAGAATACCGGTTTATATAATATCATGCATAACTCAAAGATAAGTTAGTGAATGACCGGTGTTAGGAAGAAGACAGAAAAATTATGATCACTTTGGTTGCTTATTCTTCGGGGCAAAAAGGAGTTAAGCTTACAGGGTGATACAGAGTGGATATCAAAGCTTTAAGTGGCTGTAGTGGATGTCTAGAGCTTCTGGATCGTTCTCTTTCGGGGTACAAAGCTTACCGTGATATCATAAAGTGAACACCAAAGCTCTAAGTGGCAGTAGTGGATGCCTAGAGCTTCTGACTGTCTCTTTTCGGGATACAAAGCTTACTGGGATAATATACAGTGGATATCAAGCTTTAAGTGGCTGTCGTGGATGCCTAGAGCTTCTGACTGTCTCTTTTCGGGGTACAAAGCTTACTGGGATAATATAAAGTGGATACCAAATCTCTAAGCGGCTCTCGTGCATGTGTAGAGCTTTTGGTTGTTCCTTTGGGGCAGTAAAAGAAGTTAAGCTTACCTGGATAATATAAAGTGGATATCAAAGCTCTAGTGACGCTCCTGGATGTCCAAAGCTTCACCACCGTTCAAGTGTTACCGTGAGAGCTGCCAGAACACACTCCCTGCTTTTATACCAACACCTTTCTAATTAACGGGTGCTCAATATTTACACTTACACCTGTCTACACCTTCAGGTATATCCAATTAACGCCAGCACTGTCTAAATAAGTGTCGGTAAAAGTCCAGAGTCTATTGAAACCTTCGAGTGACTGTTAATGAGCAAAAATGAGCCAGGGATGATCGCCGGGCTAAAAATGTTTTGATATTTCCCCGCCGCTTCCACAACAGCGCGCCAAACCGCCATCTTGCGACACCACCCACCGATCTGCTCTCATTCCGTAAGCTTCTCTCTCTCCTTATCGCTTATCCATTAGCCTGATCTGATAACGAACGTCTTTTCCGTTTTGTTCATACTGGTTGTAATCCCTTCCTGGGGGTTCTAATCCTTTCCTGTGACTTCTGATCCTTTCCTGTGACTTCTAATCCCTTTCTCTGACTTCCAATCCCTCCCTGTGACTTCCAATCCCTTCCTGTGACTTCCAATCCCTCCCTGTGACTTCCAATCCCTCCCTGTGACTTCCAAACCCTTCCTGTGACTTCTAATCCCTTTCTGTGACTTTTAATCCCTTTCTGTGACTCCTAATCCCTTTCTGTGACTTTTAATCCCTTCCTGTGACTTCCAATCCCTATCTTTGACTTCCAGTACCTTCCTGTGACTTCCAATCCCTTCTGTTATTTCCAATCCCTTTCTGTTATTTCCATTCCCTTCCTGTGACTTCCGATCCCTCCCTGTGACTTATAATCCTTTTCTGTGACTTCCAATCCCTTCTTCTGATTCTGCTCCGTTACAATTTTCGTGTGTGTTATGCAGTCCATGTCGACATTAAGAAGATAGAAGCAAAAATGAGGATATTAATGGGTGGTTTGGAAGATAAATCGCTAAGGAAGAAGTGCTAGGGAGCGTCATATCTCACTCCTGGTCCAAAAGGTATGTCCTGAACTGAGTCAAATCGCCAGGTAAAAGCTAGAAAGAAACGAGAAAGGTGTTCCCTGTCTCCATGGGTAATCCTCTCTATAAAAACTGACATCTTAGGATAAATCCCTCATTGTGAAGGGATTAATGGAGGCACTGTAACCCCTTCAGCCCAAGGACGTCTTTATAGCTGAATAAAATCGTTTGACACTGGACCTGTATGTAGTAATATAAAAGTGGTTAAGGGATGGATGATGCATATTTACCGCCATACGGTTGGAGTGTAGTGTGAGAGGACTACCTGCCGTCATGTCGTAAAAATATCCCTGTTAATACCAATACACCAGTATGAGACAGCCCTAACACGTACTAAATATGGACGGTGGGTGTTAGCCCCAAAGTGGTGACATGTGGAGATGTGTAGGAGGACTACTGGGCCTTGGGGTAGGCCCTTAAGCCTTTGCCCAGAGTCGGACACGCCAAAAAAAATCTGGCCCAAGACGTTAGCGGATCTTGAATTTGGCTTTGTTGATTTGATTTTTCTTGGAGGGAACAACCTTGTGGGCTTCTGGCCTTTGGTTCCTTCTTCCTTGCACGAAAAAGAGAACACACACACACACACACACACACACACACACACACACACACACACACACACACATCTTATTAAAAGAGCTAAAAAAAAAAAAAAAGTGGAAATATCTAAAATCCTGCACAATTTCGCCACCTGCCAAATACAATAACAGCAGTCCAATTGGCGGGAGTTGATGAGCTGGGGAGACAGAGGTTAGCCAGCAATACCTACTTCATTGTTTTCATAATAACTGCATGTTGTTGCACATTCCGTCACTGAAGCCTGATCCCACACTACAACTCCGATCTCTCTCGCTGGTGACGCAACTCGTGTTTATGTTTGGGAAGCAGAGAGAGAAGCCTATCTGAACACAAGTATCATCAAGCTACCAACTATGCCACATCGCTCTATCTGATTTAATATAATGTTATGAGAAAATATCATCCTTTAATTAACCAGTGTCTGGATCAGCGAGAAGGGAACCAGGAGACTGTATTAAGTCGGCAAAGAACCTGAAATTAAGTGACGAAGTGTATGTAGAGTTCTCCAAAGTTTAACGTTTACAGGCAATTTGAAATTTCGAGAGATGTGGCACGCTGTGTTTGTTTATATTTGACTGGGTGAGCGGACTTTAAAAAAGGACACGTACTGTGCAATCAAGATAACCGAGAAATTACTGAACAAAGTTTCTGGATTTAAGATATTGCCCTAAACTTGAGGTCTGTCTTACGCAGAACCTGAGGGGAAGAGGGAGGGGGACACTGCAGTATGGAAGGGCCTCCACTTATTCAGCAAAAACTCCTTCACTACACTACACTACACTACACTACGGTACACTGCACTACACTACACTACACCACACTACGCTAACCACAACACAAGGTACACAAACCCGATTCAATAACCACCACTCTGACATACCGTTAATTCCGGCTCAACAAACAGCGATTTAATTGACGATGGTAACGCTGTGTTTGCTGAAGCGCTTTCCACTCCGGCAAATTACTGGCGGGTAATAAAATGCGTATGGACGAGTATTTAATCTTCCTCTCCCGTATTATTAGCTGAGGATATTGAGTGGGTATTGGCTGGGGTTTTTATCTTTTGGGTTTCCACAGTCATTATCCGAGTAATGAGAATTTTATAAGTGCTCAATCGCTCCACCTTAGATAGTGATGACCTTGTGTTTCGTTTCAGTCATTACGGAGGCGATGACGAAGGCCACGAAGGGGAGTAGAGTAAGTGAATGTGTGTGTGTGTGTGTGTGTGTGTGTGTGTGTGTGTGTGTGAAGTCTGGATATAATTATGATTTTTTTTTTTTATTCACACAATAAGGCATCGGCAGAATTATTCATTTTTGCTTTGAATTCCTGTTCGCACAATAATCCCAGTTGCATCATTGCTCCCCTCTCCCTCTCTCTCTCTCTCTCTCTCTCTGCTCGGGCTACCGTTGCCGGGAGAGGTAGCTCCCTCCTGTAACCCCAGCGGGGCTATATGGCCTTAGTTGCCTAGCTTGAGGAATTCATTTCTCTCTCTCTCTCTCTCTCTCTCTCTCTCTCTCTCTCTCTCTCTCTCTCTCTCTCAGATTTACAGTCCCACTCTGCCCCTCCCACCCCAGATCTCTCCTCCAAGTTGAAAATTGTGACACTAAATTACCGTCCCTTAACAACGTGTATTTTCCTATTTAATGGAGACTGGGAGTGAGAGAGAGAAATGGCTATGTCCCTTCAACCCCATGATGTCCTGATATTCCTCTAGCTTCTTCCAGACGATTTTATTCAGCTGTTTTTCGAGCGACAGGGATGATGTAGAGTTCTTCATCCTTTCCACCATTAAGCGTCTTAATTGAATAAAACCGAGTGAATTATATTGCTGTGAAGGGGTCAAAAAGGCCTTTCCGGTACAGGTAGGTGCAGCGGGAAAGCGACCCTACGACAGGTGTGTATAAGGGTGAATTTGATCTCTCCGACACAGGGTCCGTAAGAGGGTTTGACCTGAGGGAGCAATTATGCAATGGAGCCCTTTCCTACCTCACCTGCTTCTACAAATTACAGGTAAGTAAAACAAAATACCTGCTTTTTTTTTTTACCCTTTCAACCCAACGACAGATCTTTTATTTAATTTTCCCATCTTCTAAGTCATTAAAAAAGTTCTCTCTCCCTGATGAGGTTAATGGATGGCCTCATTATCCTTACCATCTCCAAAATTTTCCGAATAAAAATTGACCAGGAATAATATCTTCTCTTTTTTTTTTTTTTTTTTTTTGCTACTTCCAAGGATCAAGGAAAAAAAATCTCTCTCACCTGAAGGTAACGAGTGACTTAATTAACCTCTTCAGCTCGAAAGTCTGGAATAAAATGATCAGATGAAAAAATAATACGAGCACACGTTACTAGAGTGGAGAGCTTAGAGAGAAGCGTTGTGGAGTAAGAAGCTTAGTGCTGGCTCATACGCAGTGAATTATTAAGCTGCTGTAAGGATTAGGAAGTGAAAATAAAGAAGATAGAAAGGGTAAACGAAAAAAACACGATTAGAGTTACATGAATAAAGATAATCTGGTTACCACACTACCAAATTAAATATAACAAGCAAGTAAAGAAAAAACATCAGTAAAGTTGCACAAAGATAATCTGGTCACCTCACTAACAAATTAAATATAACAAAAAGGTAAAGGAGAAACGACTATTAAAGTTACATAAATAAAGATAATCTGGTCACCACACTGGCAATAATAAAACAAGAAAATAAAGGAGAAAAACAGTATTAGAGTTACATAAAAATAATTCCCTTACCACACTATCATGCCTTAGGAAAAGAATTTAGTTATATTTACAGATGTGCAGAAAATTTAGGGGAAAAAAAGGTTAGATAGATTGATAGACAGATAGATAGATATACAGGTAGGTAGATAATTACTCATAACTTGATACGGTTACTTGAGAATACCGGTACTTGGAGGTAGTGAGGAGGACGGAAATCTTTATCTTAATATTAATCTTAAAAGGAAGATCT
>NC_137014.1:1642317-1654817 GCF_032717465.1 Coenobita brevimanus | reverse complement strand
AGAAAACAGAAACAGGACCCAGAACTTGTGCAGTCTTCAACCTTCGTATCTTGTGTGGCGGTTATGTGTCTCTTCCTTCGGCTGGGTGCGTTCTTTTTCAAATCCCCGACAAGAGCCGCGTTTTTTTTAGCAACTTTATTAGGAATCCATGGCAGTGGGACCATTCTTTACTTTCCAGAGCTAGAGTTAGTGACGATCGAGTGCCCTCAGCCCTAAATATATATACAAAAATAAGCGAATATTAGCGTTCTACATGCAGCAATAGTTAGCAAGAGGCGCTAGAAAACCTATTTAGCTGACGAGAATACGGAACTTGGTGGGAGGAAAAGGCAGTGGCGGATCCGGAGAGGGGGTCGAGGGGGGATCCTGCCCCCCTCCCCCCCTGTTTTCAGCAGAGCCACATTTTTCTCAGGCTTCTAAAAAGAGGAAAAAAAAAAAAAATTGTCTTCCGCAGGTAGGGACAGCAAACACAACCTAGCAATAAGTAAGAGGATTTATGAGAAGGACTAAGCGACTCATGTTTTCCAGTCCTTTTTATGTGGGTTCTGATCCTACTAATAAAGCTTCCTCATCAGCAGGTAGAGAAATACTAGGTTCCTCTTCCCCCTTATTTAACAAACTTCTGGATCTGCCACGACAAGGAGAGCTGAAGGAGTTACGCGTCTTGCAAGGTCAATGTCTAAGGAATGTGTTTACCTCCAACCTCGACACGATCTTGAACTGGGAAACTGTACAGCTGCTGAGATAGGGGTGTGTATGGCTGGGGTGTAGGTAAGGAAATGGGGGAAAATAGGTGAATATTGGTGGAAATAGGGATTCTGAAGTGGGAGGAATCGTATTATATTATGCTGTATGTCTATAAGGTAAGATGAGGCAGAGGGAAGAGGAGAGAGAGAGAGAGAGAGAGAGAGAGAGAGAGAGAATGTGAGCGTCGACAAAGAAAGGAAAATAGAATGGAAGACTGGAATTGTGAAAAAAAAAAAAATCTACTTTAATAACCCTTCGTGGATTTGATCGACAGCAATCTTCATGTTTATTTTTTACGCCACCTTATCTTCAGAGTGGCAGAAATGCTCCAGTAACTTTCAGCCTCTATAAACGATAACGTAAAAACGAATTCCATCACCTAACATATATTTCCTGACATCCAGCAGCAGTAGCCATCTTTTCGCCACAATACTCACAACGCGGGTCACCTTGGAAGATAAACTGATAGCCGGAAAAGATATGGAACCGTATTGCAGAGCCTTCCTTTTTCCTGTTATTTTTCCGCTCGCATATACCGTTGGTTCCTGCCGGCATATTTTACTAGTTCCCTTCCCTGCCTCCGCTTTACTGACTCTTCCCTCAGCCCGCCATGTCCTCTCTATTCACACACAGTTTCCGCAGTGCCCAGCCTCACACATTTTACTTGTAAACATAGACTTGTGGCCCCTTTGCTTCCCGCTTCACCATTTTTTCTTTTTGCCTCTTACACATTTTCTATTGACTGCCAACAATACCAACATGGCGGGTACATGCAGTTTGTGAGCTTAGTATTGTCCTGGAAAAATATTAAACCATAAATCTAGGGTGTATTATAATTATGAAAATCCACCACCAGCGTTGTTCAGTAACTACAACTGCTACACTGTATAAAACATTCTTTCAGCAGCCTTCTCCATTATCTCAACCCGCTTCTATGTACAGTGCTATAAAACTAATGTACAGTACAGCATATTTTTTCTAGTAGCTGCAACCATCGCTGTTATTTATTAAAGTAAATTAACACGATAACGTTCTCCCTACGTGTCAAGTGGGGTTGGTGGAGGATTAGTGCCCCTCTCTGTAAAACAATTAACTCTAAGCCCTTGGCCACCCCGTTTGGGATACAAGGCGTCTGGCAATGAATGAATGAATGAACACGATAACAAAAATATCACCAGCGTTCTTGAATGACTAAAACGACTTTTATACGTTACAGTGTAAAAAAACAAACAAACCTACAGTATTACCAGTGTTCATCCGTAGCTGCAACCACTGCAGTGTGAGTTAACAAAAAACAAATACACCTCCGGTGATCGTGAATAGATAAGACCGCAAAAAAAAAAAAAAAAAAAAAAAAAGTCCAGTTCGTTTAACCACTGCTATCTACTTTAATAACAGACAAATCAACCACCAATAGGCCACTGGCCAATGACTAGAAACGCTGCAGCATAGTATGAAAACACGATAATCTATTCTACAGTGTAATCACCCTCCTCATGTAGCTGCAAGTATTGTTAAGCAGTATATGATAGACAAATGCACAGAAGCCGTCCAGTACCTGCAAACATTGCTATGTTGTTAAACAAATCCACCAGCAACCAGAGGAGTGTATCATAAAAAAAACTTACCTAAAGTTCAGTACTTGCAACCCCTATAGTAGAATATAAAAAACAATTATACCATCAATGACGTGAAGTAATAAAAAAAAAAAATCGCCAGCAGCTGCAACAACTGTTGCACAGTACTGTATAGCAACAGCAAAATCTATCTCCAATGTTTTCTGTTTGCAACAACTGCTGCCATAATGTTTAAAAACAATCTAGTGTACATTACCAGTTTCTGCAGTAACTGAGACTACTGTTATACAGTATAACAATAAGCGAATACACGAACAAAATTTCAAGTAGCCTAGTTGTAGTCACGCTATACTGTATAGCTTACGAATAATAATAAATACACAGCCGTTTCCAGTACGAATAATTGCAATGTTCAGTTTTGTTATACGATACGACTGTTCACTAGGCGATAAGTCGCTACAACAATAATTAAAAATTTATACTCTTTTTGGAATAATGATAAAAAACTGGTCTTGATTTCGCTTAAACGATGATTGTGATGGCCACCTCCGAGAATCTCGTACGGACGCGGTGACATACGCAAGCCGACAGTCAGTTGTCACTTGTCAACATCGCCAGTGTTTACGTTGTAATCGTCTCCCTTTCGCTCGATTTTGCACAAGGAGGGCCACTGAGACACCATTGCTGTCACCAAATAACAGTGCAAGTGCTTAACAAATAGTGCAGTGTGTGCAATGTTAAGTGAAGTGATAACTTTGTGTGTAAAATAATGAAACTTGTGACACGGAAATGTGTCAACCTTACTTATACCTCCAGTCAGCTGGTTGAACAAAGTTGGCCACTCAGTGTTTACATTTGCTGTGATACTTGTTTTCGTACCACTTTCCGCATGAGAGGCCACTGGAATCATTGCTATCGCCAAATAGTATTCCAAGTACATAACAAACAGTGCAGTGTGTGATATTCGGTGAACTGATAATTTATTTGAAATACTGGAACTTGTGACTTTGAATTCGTGTCTGGCAAGCATACTGCCTGTAATGGAAAGCCTGGTGCTACTGACGGGCGCCGAGGGCAGACCTAAATGGGTAAGTTTTCAAAGATTTTGTGTTTTGTGGTCAAGGCACCCTCCCCGTCCCCAGTGAACCATGTTATATTGATATTCATAGTAATATACGATAAATTATGAGGTAGGTTTTCACTTGACATAACCCAATCATATAACGAATCGTAACTGTAGTATAGTAACAGGAAGAAAGTATCTCTGATGTGAAGCAGCCTCAACATTTGATATAAAGTCTAATTACGAACTGAGCAAAAAAATACAGTATTGGAGTAGTAACAGCAGCACCAGGCTCATTTGAATGTAAACCCGGTGGATGGCAGGCTAGCGATCCCTCGTCTTGCTCTACATCCTCCTTTTGGGGACACTGAGTTGAGAAATGTTTCCATAACCAAGCAGTGGATCGACCCATTTATATCAGTGTCACCGCATGAAGGCGTCCCTCTCTAGCACTACTTGGGTAGTGTGATGAGTAAGGATGGAGGTTTGGAGGGTGAAGTGCTTGAAAGGGTACAGCAGGGAAGAAAGGTTGCTGGTTCTTTGAAAGCAGTGATAAGAAACAGGGAAGTGAGCATGGAAGTGAAAAAGTTACTACATGACAGTGTTGTGATACCAACTCTAACATACGGAAGTGAAGCTTGGACGTTGTTGGAAGGACATAAGTCAAGAGTGAGAGCAGTGGAAATGAGTTATTTAAGAGGAGCCTGTGGAGTCACGTGGAGAGACTGGCTGACGAATGAGGATATAAAGGAGCGTTGTGGTGTGGATGTGGATGTGATAGGAAGCGTTATGAGGAACACACTGAGGTGGTTTGGCAATGTGGAGAGGATGGAGGGTGAAAGACTGACGAAGAGAGTGTATGTGAGTGAGGTGGAGGGGGGAAGAGGGAGGGGGAGGCCGAGGATGAGATGGAGGGATGGGATGGAGAGGTATATGAGAGGGGGGTGTGAGTTGGGAGCAGGGCAGTGAAATGGCGGGGGACAGGGCGACTTGGAGGCGATTTGTTTGTGGCCACCCCAAACGGGATTGAGGCGTCTGGCAATAGATAGATAGATAGATAGATAGAAAAGCAACCAGATCACCATGGACACTGAGAATGGGATGAATGATGAATACCTGATGAGCAGAGAGCATTATAAACCCCTTCAGTTCGATCACGTATTTTATATTTAATTCTTCAGTTTTTCTCTGTTTATTGCCACATGCCTTAATGCAGTAAAGGGTGGCCACAAATAAATCGCCTCCACGTCGCTCTGTCCCTTCATCTTTGGTCTCTCCCTCCATCTCATTCACAGTTACTCTTCTTGCCAGCCTCTCATTCTCTAATTTTTTCTGTTCCTAATCTATTAAACTTTTAGGACAGGCTTTGAAGTGGAGGGTTAGATACTACCTTCAGTGACATTCCCCCGTTGGCATCTCCCTTCAGCTGAATTAAATCTCTGGGAGCACCACTAATAATATAAACTTGCATCCTTGGGCCGAAAGGGTGAAGGAAAGAGCGGGTGTGGATGAAAAAGAGCAACAGGGAAGCCGGGAGGAGAGGAAGAGAGCAGGGCGAGGGCACAGCAGGGGAAGTGTGTCTGACTGAGGGCTTTCCCGCCACAAAATTGGAGAATTAATGAAGTTACGGTTGGCGTGTGATGAAGCCTTTGCTGGAGATTGAAAAGGGTGGGGGATTATGGAGGGCCGGCCAGGGAGGGAAGTGAGTTAGGGAAGAAGTGAAAGAGGTTGTGTGAGTTCCGGTACCGAGAAGTGAGGGGTGAATAGGGAGGTGAAAGTAGGAAAGAACTGAAAAATGTTGTGTGAGTAGTGTACCGAGAAGTGAGAGGTGCAGAGAGGGCGGTGAAACTTGAGGATAGGGAGGATGAAAGTGAAAGATCTTGTACATGTGAGGGAATATCATAGCGAAGTACTGTATATACATCGATACCACCAAGATCATACCATCATAACCATCATTATCGCCGTGCTGTCACTAATATTTGGTGAGTAGGATGCTCCCTCCCCCTCAAAAAAAAAAAAAAAAAAAAAAAAAAAAAAGAGGAAGAAAGCATGTAGAAATATCAGGAGAAAATAAAGAGTTTCATGCTCATAAATTCCAAAGATTAGATGTTAATAATAAAAGCATATAAATTTGTCAGTAAGTCGGAATACACTGTTTATATATAAAGGTTAACAAATAATAATACTAATTGCAGCAGGAAAATATAATTGGGGTGAATAAGAAGTAATTATAAAAGAATTTGCGTGTGTATGTGTGCCTGGAAAACTATTATTTTACTCTAAAGATTTTCATGATGGTAAGGAAGTGTGTTTCTGAGAGCAGACATAGGAACAAGCGAATGGTTCAGTATCAGTGGTGTGAGGCAAAAATGTCACTGCACTGCAGATGTGGGAAGGGAAAGTGGGTGGTGATAAATGGTGAAAGGTGGTGTATTTCAAATGTGATGTATGCAGCTGATGCTGTGCTGCCCGCTGATAGTAAACAGGATCCTTTTAAGCTTGTTCAGAGTTTTGTGAATGTGAGCCGCATTGTTAGAAAGTAAATGCAGACAGAAGTAAAATGATGTTTGTGAGAGTGTGATGTGCTGGTGAGCAGACTGAGACCCGAATTGGTATTAAAGCTTACCTATCTTTGATCAGTAGTAGAAAATGAGAGTTAGTGTGTAAAGTAGGTAGAATGACTCTAGGAATAATGCATGGCACTATGAAGGCCTTCGTCCAAAAGTTGACCAAGTTGTAGCTACCCACCGTCATGGCACCCTGTCTCTTAAATCCTTACCATTCCTCAAGTCGTGGCCCTGCACTTCCTAATGCCTCTATAGGCGGTGGGTGAGGAGGGATGTGACTTAAGAGACAAGTTGCCTAGTGGCGGGTCTAGTATGGAGGGTGGAAGAATGCATGAAGGTGTGTTTGTAATATTAATCTTTGGGCGTGAAACCTTTGTATGACTCTCTCTCTCTCTCTCTCTCTCTCTCTCTCTCTCTCTCTCTCTCTCTCTCTCTCTCTCTCTCTCTCTCTCTCACTCTCCAATATGATATGCAGAGAGAGAGAGAGAGCAGTGGAAAAGGAACTGTTAATAAATATGTATGAGTTGCGTAGAGTGGACAGGATAAGAATTATGATATGTGAAGTAGGGAAGCCTGTTGATAAAAGGATAGATGGCCCAGAGCCGTCTTACGCTAGTGGGAAGTAAGGGTAGGATGGTGAAATATTAAGCTCTAAATCCTCATCCCTTCCCCTACTCGCCATCCACGCGTCTCTTTCTCCTACAAATTCCTTCCACGACCCACTCTTTCCATCTGTTAGGCTCCTCTCGTAACTGGCCTTGCACTCACAGCATCTTGACTTTCAGGATTCCCAGGTGAGTAGGATGATTGAAGGATTATTTCGTGGTGATGCTGAATTATATCCTGCAATTTCTAAGCAAAATATCAGAGCAATTCACCCCGTCAAACATATAAGTCTTCAGCGGATTATATTAGGCTATCATCTGCATTAAGGATGGGATTCGTAGTGCTTGCAGTGTTTCAGGTTTCAGTGTTCGTACCTTAAGCCATGTACTGAAAACTCTGTGTTGACTAAGCATGGCTGAAACCTGAAGTGGGTATCATGAGTGCTGGCTTCGGATCCTTTCACCACTGATAAAGTTAGTTACTGAATTTTCGTCCATACCCTGAAAAAGCATGTCACGTCCTGAAGAGGATAAAAGAAAGTGCATGATGGCAATAGGTGATAAGGCTCTTCTTGACTGAAATATTTTGCTGCCTGTAACAAAATCATAGGGAATGGTAAACTTGCCGTCATACCACTCATAAAATACTGTCTTGAATAAATGGTGAATGTGAAATATATTTATCGTCCCATGGCTGTTTACATTACCTGCATATATCGCGTCAAAACACAAAATGAAAACCTTTATAATTTTTTTTCTCTCTGAGGCTGTTTCACCTCATTATTCGACGGGAAAATCTAGTTGAAATGATAAAGATAGTGAAAAAAGCTTACTTTATAAAGGACCCATTGAGGTACAGTGTCGTGTGTATTGTACCTAGGTTTCTCATTCATGCACTTTTCATACCGGTGTCTGTTACATAGTACTGGGAACAAATATTTTAATTGGAATCCTAACAGCAAAAAACTTCATCACTGACCGAAATGGCCGCGATGGTGGAAATCCCTGGAATGGTCTGGAGTTGCTGCTGGTGAATCGGAATGGTTTGGGTAATGGGGGCCGTTTGTCTAGGCGGCCGATAGACGGTCATCAGGCGAATGTGCACCAGCCAGGAGGGTGATGATCAGGCCACTCAGTTTCCACCCAGACCCATTTACGGATATTGAACGGAAAATTGTGCAAAGGCCTGAGAGCACTACCAAACCTGAAAGCTCTACCAAACCTTCTATATGACAGAAATTTATATGAACCAGTAAAAGATGCTCAGGCCACTTCATTTCCACCAGTTCCTATTTACTTATATTTGTGTGGAAAATTGTACAAACACCCAGCCAAATTTCAAAACCTGCTTTATGATAGAAATGTGAATGAAACTGTGGGGCCAGTTTCCTATGAAGATAGCCTTAAAAAAATTATAGCATAAGTTTTGAGTACCTAATTATTCTAACGATATTCAAAAATCACCATCCTGAGCCCATGTTCCGTGGTTACTAATGGAGTAGGTTTAAACACACACACACACACACACACACACACACACACACACACACACACACACACAGCAGAAAGTATTGAGTTCCCAGTGAAATAGGTCACACATCCATTCACTGAGCATTTAAACTTCGAAACTCTTGGGGGTCTCACACTCGAGAAATGTCTCCACTAACCTTCTTTACCGGATGAAGTCGCTTTTTATGTCGCCCGTGAGTTCATTTCATTCCCTCGACTGCAGAGTAAATAAAAGATTCATTAGCTGTTTCTTTTTTCATACTTCAGTCGTCCAGTATAAGCAGCCGTTAATCCTGTTTCATTAAATTCCATACCCTACTTTCTCACACTTTCATTTGCTTGTTTAAATCAGTCGTGGACTACTAACGCACGTCGGTTCTGTTTCTTCCTGTCTGGTTTTCGGTGCTTGCTAAGTTTCATCACCGACTGTTCTGCCGTTCGGGAGGGGTTTGATAGAAAAAAAATAGAAAAAGACGGGAATTCTGAATATGACTTGGTTGCATAAGGTACAGCCATGTCAAGTTAATACCTCTCTCCTCACTTTAAGATGGTAACTAGCTACAAACTCTGATATATAAGTGTATTTTTTCAAGAGTGAGCATAGTGTATAATAATAAGCAAATAAAGAGCTTTCCCACCCCGCTTTTGTGCATACTGTGTCCGCTCTCATTGGTGGAAGGCGGGAGGATGCTTGGCGATCGTGAGTGGTGGTGGTGGCAATAACTCCGGGTTGTGTTTCTGGGGTGCGGTGCCTGGTTTCATTACTGTGTCGAGGCGGGGGAACACACACCCATCTACGGCCGCCGGGATGTGGTATTAGGAGAGGATCGGAGCGCATTAGCAAGATATGAACGGATTCTGGATCAATATGGCCTCCTACGGTATCATTCGGGCTTCTATTCTGCAGCACCAAACGTCTTGATGTACAGAATTATGACGGTCAAGTCTAATTAAGTCTTCTTTCACGTATGAGCTTATCACTACCAAGCACATCGTGTTTTCACGCTCATATCCATACTGCAACTAGATAGCGCTATTCCTGTTTAAGTTTCTGTACGGTACCTAGGTTTGAAAGCCAAGCGTTTTGTTTTTTTCACTAATCAACTAATCACAAAAGAAGAGTAGGTTCCATAAACATACACTCAGGGAAATTCATATAAAGGGTGTTTTTAATGTATACAAATCGACAACGTTACCCTTCACTTAGATTCAGAGTTGCGTCAACCGATTCTATCCCTTGGTTCCTGTCTCTAATTAATCTACAGGTATACATTTCTTTACGTGCGTCGAAATTACATAACTGAGAAATATCGATAAATATGTAGTTTTGTTATGTTCCCACCCATGTCACCTGTTTCCTTGAGGGCTATGAGGTTGTATTTAAGGTGATAATGAACGTCTGTGCGTTTTTTCCTTGACCCACTGACGTTCCCAGACATTGAGTGCGTCCTTGAGAGTGCGGGAGTTAATTTCCATGTATGAACTGACTTACATATTTACGTGACTAGAATATGATGCCAGTCACAAAGAACTGCTATGGGTAGGATGAAGAGCCGTAGTATCGTCTTTTTCTGCTACTGAGTTACGTGATATAAGCAGCAAAAGGAGAATAATCTAGACCAGGTTAAGGTGAAAAGAGTATACCGTAGTTGCAACCCCAGGCTCCCAACTCTCCAGCAAGAACTATATGCACATCATCATGCATCATTTTCACCTTGGTTTCGTGGGAGGCGGTGGGGAGCTGTTTTACTTCTTTCCACAGCTCTTCGCGTTTAACTAGGATGAGATGAATCGATATGAAGTATAGTTAAAGGGTAGGGACATCTTTGACTTCATTACAGCTATCTACAGTAGGTACCATCTGCTTGTGATATAGGCCTAAATAGTTGCAGAGTACCTAAGTGCCCATATCCAGACAAATATAAACGCATATTGGTTTAGGCATATGTAAAACAAGGTTAGGTTTTTTTCCGAGTGTGTGTGTGTGTGTGTGTGTGTGTGTGTGTGTGTGTGTGTGTATCGAAAGTGGAGGATGCTTCGTTTTTGTGGCTTGGTGTGAATAAACAGGTTAGTGCCACACCGGGTCTGGTGGTGGTGCCCATAACTCCAGGGTGTGCGGCCATCATGTGAGGGGGGGCTGGCACACACACACACACACACACGGCTGGCAGTAGTGGTGGTGGTGGAGTTCGCAAAAAATAGGCACTCGTTTGCGGCAGCCAGGTGGCGGTAAGAGCGGAGTAGCAGCAGGCACCTGGAAGTAATTGAGGAAGTTCTGGCAAGGTATAGCCTCTTATAGTACCTTTCGTGATGCAGTCTAGTCGTATAAAGCTCTGAGTATCTCAGTGGTGTTCCTGTATGTCAGAGGATAAGATGTATCGTCATATATTCACCACTTTCAGTATTCTGGGGTCATACACACCAAGAGGCGGACTTTTTTTTTTTTTTTTTTTTTTAAGGTAGTAAAGCAGTATATTGTTATGTGTTCTCACGTTCACGTCCTGTTGGGGTTCTTTTGGTGATTATACTGACTCACAAACACTGCCACTCAGAACAGCAAATAGTCTATGTATATGAGAGCATAAATTTCAGAAGTATGCCACATCTGTCTCCATGTGTGTATGATTCTTTCGATGTTGTATACTGACTCACAAACACTGCCACTCAGAACATGTGTGTGCAGTTCGTTCGATGTTGTGTACTGACTCACACATTGCCACTTGGAACATGTGTGTAGAGTTCCTTCGATGAGGTGTCAGTACTGACTCACAAACACTGCCACTCAGAACAGCAGATAGTCTACGTATTTCTAAGCCTTCAAAATTCTGCCACAGGTGTATTTCCCAGGTGTACCGTACTGTAGTGCTGGATGGAGGCAGGTACTCTCTCCATTGACAGAAAGTGATGTTCGTCTGCCTTACGGAATTCGAACCACTTAAACCCACTTGATCTAAAACCATAAACCCATTCGCCTATTGTACGCGGCGGAAAACAGACTGGTATTATTACTGTAGTTTTTCTTTCATTTTCTTTTGCTTCGAATTTGTAGCGTTTATTTTGGACTACTCATAATTAAAGACGGGTGATGGAAAAGGGATTTTTTTTTTTTTTTTTTTTTTTTTACTTGCACTGACCCACTTATTAACCCCCTCTTGGTCCTGTCTCCTCTGTTCTTTTATTCCATCGAAAGCCAGACGATTTTTCTAAGCTGAAGAGGAGACATTATAGTGTGGAAGGATTGACACTGGTATCAACCCCTTCTGATCGAGGCTGTTCTTTTATTCAGTTCCCTTTAACGCCAGACGATTTTATTCAGCTGAGTGAGTCATAGGAGACATATCATTGCACTGCCGTTCCTTCTTTCCTTCCTTCCTGCCTTCCTGCCTGCCTCCTTGCCTTCCTTTCTTCCTTCCTTCCATCCTTTCTGTCTTCCTTTCTTTTTTCTTCTTTCCTTCCTTCCTTTCTATGTCTGTCTTTCTTCTTTCCTTCCTTCCGTCCTTCCTTTTTTCCTTCTTTTCTCTTTCTTTCTTCCATCCTTCCTTCCTTCCTTTCATTCTTTCTTTCTTTCTTCCATCCTTCCTTCCTTCCTTCCTTTCTTTCTTTCTTTCTTCCATCCGTCCTTCTTTTATTCCTTCCTGCCTTCCATCCTTCCTTCCATCCTTCCTTCCTTCCTTTTCTTTTTCTCCCCCCCCCCATGAGGAACCGGAATATCGCTTCATCCTGCATTACCTTGCGTGTCGAGCCCCCATAAAAGGCACGGCTTTTGCATCGAAACTAACTTCGTCCAGATTTGACTTGCATGAGGCAGTGTCTTGGTGGCAACACAACTGCCTTTGATTTATCACTTGGGGGAAAAAGTTTGGCGCCCGAGAGGAAAACACAGGAGAGGAGTTGAGTAAAGGGAAGAGTCTTTGTAAATAATAAGTCACAGCATCAAAAAATTATAGAGGAGAATGTGGGTAATGTAGTGTAATTCTGTGTGTGTGTGTAGGGGGGTGTATGTGTGTGTGGGGGGGGATGTATGTGTGTGTGTGGGGGGGATGTATGTGTGTGTGTGTATGTGTGTGTGTGTGTTTTAACCTCACAAATACACTTTCTCTAATTGTCTGTACGCCAACCTGATTCCTCCATGCACAGAATCTACACAACTGTCCATTTCTTACTGCAAATCGACCTAAAAAGCAATATTGTTATTATTATTATTATTATTATTATTATTATTAGCATTATTATTATTGTTGTTATCATCATCATCATCATCATCATTATTATTTTTATATTATTATTATTATTCTGAGCACAGTTACCCGGCAAACAGACCACCGCCTTTTCTTTCTCACTGTGTTTGTTGCAGATATTTTTTTTTTTACAAAGTTTATTAATATTCCCAGACACAAAGTTCCATCTCGCCTACTCAGCAACAAGGGAG
>NC_137014.1:1624817-1639817 GCF_032717465.1 Coenobita brevimanus | reverse complement strand
TTTTAACGTCGGCATAGATTGCATAACTAACACACAAGAATATAGTACCGGAGTAGAATTAGAAATAAATAGGTATGGAAGAGGTGTTAGTCAGCTTCCTAACGACACGAGAATACCGCACCAGGAGGCCAATGCGTTTGCACTGGCGCGGCGGTGGAGACAGAGAGGCAGGCAGAGGAAGGGTGGTGTGTGTATATACCATGATATTATGGTGTGGTGGATTGAGTTTCACCTTTCTTAAAAGCAGAGGTATATGGGAAGGTAAAAGGGACGTGGGAACTGAGGGATAAGAGAATGCGTGTATCTGTCTGCCTGTCTGTTTATCTGTCTATCTGTTTGTCTATCTGTCTGTCTATCTGTCTGTATATCTCTCTATCTGAGGAAGCTTCAAAACGCGTCTTCCAATATACGATAAGATACATGTATTTTGGATGAGAATATAGATGATAATATTAACGTTCTCTGGGCTGGTATAGTGTTATGGAGCCAACCGAGTTAGTGGTGGTGTGAGGTTGCTGCGTTTAATACCTTATGTGCAGCTTTAAGGAGAGAAACAGACCACAGTGTACACGGGAAAGAGTATATCAAATGAGTATACTAACTGGTTGATTACGGAAATACGAGTACTTGTGTAAGTTGTTCAGTAGCGGGTGTACAAGTGCTAAGAGTTGCAGATCTTTTCACGGTATCATACTATACTAAATATCTTACATCCTCCTCCTGTTGATAAATCTTTCCATTAAATCAGGATATACACAAGACCCGACATGGCTGCAGGTCAATAGTATTTTTATTTTATTTACATTCTTTATTTACCATTCAGTACAAGCTCCAGCACTCTGGGGAACGTTGTCTCTGAAGGCCGAACGCGTATTTACTGAGGCTCCTGAAAGAAAACGAGATGTGTGGGCTATAGAAGAAAACTGTTGGTCCTAGGGTACACTGCACTAATCCTTATCCCCTCTCAGTTTGCCTTCTCGTTACCCTTCCACACAGAATGTCCTCTTACTGCCCTCCCACTCAGTATACCCTCTCATTGTTTTCCCACCCAGTATGACCTCTCACTGCCTTCCCACTCAGTATACCCTTTCACTACCATCTGCAGTTTATCTTGTCATACTTACTTGTGGTCCAGGGTAGGTCAGCATCCCCATTACCTGTGCATTTTACCTGTTGTATATGAGCTCACTTCTTGGTTATCACGCTCCTCCTTCTTTTGCTTCCCCAGAACAGCTTCGATCTCTTGAAGTGGTACAAAACTGAAACATATTATATCATTAGTATAACATGCAATTGCCCAGCCAAGCGTGGTAGTGTGGCGTGTGTGGAAGCTAGGCGGCATCAGGGGTGTTCTGTGTAACTTTAGTGTGTGGGGGTAAACAGGGATGAGCGCTAAGGCACTTTATCGCCACTGCAACTTAACCACGCGGGAATTATTTGCAGCGCGGTAAGAAACCCGTGACTTAAAGTGCAAACATTCTCACTGCCAGAGCAAAGTTGTCCTACACAGTGTTTGTAATTACTAAAAGCGTACAAACACCTGTGGAGTATACCGAGTGTTCGTACAGGAAATCTAAGACCCACTGATAAGAGAAAGTGAAAAATGGGGATATAAATGAGTGAAGAGGAAAAAAAGGGCCAGTATCTGAACGGTGAAAATTGTTGTAAACCATCGCCATATTTCTGTATATTTCACTAAAACGTTATGGTTATCTCAGTTTGCTATACTGGCTTTCTAAACTTTCTGCATGCAAACTGATACTAGTACACAACCCCTGTCCATCCACCGACTCTCTCAATACTGCCCAACTATGAAATGCAGCAGATATCATGCATTGTCAATATTCGTGCACACAGCTCTCTACCTCAGTGTATCTTTCCCTTTGCCTACAGTCTCCGTTCTTTTTAATCAGTGTGTCCACGCATCTCAGACTAACATTGTCCTTATTCTGGCTTTATTTTCTTCAGCTTTCAATAAAATCAATTCTTTTGGCACACTTTAAGCCTATGATTCTTTACCTGTCTAAGAAAATCACAATATATTAATCCTTAGACGTTTTCCAGCTTTCTTCAGTTGCCATTTTCAGACGCGTTCGTCCGGGTAAAATATTTCATCATGTAGCTCTGTTCTTCTTCCTTTATACTCATTCTCTTGTTTCCCTTCCTTCCGTTTCCACACAAAGTTTATGTTACACTTTTCGCGTAACATTCAAACTTCTGACTCCCCTCCTGTTCTTTCCAGCGACTATAGTATTAAAGTTGTACAAGATTTTCCTTCCACTCCAAACTTTTGCACTTTCACCAAATTCCGACTCCCTACTCCAGTCTCCCGGTGCTCTTAAAGCTTCCTCCTCTTGCCTTCTCCTTCCCTGTTCTTATTCCCTGTTTTCCCTCCTCCCCATTGCTCCTACACGCTTCCTTCCGTGTTCTTTTTTCTTCCTTCTTCCCTTCCTCCCCATGGCTCCTTCACGCCTCCTTCCTTTGATTACATTCTCCTTTTCCGTATTTTCATGATGCACTTCTGTCCCTGATTTGTTCTTTTCAGTATCCCTTAATCCATTACTGTATCCATTCCTATCCTTTTCCTGTCAGTCTCTCATCTTATCCACGTACCTTTCCTTCTTCTACCCTCTTCTGCTCTTACTTCCTTCCCTTTCCTCCTCGTCCTCCTACTCCTCCATCCCTCCCTCCTCGTCCTCCTACTCCTCCATCCCTCTCTCCTCCACCCAACCCCCTTCTCGAGGTAAACACTGACCTCCAGATGAGCTGTGATCAGATTTGTATGCGGATCACCCGAAGCTCCGTCTGTCCCACTGCAGTTTTAGGTCAGCCAAACACAGTGCTCTGTCTGTCTGTCTGTCTGTCTGTCTCTCTCTCTCTCTCTCTCTCTCTCTCTCTCTCTCTCTCTCTCTCTCTCTCTCTCTCTCTCTCTCACGGTGCGTCACAATTATCCTTCTCATCTTTCATTCATGTCCACATCGCCCATTTTCTTTCCCAGTCCCTCCCTAGCGCTCCACCCGTTTTTGTTTTTATTCTTTATTTTTTTTTTTCAATATCAATGTAGATCACGGAGGAGTTACGACAGGTGTTGGGGAGGGAGGTGGCCAGAGGTTGTCAAGGTCAGGTGGGCGGCGAGGGAGGGAGCAGGGGCGGGAAGGAGAAAGTTTTTAAGTGTGAAAGTCGTGAAAGAAAACGGGGACGGGGTGAGGCTGGGAGGAATTTAGAGTACGTGAGTGACGTGACAGGAGTTGGCTATGAACATCCCTCCCCACATTGTTATTATTATTCTATCTATCTATCTATTGCCAGACGCCATAATCCCGTAAGGGGTGGCCATTTGACTTTGAGTTAGTTGTTTTACGGAGAGGGGCACTAACCCTCCACCAACCCACTTGTTGACACGTAGGGAGCACGTATGGTTTGGTTATATGGTTACCACCCAGCGTTGTAAATGGTTTCTTGGCTTACAGGAAACCATTTGGCTTGTCACTCAATGTAAAGCCACCTGTAAAGGAAAGAAAAGCAATAAGAAGTGACAGGAAAGATGGGAGAAATAGGAAGAGAGGAGGGCAGGCACAGAAAAAGAATGACAAAGGCTAAGGAAGAAGTAGGCAGCACTACATCAAGTGAGTGGATGATGGTGAGAAATAGGAAGAGAGGAGGACAGGCACAGAAAAAGAATGATAAAGGCTAAGGAGGAAGTAGGCTGCACTACATCAAGTGAGTGGATGATGGTGAGAAATAGGAAGAGAGGAGGACAGGCACAGAAAAAGAATGATAAAGGCTAAGGAAGAAGTAGGCAGCACTACATCAAGTGAGTGGATGATGGTCGCCACCACCTACCACGCAAACGCCTTTTCAAAATCCAATTCAATTATTATTATTATTATTATTATTATTATTTTGGCAGTCTTACGATGTGCGTAGGTCCTCTGTCTCTTTAATGAATTTAGAGATAGCGCAGTTTTCATGAGTAATTTTTTTTTTTTCTTAAATTAATAAGGTGACTGATTTTGAGCAGAGTCGCTTAACACATTACTTCTTCACAAGCTGTCCAAGTACGTAGGTCGGATGTACTTTTAATAGTGTGCAAAGTAACACAGATTTGGCACTGTGCTGTACCGACTAACACAGATTTGGCGCTGTGCTGTACCCCTAACACAGATTTGGCGTTGTGCTATACCCACTAACACATTTTTGGCGCTGTGCTTTACCCCTAACACAGATTTGGCGCTGTGCTGTATCCCTAACACAGAATTGGCGCTGTTTTGTATCGATTAACACAGATTTGGCGCTGTACTGTACCGTCCTACGCATGTACTGTAGGATGTTGTTACTGAACTACTCTTTAATGTAGGTAGCATTCCAAACTACCTTAAAATCATTTCAAAACCAGTTGTAACCATCCCTCCCAACACACACACACACACACACACACACACACACACACACACACACACACACACACACACACACACACACACACACACTACATGGCCTCACCTGACATTTACAACCGACAAAACACACACACACACACACACACACACACACACACACACACACACACACACACACACACACACACACACACACACACACACACACAGTACACAACTCGTCCCATAACCCAGCCCGTCCCAACTCGAGGCAGCGCGGCGTATAGTAACCCCAAATGACCTCGCTTGTCACATTCACAGACCAGTGCAATTGGGTCTACGTGAAGTATTGGTCCTGGGTACAAAAATTTCCCCATAAAGCTGTAATTGAGGTGATTTTGTAACCGCGGGAACAACACAATACTGGCGCAGTCTGAATTTTTTTGTACCTGAACTAAAATTCTAGTGAAAAATATGGAGATAGATAGATAGATAGATAGATAGATAGATAGAGAGAGAGAGAGAGAGAGAGAGAGAGAGAAAGAGAGAGAGAGAGAGAGGCCTTGGAAATGCATACATTCACAGCACACTTCACCAAACTACAGTAATCATAAACAGAGTTAGATAGATAGATAGATAGAGATAGATAGATAGATAGATAGATAGATAGAGAGAGAGAGAGAGAGAGAGAGAGTACCCTTGGAATCGCATACATTCATCAACACACTTCACCAAACTACAATCATCATATAACACAACACATTATTCTGCCACACAACACAGCACTTCACCACAACACCTACCACAGCCCCACCACACCAACACACCAGCTAACACCACTAACCACTGTCCTGATAAATGGTATATGTGTGGTATCTTTCACTACCATAACCATACCACGCCGCTACCATCTCCCTAAACTACCATTCCATCCTGGCCTTATCAGCGTTATCTGTGTCACTAATACCATAGATTAAATGAAATATAAATCTGTCTATCTGTCTGTCTATCTATCTATCCATCTATCTATCTATCTGTCCGTGTATCTATAGCCAGTCGCCCTAATCCCGTAAGAGGTGGCCACAAACAAATCGCCTCCATGCCGCCTTGTCCCCTGTCACTTCGCTGTCCTCCCCCCAACTTACACCCCCCTTCTCATATGCCTCTCCACTCCATCCCTCCATCTTATACTCGGTCTCCCCCTTCCCCCCTCCACCTCACATACAGTCCCCTAGTCAGTCACTTTCCATCTCTCCACATGGCCAAACTGTAAATCACTATCTACAGTAGCGTATTTATCCATCTATTGCCAGACGCCTTAATCCCATACGGGGTGGCCACAAACAAATCGCCTCCACGTCACCCTGTCCCCACATAATAAAATAAGAATCCCACATGTCCATATTAAGTGGATGTTCGCAAAAGTTCCAGATGAGAAAGTGGACATGGAAATTTGGTTACATGTCCCCTTGTTTAATGATGGACTGATATGAGTATGGAGGTCCACCCAGTCCCTCCACCCACCTCCACCCACACGACACTGCCTTGACCCGCCCCTATTAACACACACACACACACACACACACACACACACACACACACACACACACACACACACACACACACACACACACACACCAGTTTTTGGCTCGCCCTTATCAATATTCGTCCTCACGACCACTCCACTCTTTCACACACACACACACACACACACACACACACACACACACACACACACACACACACACACACACAGCCAATATACCCACTAACTTCACCCAAGAACCACTCCACGAAGTTAAGAAGTAATTGTATGGAAGCAATATTGTTAGTGATGTGGAATTGTGCCAGTGAGAGAGGTGGATGTCTGGGTGGAGTATCGCTAGCCTGGGAGATTGCTTAACACCTCTTCCATAGCGATTCATTCTTCTTATACTTCTTTAAAATCTTCTTGTATGTGACTGATGCAAATTGTCAATAATGATAATAATGATAATAATAATAATAATAATAATAATGATAATAATGATAATAATAATAATAATAATAATAATATTAATATGCTACTACTACTACTACTACATCTACTACCACTACTACTACTGCTACTACTACTATCACCACCACCACCACTACTACTACTACTACTACTACTACTACTACTACTACCACCACCACCACCACTACTACCACTACTGTTACTACTACTACAACTACTGCTACTACTACATAAAACAATATTAAGATGAGAAATGCAAAAGGAATCGAACACTAAGAAGACCAACAAAGACTACCAACGAATGAAATACAACCTAGCTACCTCCCTTCCTCCAAGACACTCACCAAGGAGTTTTAAGACAGTGAAGAAGCACAGAAATCTCACAATACATGCCCATCCACAGTACTCCTTGTCCTTCCTCTCCTAGCTTAAATCGCTAGTGTTTTTGTCCTCTCTGTCCTCTTCTTTCACACTGTCTTCTGTCTTTTCTGTTCCCCTCTTTCTTTCCTTCCTTCCTGTCCTCTCGTTTTACTAACTTTTCTCTCTTCTCTCACTCTCTGCTTATCCAGTTTCCTTTCCATTCACTTTCTCCCCTCATTATTCTCTCCGACTAGTCTCCCACTTCTTCCTTTCCTCCACCCTCGTCCTCCTCCATTATCTCCTCGTCTTATCTCCCCCAGCGTCCCTTTATCATCCCCTCTCACCCTTCATCTTCCTTTTAGTCTCTCCTCCCATCCTCTCTTAATATCTTTTGCCATCTCTTAATCTCTGTGTTTCCTTTCATCTTGTATATATTCACCACGTCCTTTCATTCTTCACCCTCTCTCACTCTCGTCCTCCTCCCAGCATCCTCTTCTCTCTCCCTTTCTCTCTCCTTCCCCTGTCCTTACCCTCTCATCCCTCCTTTCCTTCCCTCCCTCTCTCCCTCCCTCCGTCCTTTCTTCCTACCTTCTCATCCCTTCCTTTCATCCTTTCCTTTCACATATATCCTTTCACGTCCGCTCCCTCCTCGCTGATAAACTCCCAATGTCAGATATCGTCAAATTTTTTCCTGTATTATCATTGCATATCCAGTTTTTACACTTTCTGCCACACTGGGAATACATCATCATTATCATCATCATCCGGACCTCCTTTCCCACCCTAGGGCATGGTGAGGAGTAGCAATGTCCAGACAGCCCAGATTTGCCAGTCCAATGGGCCACGCTTCCATTCACTTATCAGTCAAACCTCCGGAATCCTGGCTTTATCGGATACGCCAAAAACATTCACCACGTTCTGTAGCTTCACATAAACGTATCCGATACAGTCAATCCGGACGCTGCCACGTTAAAAAGGGGTGCCAAATCCCTGACCATACACTTCTCCTCACAACATTCATCCAGCCAGCTCGATCTCGTGTCAGTTCCCTAGGCTATCCGACTTCTTTAATATTCCGTTTGGACTCACTGGTGTACTTAATTCAGGCTGAGACGGACGATTTTTTTCAACAGGGGATTTTATTAGTTAGAGCGTTTAAGACTTTCAACAATTTTTTCAATAAGTTTTTCAATATATATACTTTTTTTCAACAGGGAATTTTAGCAGTCAGAGCGTTTAAGACTGTCTCTATTTTTTTTTTTTTTGAAGCTGCTATGGATACACTTATTAATTTTAATCCGGGTAAAAAAACCAGGTGATATTAATGTATATACTCCTCTGAGGGAAATTTGAGAAGGTAGTGTGTAAAGAGTGACAATATTTCTCCCTTATCTTTCACCTTGTTATTCCACTCTTAATTTCTCTTTACTTTCCTCTCAAGTAGGAAGTATAAGTATATAATTACCACCTTGACACACAGGTTCTTTTGTAAATTTGGACTGTGGTGGTAAGTCTTGTCTATACTGTCTATCTATCTATCTATCTATTGCCAGACACCGTAATCCTGTAAGATGTGGCCACAAACATATCGCCTCCACGTCGCCCTTCCACCGCCATTAAACTGCCTTGCTCCCAGCTCACACCCCCCTCTCTCATATACCATTCTATCCCTCCATCTCATTCTTGGCCTCCCCCTCCCCCTCCCCCCTCTATACACATATAAATTCATCCTTGCAACCCCACGTATACCTGCCCTGCGTTTTCTATGATCAATCCGTTCTGTTCGCTGACGTTCACTGATTGGCTGATTGCGCAGGTGTAGAGGCAGACACCTGGAGCGTCCGGTGATTGATTGGCTCAGGAACGAGGTGTAGTGTGATGCGTTGCTTTGTTCCTTGATGCCCAGGAGAATAGACGGTTCCCTGAAGTGTTCCGTGTTCCATGTTCCTCTCTTACGTATCACAAACTCTATACGGACCCATTTTTTTTTTACCGGATGTAGAGGCTCCCTAGCTCCTCTTCCTTAGCGATTTATTTTTTGGATATGGCTGGTTCATATCCTTTTGTTTGTTATTTATGCAGAGTATGGCGATGTTATAAGGATCTTTATGTCACAGAATAGGGTAGTAAGGTATCATAAGCAAAATAAATCGCTTAGGAAAAGATGTTAGGGAGCTTCCTTTGATCTTAGTTATCTCCCCTTCTTTGTAGAGCCAGCTTGTCTTTACTCTTTTTCTTTTTTTATTTATTTCTTCTTTTGTCTATCGTCCTTTGCTTGTGTGTCAATTGTATTATTTTCTCACCTGTTCGCGGATAAAGGTAAATCCATTTCTTACCTGTATTACTCCAACCACACATCATAACATGGCCACACAGCTTCACATGCCGCCACGTGGGCACCAATACGCGACGCCTTGATTGTGGGTATGAAAGTGATCGATGTGGGTGCAAAAAATTATCTTGGAATATATTAGTGTTAAGAATTTTTGAGTCAGGTGCTTGAAAGAATGATGACACAGAAGGTAAGGCAATTATGTGGTTAATGAAGAAGTGTGTGTGTGTGTGTGTGTGTGTGTGTGTGTGTGTGTGTGTGTGTGTGTGTGTGTGTGTGTGTGTGTGTGTGTGTGTGTGTGTGTGTGTGTGTGTGTGTGTGTGTGTGTGTGTGTGTGTGTGTGTGTGTGTGTGTGTGTGTGTGTGTGCAGTATCTTAGGGCAGATGGAGGGATGGGGCGGAGAGGTATATGAGAGAGAGGGGGTGTAAGCTGGGGGCAGAGCAGCGAAATGGCAGGGGATAGGGCGACATGGAGGCGATTTGTTTGTGGCCACCCCTTACGGGATTAAGGCGTCTGGCTGTAGATAGACAGATAGACATATGCTTCACGACCTTACTACACACGATAGGTACAAATGACAACCAGTCTGAGGTGGAGTCAGCTCTGCCCTGCTTTCCACTGACAGCATCATGAACTACTTATAGACAGTGGATACATGGCAAGTTTGTTTTTATTTCTTCTTGAAAGGAAAAATCTTGTTCACTCCTGGCCTTTGGTTCCTTCTTCTATCTATCTATCTATAGCCCAACGCCCTAATTCGGCAAAGGGTGGCCGCAGACAAAACGCCTCCAAGTCGCTCTGTCACCCACCATTTGACTGCCCCCCCCCCAGCTCACTCCCCCTTCCCTCATATACCTCTCAACTCCATCCTTCCACCTCATCCTCGGTCTCCCCCTCCCTCTCCCTTCTTCCTTGCATTAAAAAAAAAAAAGGGGGCTGCAATCTGTTCCTAAAGTGTCGCGCTGTTTTCCTCTGGGGGTAAAAGTCTCTCTCTCTCTCTCTCTCTCTCTCAGCATTACCTCATCCCTCACAAACTCCGACAATGATGCATACAAGCATAAGTTATAATTACCTCCTTGCTCATACCATCATAACTTCAGAGAATGTGTGTGTGTGTGTGTGTGTGTGTGTGTGTGTGTGTGTGTGTGTGTGAGTAGGTTATATGTGGTATGTGTGATATATGTGATGAGTGTATAGTTGCAGATTATAGTTTTTTGCTCATACAAATTTTTCAGTTCATGGTTCTCACACGACTGCAAAAAAAAAGAAAAAAGAAGAAAAAAAAAAAGATAGTTTTCACAATATCAAAGGAATTACTGAGAGGCGGGTCGGGTCGGGTCGGGTCGGGGCGGGTCGGGTCGGGGCGGGGCTGGGAGGGGCAGCAGTAAGAGAGGGTGAGGTGAGGATAGGTCAGGTTGGGTGATGCAAGGCGGGGCAGTGGTCAGGCCGGCTCACTATCCTTGTCTTATCCAATCACCATTCATGAATACTCTAACCCCTTATAGGAATTCCAGGCTTCACGGATACTTAGCAGCACATTACCGTGGTACAGCTCCGTAACACCTTCCCATTAATAATTTAGTCTGATGCGAGGGAATAGGGGGAAGGGATCACCGAACTGGAAGATTTTTTTTTTTTTACCTGACACGTAATTAGTCCTTCACACCTTTTGGTCCACCTGGCCTCAAAGTTCACAAGATATTTTCACGATTATATTTCTGTAAATTCTCTGCATCGTCTGGTTCACACACATTACCCAGATATTTCGTGTAATATTAAGAGGCTTTGAATTTTGAGGAAGGCCAAATAATATGCAAATTCGGGCAAAGGATAGGCCTATAGGTTGAAAAAGTGAGATTATAGGTAGGGAAATAGATAGATAGATGGTAGGTAGATGGATAAAGAGATAGAAAATAGATTGATGGATGAATAGATAATTAGATAGATTGACTGATATAGAAAATAGATGGATGGGTAGATAGATAGAGAGGTAGGTAGATAAATAGATAGATAGATCAATAGATAGAGAGATATATATGGAAAAATAGATAGATAGATAGATAGATAAAACCTATGGAACATCAAGCACGTAATACAACACAAAATTAATAACATCACTTTATTCAGCAGTCTACACACACACACACACACACACACACACACACACACACACACACACACACACACACACACACACACACAGCTGTTCTGGGCAAGCGGTAATTGTGTTTCTGGGCGATTATTAATGCCGTCAAAGAGAGAGAGAGAGAGAGAGAGAGAGAGAGAGAGAGAGAGAGAGAGAGAGAGAGGCGAGGTCAGGGGGACATGGACTGGAAGTAGAAAAAAAAAAAAGCATTGCCAACGATAACAAAAAAAAAAGTTGAAAATTATACAGAATTATTTATAAGAAGAAATATAATACAGACAGACGATTTTTCAACCCTCCAAAATTATCATAGTATTGAAAATTTTTACTATACATAAAGAGATGGAGGGATGGAGTGGAGAGGTATATAAGAGAGGGGTGTGTGAACTGGGAGCGGGGGAATGAAATGGCGGGGGACAGGGTGACGTGGAGGCGATTTGTTTGTGGCCACCCCCTATAAGGGATTAAGGCGTCTGGCAATAGATAGATAGATAGATGGAAAATTAATACTTGGTCGAGTATGAAACGCGACTATAATTTACCCGTATGCTGCCTGCCGTATCGCATTTCTGTGTTTGAATGAATAAATAATCCTTATGAATATTAATTGTGTGTTTATTCCGATTCCAGGTGGACGCTTTGCCGTGGTTCTCTGCTTTAAGGTAAATGTGGTTATGATTATACTGCTTGCTTGGTGTTTGTTTGTTGTATTAGCGTGTTGGTGTTGTGTATTCACGGTAATAATAATAATAATAATAATAATAATAATAATAATAATAATAGTGGTAGTAGTAATAGTAGTGGTAGTAGTAGTAATAGTAGTAGTAGTAGTAGTAGTAGTAGTAGTTGTTGTTGTTGTAGTAGTAGTATTAGTAGTAGTAGTAGTTGCGGTAATACTACTACTACTACTACTACTACTAATAGTAGTAGTAGTAATCGTAGTGGTAGTAGTAGTAGTAATAATGATGAGAGTAAAGACAATCATCATCATCATCATCATCATCTAATTTTGTGTCGCCCCATGAGAAGCGTAGAAACCCGGGACTAGGCAAGTTGGTCCTGACATTTAACATGAGAATGACCAACCTCACTCATCCCTGAGTGGCATTAGGCCTACGTGAGCAATAAACCCCAACCACCCCTTGGATATAAATCTGCACAGGCTCAATCCGGTTGGAGCACCTTCATTACCCACTAAATCATCAGGCGCCATAATTTGGTAATATGGTTACCACCCAGCGTATTAAATGCTTTCCTGGTGTATCATAATAATAATAATAATAATAATAATAACAATAATAATAATAATAATAATAATAAACAAGTGAGGCCAACACGAAGACACAGGACGAGGCGACCCTCACATTCCTTAACCTCCACCTACATAGAGAACTGTGTGTGTGTGTGTGTGTGTGTGTGTGTGTGTGTGTGTGTGTGTGTGTTTACTCATTAGGGACACACAGCAGCAGTGGCGATGTCTGTCTGTCTGAGCTGTTAAAGATGTGAAAGAAGATATTTTATTGCCATTTCTGTTTTTTATTGTTTTTGAAGGGAGGAACTTATATATATCTTCAAGGTAACATTTTCACCCCCTTGCCTTGTGGAAATATTTGGGAAGGCATAAAGCCGGCTGAGGCTGTGTCGTTACCATAGCGACGACCCACGCCATGACGCAAGTGAGGTGGGAAGTAAAGACGAGGAAATTGACTGCAAGTATTATCGTAGGAAAGTGCAAAAATTATCGTAGGAAAGTGCAAAAATTATCGTAGGAAAGTGCAAAAATTATCGTAGGAAAGTGCAAAAATTATCGTAGGAAAGTGACTGCAAAAATTATCGTAGGAAAGTGCAAAAATTATCGTAGGAAAGTGCAAAAATTATCGTAGGAAAGGGACTGCAAAAATTATCGTAGGAAAGGGACTGCAAAAATTATCGTAGGAAAGGGACTGCAAAAATTATCGTAGGAAAGGGACTGCAAAAATTATCGTAGGAAAGGGACTGCAAAAATTATCGTAGGAAAGGGACTGCAAAAATTATCGTAGGAAAGTGACTGCATAAATTATCGTAGGAAAGGGACTGCAAGAATTATCGTAGGAAAGGGACTGCAAAAATTATCGTAGGAAAAGTCTACTGAGGTTTGTGGGAAAGGAATTTGGATTATTATAGAAAGGATTTAACTACAATCTTATCTTCGTCTCCGGTAGTTTATTTCTCCGTGGAAGGACATAAGGTTAATTTTTATTCTGAATACTTTGTCCGTACCTTCTCCTCTCATTTTTCCAAGTCACTCTCGTTCATTAAGTGTTTGTTTCTCATTTCCCTCTTCGATAGTTAGAATCGGCCTCGCGTTTAGTTATTAGTCCCCTACCTGTCAAATCGGTCGGGGACTCTAGGTTTGCGACGTTCAGTTAGTACGTCATTATGCCACTGTGTCTGTCAGTTCGTCCGCATTTCCGTGTCCGCTCTGTAACTTCTTCATGCATGTACAGATTTTGATATAACTTCACACAGTTGTTCCCCATACTATGACGGTTTCGCGTGCAAAACCAGCCGTCTACTCCCAAGGTCAAGGTCACACTTGGGGCACAAACAAGGTCGGGTTCTGTCAGACTTAGCATCCATACCTGCATTCGTGTCCGCTCTGTAACTTCCACATGCATGGACAGATTTTGATATCACTTCACACAATTGTTCCCCAAACCATGACGGTGTGTCGCGGGGAACATCCAGTCATCTACTATCAAGATCAATTACACCTTAATGGTCATCATCAGGTAGGGGACTTTGTAAATCATAACAATACTTCACTTGTTTTATTTCATTTTTTATTTTTCGTCTTCCCTCTACAGTCACTCGCTAACTGTAACTGTATCATTCTTCTTCTCTGATCTATTAAAGTTCTGAACGCCATATTTACAAAGAACATCGAGAACATAAAAATATAAAATGAATTCTCGCAGAGGAGAGAAAGAAAGGAGAAGGACCGATGTGGGTGTTGAAGAGTGAGCAAGAAGGGAAGCAAGAGAGAAATGAAGGAAGGCAAGAGGGAAAGCAAGAGGGAAAACAAGAGCAAAGCTTTGAAGGGAAGATCAATATTGCCGTAAGCGAAGGGTGGGAGGATGTTGCCTTGGGTCACGCAGAATAATTTAGTTTGCCCAGCAGAGAGAAAACGGGCTGGCTTTTCGCGCGCTTTTACGCCGAAGACCTTGTTTACAGATGACCGCGATGAGTTTACCCGGACGCCTCTATTTTGTTTCCATTTGCATTCCTTGTTTTCTCAGCAGTAGATCTAATACATAAATACGTAAATAAATAAATAAATAAATAAATGATCGACAAAGAGAGGATCCTGATGAACTGAAATCCAACAGAGTGGCATCTTTTTAGTAACATATTGAGGTGTATGTAGTAGATAGGACTGCTGGGCCTTAGAAAACGGACTGTTTAACCTGTGCTTAGAGTCGGACACATAAAAGAAAAGCAAGATGTGTTATGAACGAGTGAGACACTATAGAGATTAAAGAATGAATAGATAGCAACATAAAGAAAGAAATGCCAGTGTTATTGACGAAGGGAAGGGAAGGAATATACGTTAAAAAGTGTGATAATGCTGAGATGTGAGGGTTATTGGCGTTTAAACTGTCATCTTTAGCCTGGCGGAATGTTTTGTATAGAGGGAGAGAAAATAATGATTGCCGAAGAGCTTTAGGGACAGGGAAATAGGTAAACATGTAAAGGTATTATTTCCCGTAAGAGATAAATGAAACGACACTTAAATTTGTGGTTC
>NC_137014.1:1279817-1619817 GCF_032717465.1 Coenobita brevimanus | reverse complement strand
AAATTACGCTTCTTGAGGTCTAGAGACTCTCTCTCCCTCCCTCCCCCCCTCTCTCTCCCTCCCTCTCTCTCTCTCTCTCTCTCTCTCTCTCTCTCTCTCCAAGTAATTTCACTAATTGCCCTGTGGTTATCAACAGAGCGACACCTTTACATCCTCAGTATCAAAAGTGTCACCGTTTCTTCACCTGTAATTACCTTGATGTGTTGCACCTGTAATTACCTTGTGTTGCACCTGTAATTACCTTGATGTGTTGCACCTGTAAATTACCTTGTGTTGCACCTGTAATTACCTTGTGTTGCACCTGTAATTACCTTGTGTTGCACCTGTAAATTACCTTGTGTTGCACGTGTAATTACCTTGATGTGTTGCACCTGTAATTACCTTGATGTGTTGCACCTGTAAATTACCTTGATGTGTTGCACCTGTAATTACCTTGATGTGTTGCACCTGTAAATTACCTTGTGTTGCACCTGTAATTACCTTGATGTGTTGCACCTGTAATTACCTTGATGTGTTGCACCTGTAATTACCTTGATGTGTTGCACCTTTAATGACCTTGTGTTGCACGTGTAATTACCTTATGTGTTGCACCTGTAATTACCTTGTGTTGCACCTGTAATTACCTTGCGTTGCACCTGTAATTACCTTGATGTGTTGCACGTGTAATTACCTTGATGTGTTGCACATGTAATTACCTTGTTGCACGTGTAATTACCTTGATGTGTTGCACCTGTAAATTACCTTGTGTTGCACCTGTAATTACCTTGTGTTGCACCTGTAATTACCTTGATGTGTTGCACCTGTAATTACCTTGATGTGTTGATATATATAAAAAATGGCAATGAAGAATTCGTATCAAGCATCATGTCAGTCTCCGGAGCACTTCCTTTCCTTGATCTTCCTTGTTGTCGTTTTTAGTATCCTCCTCGCTCTCGTATCTTTCTCCCTCTCGTATCTTTCTCGCTCTCGTATTTTTCTCGCTCTCGTATTTTTCTCGCTCTCGCATCTTCCTCGCTCTCGTATCTTCCTCGCTCTCGTATCTTCCTCGCTCTCCTGTCATTCTCGCTCTCGTATCTTCCTCGCTGTCGTATCTTTCTCGCTGTCGTATCTTTCTCGTTCTCGTATCTTCCTCGCTCTCGTATCTTCCTCGCTCTCGTATCTTTCTCGCTCTCGTACCTTCCTCGCTCTCGTTCTTACTGTCTTCCTCGCTCTCGTATCTTTCTCGCTCTCGTATCTTCCTCGCTCTCGTATCTTTCTCGCTCTCGTATCTTTCTCGCTCTCGTATCTTTCTCGCTCTCGTTCATAGTATAAAAAAATGCTGATTCCTCCTGCCAGACACGGGGGACAATGGGGAGGGAGAGTATCCAGCCACTCAGGTATATTGGTCTGAAAATGGCGGGAAAATATGTAGTGTGTGTGAGAGTGACAGCGATAAACGTAGGGAAGCAGTAAGAGGTCACAGCTTAACCGAGTAGACACAGAACTCTCCTAGTCAGTCTCTCATTTACCATCCCCTCCACATGGCTAGAGAGGACATGATTCTCGTAATGGAGATCTTCAAGTAAAAAAAAAACGAGATTGCAGATGCATTGGAGGAGCTGCCTCACGTTGCACATCCCATATCGCTGTACACACATTTCTTGATTGCATTCCTTGTGCACCAGCCTACCTTTCTACACATAATGAACGCCTGTAGGATGTTTTTGAGGCAGTAGGGGATACATTAATGCAGTTTCCATACGCAGTGTATGAAATAGAAGCAGAATCGCCAGGTCTGTACCGTAAAAGGTTAGAGATTGAATTAGACTGCCAACTCTCACCGAAATCGAGGGGAAAGGAGAGAATGAGGCGTGATAAAAGAGTAAAATGAGTGTTGGCAGGAGAGGGCGTGTGTGTGTGTGTGTTTGTTTGTGTGTGTGTGTGTGGAGTGGGAAAGGACATGGTGATAGTGTGGGGGTAGTGAAGAAATGGAAATGTATGGTGATGGGCACACACACACACACACACACACACACACACACACACACACACACACACACACACACACACACACACACACACACACACACACACACACATGCAGCCCCCCCTTCACACACTCACACAAAAGCCAAAATGGAAGGACTCAGAATTTCAAGAGTGATGGAGTGCCCTTACCCACCTGTACTGTACCCTGCCTACCTTGCACAGACTTTAAAAAATGGTTACAAAATACAGACAGGTTACATGGAACAAAAACAATACAATAACCGAAGTACTTTGTAATATTATGGTCTCAGACGGCCAGATAAATCATGTACGGTAGATCTTTATAATTACTTGCATGTGCTTAGTAGATGTCATTAGTAAAGCTGTTATTATTATTATTATTATTATTATTATTGTTGTTGTTGTTGTTGTTGTTCTTCTTCTTCTTACCACCACCACCACCACCACCACCACCACCACCACCAATACTACTACTACTGCTACTATTTCATAACTTCAGTAGCAATGCACGGTGGGATACAGAGCAATAACAAGGCTGTATTTTACCACCTGTGTAATCATACCTGTAACATTATTAACCTGGGAAGATTTTTAACAGCAATAAAAATTATACTTGAGAAGAGAAATGAATATCAGCAAAAAAGACACTTATTTGAGAACTTATAAACAAGGATAGTCACTTAATATTACTTAGAACATTACTTAGATGATGGACTTTTATCACACTTATTTAACCTGAGAAACAGAGTAAGGAAGAAATCACACAGTCTTGGCTACTTAACTGAACAATTTTCCTTCGGTGGTGTAGGGATAAGAGAGAGAGAGAGTAGTAGTAGTAGTAGTAATAGTATTAGCACTGATTTTATACCATTATTATGATGATGATGATGATGATAACAACGATTATGGTGACTATGATGGAGATAACTCCCTCTTGGCATCGTTCATGACACTCCTTCAGTCATACTACCGTTTGCGAGTCTTCCTATTTTATTGTAGTGTCCCCTCATTCAAAACAACACACAGAAAATGGATTCCTAATGGTCTACCTTTGATCTCTGTTATAATGTCCTCTGCTAACATACTTCCGGCTTCCCTGTCCTTCTGCTTCCGCCTCTCTTACCGGAACACCTGCTTCTTCTGCCTCTCTTACCGGAACACCTGCTTCTTCCGCTTCTCTTATCGGAACACCTTCTTCCGCCCCTCTTACCGGAACATCTGCTCCTTCAGCCTCTCTTACCGGAACCCCTGCTTCTTCCGCCTCTCTTACAGGAACACCTGCCTCTTCCGCCTCTCTTACCGGAACACCTGTTATCTGCACCTGTCCTCCTTCCAAAGGCCGTATATCACAACTTCTTTTTGATATAGCTCTCTCATCTCGTAACTTCTTTGGCGCCAGTCCTAAATTTCTCTCACGAGATCCTTCTCTCTCTCTCTCTCTCTCTCTCTCTCTCTCTCTCTCTCTCTCTAGGTACTATGAAGAATATTCGGTGACAGTTGGTAATTAATTATCAAACACCTGAAGTGACCTGTGAAGTAAAAAAAAAAATACGTATAAACAGAAGACCATACTGCAGTTCAAAATAAAAGCCTAGGATGAAATAAGACAAAATAATATTAGCTGAGTTTTTTTTTCTCCTAATTACAGGAAGCACAACACTCTAGCACTATTCCATGACAGGCGTAACTCGTCCAAGCCTTAGCAAATTTGACCACTGGTGATGATGGTGTGTATTGTGTGGTGGTGTAGGTGATGGTGTGGTGGTGGTGTTGGAGTGGTGTAGTTCGCGCCACACCTCCACCACCATCATTATCACCATCACGTTGCCCATTTTACCATCTCCCACACAAGACTCGACATTTGCTTCCTCTGTCCTCCCTGATGCTGATGTGTGTGTGTGTGTGTGTGTTTGTGTGTGTGTGTGTGTGTGTGTGTGTGTTTGTGTGTGTGTGTGTGTGTGTGTGTGTGTGTGTGTGTGTGTGTCCAGGCTTTGTTCTTTTTCCCAACCTTTGTACATTTCATGCGTCATAATCCGTCACCTGCTGTCACCATCTGTCACATATTTTTATCGTCACCCCCCTGCCACATCTCTCGACTAATTGACAGTTTCTTTCTTCGTTCGATTTGTTCCATGTCATACCAACTCCAGCCTTTTGTATTGTTTTGCTTTCAGGTACATTTTCTTTCTTCCTTTTGCTGTCTTCATTGTGGTTTGTCATGTCTGCTTAACAGGTACTTCATGAGGACAAACACTGGATGCGGTGTTGGAGGGCAAGGTCTTAGAGGGGGTTATAAGGAGAGTACGATACAAGACCTAGATAGTGACTCATAAGACTGGGATTGTAGACTTGGATATGGTGCATGTTTAAGTTATTTTATTGTTGTAGTCAGTCGTTAGCTTGTACCTACCCACCATGCACCTCGGTGATTGTTAGAAGGACAGTACAGATTTAGCAAACCACTGAATCGCTGTTGCCATGGACCTTACAAGAATCGCAGATATAACCTTTTTTTCCCCTGTCATCAGAAGCAACTACAACAGGGTATTTGGCGAAAGGTGTTCTGTTGTGTAAATGCGAACATCATTCCGTGTCTGGGTGTTTTTCCAGTTTCTCTCGACCACAAAAGTTGCCATTGTTTCACGTACGAATGTGACAGCACAAAATTTGTTCCACGTTATCCTTCCACAGCCGTTTTCAGCACAACAAAAAGCGTGGAATCCCAGCACACAGGTTTTGCTCTCTTTTATTTCACTGCATGTCAAACGGTAGTATTGGTTGACAAAGTGTGACAGTGTTTAAGCGACGTCAGTTTATCCTTTCACACGCAATGAAAACAGGTGCTACCATCCGGATTAACGGTAAAAAACTAAATTCTTCATCTTCTTTACCCTTACAATACATGTATGGTGAGCTAGCTGATCCCTGGCCACTAGTTTCCCCATCTTTAACCATGACATGTCGCGTCGTTGTGGTGGTGCGAATAGTGGGATGGGATGTTTCACCAGACACGAGTTTTCCTACAATGCACCCGTGACGTCACATGTAAACAAACCACGGCGGGCCCTTAGTTTCTTCGTACACTCTCGTAGAATATTCGGTGTCGTGAGTGCTTGCGATTTTTACGTTTTTTTCCAGCAATACCAGGAATCGACAGAGAGAGCATTTGAAGTTCTCTCGATTTCCAAGGGGCAAAGAACAACACAGAAAGTGGTTAAAGGCGCTCAAACGTGCTGATAGATTTAGTGTGGGATCAGCATGTGTATGTTCGCTTCACTTTAAGGGGACAGACGACATTAAAAATACAAGATTGACGGAAGATGGAACTTGTGGGTCACTGCTGCATCCTGGGGCTAAACCAAGACCACGCCTTCACAAGTCTAAAGCCAGAACCAGGTATGTAGGCTTAGTGTTTATGTCATGACCTGTTTTGTAACTTCAGTGCAAGGTAGAGGGACCCCAAGGCCAGAAGCCCGCAATATTCCTCCCACCAAGAAAAAACTAGTAGCCCACACACCAAAGTTGGAAGAAAAACGTGGTATGTATGATATATGTCAAGACAGGCAATTAAATCATACAATATCATAAATTTCTAAAGCCACAAAATTATGAAAACACGTGTCAGATATATACCATAGGCCTACATATGAAAAACCATGACGAATCACTGGTATACAAAGCTCATGTTTTATGTCCCAGATTCATTTTTATCTATGCAAGGAAGAAGGAACCAAAAGCCAGAAGTGTCAGATAAGGATAACTAAATAAAAAAATAAAAACTCTTCAGTAAGACAAAAAAATTCATTGCATTTTGACAGGAAGGAAAGAGGTGCCTACAAGCCTAAAATCTGAAGACTGCTATTGAAGAGGTAAAATGAAATCTGGTATCATTTTTGGTTAGATGGTCATTAATCATGTAAATTAATATCGTATGGAGTACTAGGAAATATGTAAACTTAGGAAAACGTCCCATTCATTTTTAAAAAGGAGAAATTAACTTGATAAAACCGGATTAACTGCTGATAATCCTGAAGATCGTAAGAAACAAGATATAAACATTAAATCAGGTTTTGCTGATTTTTATATTAATTCTCGGTACATCTCTTAATTATTCAGTTTTTTTTTTTTTTTTTTTGTCCAATAATTGTAAAATCATCTTTGTCGAGTTACGTTTATGTGTAACAGTGAACTCCCTTTAATCGTCAAACAATTTTTTTCTTGTGCCTTTTTTTTTTGTAGAATATATTAGTAATCCAACAAAACTGCATGTGAAATTATACATTTTTTTTTTTACATTGTGACATTTATGACACATTTAATGTCAAAAATTACAGATTTAAATAGTGTTTTAATCCGGTGTTTGAAATCACTTACCCAGCCCTGGTACACTCCACCCAGTTTTTTGCACAATTTTAAGTCGAGCAAGGAAGTGAGGTGTGTGTGTGTGTGTGTGTGTGTGTGTGTGTGTGTGTGTGTGTGTGTGTGTGTGTGTGTGTGTTAATATTACAGTGGTGTTAATCCAGAAGTTGATGCTCACCTGGTTAGATTTTCCTAAATATTCTTATCAGTTAATAATGTGAATCCGCATTCCCGTTAAAATTACCGGCACTATAGCGAACCCCTAAATTGGTGAAATGTAACTCCACCCATTCTACTCCTACGTGGCCCAGTTTTTCGTCCTTTTGTAGTTTATTGCAAGTAGCTCAGTGGCAAAAAAATCCTAGGGCTCTATATCCTTCTCATAACACTTCTTCGTGACTAGCATGATATTCCAGTGTTAGTCTATTGCTACAACGCAGCATACAAGATGGAGCGATGACAATTTTAGGCCAGGTTAGAGTAAAAAGAGTATAGTGTACAATTAGACAACTTTTTCCGTACGTGGCAGAAAGTAAAATACGGTAATACTCTTTGGGGGTTTAGTTAAATGATCTATTATGCTAGTGAAAAAATTGATACTTTATATGCAGCCTATTTTTACCTGCAACAAAAATTAATTGAATGTCAGCTTGAATAAGGGATAATATTTAGCAGAAGCCACAATTCGAATATAAAGTCGTATGAAGTGTCGCCTGTTTATATTTCTTCATTTGCTAAGTTTTCTCCTGTGACACTTCCATCGCAAATGGCCCTGGCGTTATTAATGACCCCCAGGGAGGATTAATGACCTGGGGGGGGGTTGACCTGCGACGGAAATGGTAAAGAAGAGTGTCAGCAAAGGGTGAGGTAGAATAGGCTTCAGAATACGGTACTTGAATTTCAGTTGTGGCTTCCCCTAAATGTTTACATGAAGAAGTATTGGTATTTTATTACTGGTTTCTCAGTGTGTCATTTTAATTTTTTACCGAAGTATGACGGATCTTGAATTTGGCTCTGTTCTTAATTTTTTCTTGGAACAGTCTTGAGAACTCCCGGCCTTTGGTTCCTTCTTCCCTGCATTAAAAAAAGAAAGAAAAATTGCCAGGAAAGTCACTGTGTCAAGGAATGTCTGCTGAAAAAATATACCCTTTCACTTTGACCGAGGGGAGGGGGAGGCCGAGGATGAGATGGAGGGATGGAGTGGAGAGGTATATGAGAGAGGGGAGTGTGAGCTGGGAGCAGGGCAATGAAAAGGCGGGGGACAGGGCGACATGGAGGCGATTTGCTTGTGGCCACCCCTTACGGGATTAAGGCGTCTGGCAATAGATAGATAGATAGACTTTGACCGACTCTGCTCTGTGGGATCTCAGTTTTGACCCAGTTGGCCAGATTAGTGCTGTGACGTCACGAATATTTATGACATCATCAGTGACGTGGCAGTCATTTGTACTCTCATTCTTTTTAGTTCTTGGGATGAGGGATGGGGTCGAGGGGGAAGTAATTAGGTTATTATCTCTCAGCTGCGATTTTTCCTTTCTCTCTCTCTCTCTCTCTCTCTCTCTCTCTCACACACACACACACACACACACACACACACACACACACACACACACACACACACACACACACATTTATTTTCCATTAAAGATACGGAATACAATACTTCTTCCTTTTACTGTATGTAATTTTTTGGTAGTTTGTAGAATGTAACTTAATAATAATAATAATAATAATAATAATAATAATAACAATAATAATAATAATAATAATAATAATAATACATCCCAAGTTTAAGGAGAGAGAGAGAGAGAGAGAGAGAGAGAGAGAGAGAGAGAGAGAGAGAGAGAGAGAGAGAGAGAGGCGACAGAACAATTGAGGCTGTCTATATTTTGAACCAACAGCTATGAAACTACGCCCCTCCCTTTCCCCAGGAGCTGTTGGCTGTCAGTGAAAGGTGGTGTGTTAGAGGATCAACAGGTTTATCAAGTGAGGAAGCTGTCACACTGATAAATGCTGCCCTGTCAGACACACAATCGATTCCACTACACCGAGCGGGAGATAAATGCTTTCCTAACTGATGGATTTTAAAGTCGACATCCTCTTCTCAGTCCCCCACCATTTCTCTCTCTCTCTCTCTCTCTGTCCGTCTGTCTGTCTGTCTGTCTGTCTGTCTAACCTTGTACCTGCGTGATGGACCAGAAGACTTAAAAAAAAAACGATTAATAAGTAAATATAAATGTGACTTCATTCACTAGGCACTCTCTTCCTGGGTCTCCTTCTCTGCTATCCTTGTCCTATTTTCCAGCCCTTCCCATCACAATTTATTAGTGGGAAAAACAGTACTGTGATATAAACGATCCTAGTGATTCTGTGTGATGGGTTTAAGCGCTTTTCCTTCTGTGTTAACTCGGTAGCGCTACAATTTTGGCACTATGTTAGAAATTTTTGATGGCTGTGATTTTTTTTTAATGATATTTTAAGTACTTTTTCTCCTACACGTAAACTTGGTAAACTTTGGTAAATTTAAGAGCTTCCCGTCGCGGCCCCTACGTCACACCGCCGTCACAGTGTTTTAAGATGATCGACCAATAAAATGAAACTTGTCCGCCGTCACAAGTTAACCAAAAGTTGTTCCTGGTTTACTTCGGACGCCTCATCGCTCGCCACAACACACCCAAACTTTCCTGCCTTACAATTTCCTCACATTTTTTAGTTCAGACTTAGAAAGTAAGCAGTTTTAGCTATTAGAAAGTAAACAGTTGAATCATTGCGACTGGTGATGAGAAAATTTGCCGTCAAACAGTATAAATAACAAGAATTCTCCCGGAAAATAAGAATGGTAGAATGTCTTAATATTACGCAGGCGCTAACTGAGGTAAAAATATTATAACTGTCTCTGGCTGGATATAGTTATGTGTATATGAATGTTAACGTGTACAATAACAAATCTGTAGGCTTTTGTGGGCTTGGATGATGAGTGAATGTATCAGTGGCATGCCCCTGAGATAAGCGTTCGAAGCTGGGTTATGGCGGTTGAATTTTCTCACGAGCATGGAAATGATGTCCCGCTTACTATCCTTGTCTGTTCCTTGTGGCAGTGGTTTGCTCTTCCTGGTGCCTAGGGGGAGCTTAGTAACTGTTCTCCATCCCCTTCGCCTCCCAGGGTATAGGGACAAGTGCTGGGAGTATGATGAAGGACGGCGGGGTTGTGGAAGCTGAGTTGTATTCATAGGGGTGGTTAGTGCATAGGAGGAAGGTATATTAGGGATTGCCAGAGGTGTTTGAGGGAACCAGGAAGGACATGGGGCGAGGGGGAGGAAGGAGATGAGGGAGGCGAGGGGAGGGGGAGATGATCAGGAAGGAGATGGGGAGGCGAGGGGAGGAGGAGGGAATCAGGGAGGAGATGGGGAGGCGAGGGGAGAGGGAGGGAATCAGGAAGGAGATGGGGAGGCGAGGGGAGGGGGAAGGAGTCAGGAAACAGATGAGGGGAGCAAGGGGGGGACCTAGCACTGGTGAAGGAAGAGGTGGTGGGGGCAAGAGAGCTTTTGAGGTAACTGGGAGAAGGATCACGAAAATGGGAGAGGGTGTGGCGGGGCAAATCCTTCTCCACCCTAAGTACGAGGCCACGACATACACCGTCCATCATGACCCAGGCGCAGCTCAGCTCCCCAGGGGCTTCTGAGTGGGGAGAAGACAGTGAATAAGATGTGACAAAGATAAACAGGTGTATGAGGGTGATAATACAGGCTCCCATACATTTAAGGGTTGGTGGTGGTGTGTATCTTTGTATCATGTCACTTTGTATAACGTGAACTGTGATCCTTACTTATAAATTTCACATCCACGGTCATTATCTGGGTGTATCTTTATCATCAGCTGTCCTTCAGATAACACACTTAATTCCATACTTGTCTCCACTTCTATACTCCTCATACACGCTAACATTCACACTCATCCTGTCGTAAATCCAACACGACACGAGCCACGATCACGAAGTAGCGCCATCCCACGTCATCCAGTCAGCACCAACCTGTTATCAGAGCCACCAAATTGCCAACCGGAGACCAACATCACCTGAGGCTTCGTAAACAGTGAATTCCCTCCGCCAGCTCCTCTCGTGGCAAGGTGTAATTCTCATCAGTATACCTGTCACCTGTGCTAAATAAGGCACCTCCGTAAACACCAAATTACTGTTTTGTCAAATATTTTTTCCGTAAATTTAGGTCCTCTGCTGAATATGGTGTTTCCATCAGTTTTTTGTTGTTTTGTGGAACCACTGATAAGAGACGGTTTGTAGTAGTAGTAATAGTAGTAGTAGTAGTAGTAGTAGTAATAGTTGTAGTAGAAGTTGTAGTAGTAGTAGTAGCTAATTTTAGTAGTAGTGCAAATGTTTTTATTATTACTGTATTGTTATTATTGTTATTATCATTATTATTATTATTATTATTATTATTATTATTAAAATTAATAGTAGTAGTTGTATTTTTATTGTTTCTTGTTCTTACTGTTGTTGTAGTTTGCTATAGAGGGAACACAGCGTACACACATATCATTTAGTGACCCCACACGTCCTGTCTGGCGAGGGTGAATAAGAAACTGCTTCGTATTTGCATTTAGATGGGAAGACTCAGCCAACCTACTGCCATCTACACCGCCTCATTAAACACTGACTGAATTATTAAAGTTAACGTTTCTCACAGTAATTCTCTTTCATGCACTGAGTTTCACAGGCACAAATAATACAGCTGAATTATTATGGTATACGTTACATATCAAGGTTGTTGAGAAAAATACGGTACATTACTGAAATTTGCTGTCTGATTTATTGTACTGATGAGATAGAGTTTCCACATGGTTGCAGTTTCAGTGGCGGTGTGGAGGTGAGGGAAGAGAGAAACTTGAAACCCTGAAGCCAAAAGAACTTGCCCTTTTCGTAAACCTGTTGTGTGTGTGGTGTTGCACAAGCTAATGCGGCCCAGTGACAAAGTATCGCATCTACAGGGTGTGATGTGCGATATCGGAGTATAATCGGCGAACCTGTCAACATTTTTTTTTTTTAATGCAAGGAAGAAAGAACCAAAGGCCAGGAGCCCGCAAACCATTCCTTCCATGAAAAAAAACAAAAACAATACGAAAGAGAGCCAAATTCAAGATCCGTTCGTTTCGAGATGCCTGGACACACCCCATTAGAAAGACTGGAGATCATAGGAAGTAGGAAACACAGACAGAGGGAGACAGTTCCAGAGTTGGCTCACAGAACCATAACATCCCTCTATACGCTCGGGAATACAATAATTTCGCGTAGCAGTATTTTCAAACCGGACTAAGAGGAGGGTGTAATTGTTCGCATGATAAAATTATATTCTTTGGGTTGAAATGTGCTCCCCGGCTTCTATCATTACAGGTTGCGAAGGCCTTAGAATGACTGGACTCTGTGGCTTTGTAAGTGGTAATTAATTTTTTCCTATACTATTCAAGTAATAATTTCCGAGTTGATTCCTGTGTGGTATTGTGCTGTGTATTTGGTCTGGATTGGAGTGTGTGCTGTGTATGTGGGATGGAGTGTGTGATGTGTACCTGGGCTGGACTGGAGTATGTGCTGTGTATGTGTGCTGGATTAGAGTGCGTTCTGTGTATCTGGTCTGGATTGGAGTGTGTGGTGTGTTTCTGGGCTGGATTGAGGGTATGTGCTGTGTATTTGGACTGGGTTATCTGGACTGGCTTAGGGTATGTGCTGTGTGTGTGTGCTAGATTGGTGTATGATTTCCAGTACTACCAACCAGGTGTTCCGGTAAACAGGGTGTAGCCACGTCACCCAGCCAGTTTCATGCAGCACACCAACCCAAACTGCCCCATTTACATATTCATTGGAGATATATTAGCATAGAATAGTGCCACTCGCTCTAGTAGTACAGTACCACAAAATCGTACATATTCTGAGCACCATATTATGTACATCGTCACAAAACCCACATATTCTGAGCATCACAGTGAAAGATTATGTGTTGATAAAAACTTTAGTGTGGAAGAAAAACCTAACAAACAGAAAAAAAAAAAATGGATTAACTTTCTTAACTCACCCTTCCTTCTCAATCATCTGTCTATCATTTGCCGGATGCCTTAATCCTGTAAGGGGTGGCCACAAACAAATCGCCTCCTTGTTGCTCTGTCCCCTGCCATTTCACTGCCCTCCCCCCGGCCCACACATACATTATACTAGGATGAGCATAACCAGTGTACAAATACATATCACAGTCACTATACTCTTTTCACCTTATCCTGGTCCAGATTTGCGTCCTTTTGCAGCTAATTTCATGAATCCGAGCGCCTGAAAAAAGCAATACCGGTACTACGGTTCTACGCCTTTCCACAACACTTCCTCGTGACTAGCATGATATTCTAATGTTAATCTCTTCATATAGCCCAGCATTCATGATGGAGGGGTGACAAATCTAGGCCATGTTAGCATAAAATACGTATAGGTCTTGAATTTGGCTCTTTCTTACATTGTTTTTGTTTTTGCCTGGAAGGAACAATCATACGGGCTTCTGGCCTTTGGTTCCTTCTCCCTTGCATAAAAATAAAAAGATATATGACACGCTCTGCAGTCAAAATCTTACCTCCAGTGGTTACGTCAACAGCAAATCGTCAGTCTGAAAGGGTTACTGAATCTTGGAGCCGTGTCCTTAGATTTTAGTTTAACGCTGCCAGATTTTTACGATCATTTCTGAAGTACATGACGAAGATGGGACGTGTCTGGCCTTCCTGTATGGCTGCTGACTCTGTTCTGTAATATGGGATACAGGCCAACCATACGTAATAACCACATTTTTTTCTTTTTATGCAAGGAAGAAGGAACCAAAGGCCAGGAGCCTGCGAACCGTTCCTTCCAAGAAAAAAAAAAATAGAGAGCCAAATTCAAGATCCGTTCATTTCGAGATGCCTGGACACACTGCGTTTGAAAGACTGGAAATCATAGGAAGCAGGAAATACAGACAGAGGGATACAGTTCCAGAGTTGACCTGTTCCATAAATGACCGTCAAAATGAAGGGTTTGTACTACACTTGGCGATTTTAGGTTTAAGTAGCCTATACGACCTCTAGATTCGTATTTTAGGTGAGGTATGAGAATTATAATGCCAGTTTGGATCATTTTAATCGTAATTTGAGTTTACCTGCCCAGACACAGGTGGGTAGTGTACAGAAAATTCTAATTAACGTTGATTTAAATTTTCGTCACCTGGAATCCCTAAGAAAAGCCTCAGATTCCTTTTGTTTGTCGGGGTTCTTTCGGTGCCTGTTGTTTGTCGGGGTTCTTTCGGTGCCTGTTGTTTGTCGGGGTTCTTTCGGCGCCAGTTGTTTGTCGGGGTTCTTTCGGCGCCTGTTGTTTGTCGGGTTTCTTGAGCTGCCTGTTGTTTGTCGGGTTTCTTGAGCTGCCTGTTGTTTGTCGGGGTTCTTGGGGCGCCTGTTGTTTGTCGGGGTTCTTGGGGCGCCTGTTGTTTGTCGGGTGTCTTAAGGCGCCTGTTGTTTGTCGGGTGTCTTAAGGCGCCTGTTGTTTGTCGGGTGTCTTAAGGCGCCTGTTGTTTGTCGGGTGTCTTAAGGCGCCTGTTGTTTGTCGGGTGTCTTGAGCTGCCTGTTGTTTGTCGGGGTTCTTGAGCTGCCTGTTGTTTGTCGGGGTTCTTGGGGCGCCTGTTGTTTGTCGGGGTTCTTGGGGCGCCTGTTGTTTGTCGGGGTTCTTGGGGCGCCTGTTGTTTGTCGGGGTTCTTGGGGCGCCTGTTGTTTGTCAGTTTCTTATGTTGTTTGTCGGGTTTGGTAATGGTAAATCCTCCCGACACTGATTCGTGGCAGCAGGAGTCATGAATGGCTTTGTGTGTCGGGTGGAGGGGGTGCAGACCGCCTTGTGATGCCTGGCTCATGTCTGGATTTACATAATGAGCCCAGCGGGGGTGGCCTGTGTCTGCACGCACGCACGCACTCACTCACATACTTACATACATACATAATACATACATACATGAAATACATACATACATACATACATACCATACCTACCTACCTACCTACCTATATGCATACATACAATACATAGATACACACACACACACACACACACACACACACACACACACACACACACACACACGTTAGGCAGATATTAGAATCGGCAAGATAATGGGACCTCTTAGAACTTCCCCATAAGCAGGCAAATGTCCTTAAACTACTTTCCTGATTGTCTGGAAGAAGTCGTTTCTCAAATTTGAATAACGCGTTCGGAGTGTAAATTTGAATAACGCGTTTGGAGTGTAAATTTGAATAACGCGCTTGGAGTGTAAATTTGAATAACGCGCTCGGAGTGTGAATTTGAATAACGCGCTCGGACTTTAAATTTAAATAACGCGTTCGGAGTGTAAATTAGATCCACTACCATTGAGGATCCCGTATGGCGAGACGAAAAACTAATGACGGTGTGAAATGCAACCATATCTCACGGAATTCTTATCATTAGATCCATAGTCACGGTATTCCTAATTTTGCGGTAAGAAGTGGCGTTGAAAGGACCTAGAGTGAAAGGAGAACATAGAGGTAGGTGTGGAGAACGCTACTTTCACCCGTAAGACTTCCACTTGCTACCAGCGTCACGTCCCTTGTGCAGGCGAAATAAAAATGCGGTAATAAAGATTTGAGTAAGACTGGCGAGGCACAGAAGGCGAGATCGTAAAGTACAGGATATTTTGAGACATAAAGAGAGTCTGACAGGAGTGTTTTCCCTCGCAATGCCTTTATTAAATCACCTGGGAGTGCTTTATTGAGGGACGCGTAGGGCTGTTTGGTGCATGGTGGACCCGGAGGCGAGATGCTTGAGAGAGAGAGAGAGAGAGAGAGAGAGAGAGAGAGAGAGAGAGAGAGAGAGAAGTAAATAAAGATACCAGGTGACAAATTTTGAACATACATTAAGAAAATGAATAGAAACTAGAAGTAAGGACAAAATAAATAAATAAATAAATAAATATATGCAATGCAGGCTGTTCTCTCTCTCTCTCTCTCTCTCTCTCTCTCTCTCTCAAGTCGAGATGAAGCCGACGTAAACAAAAAACACTAATTATCTATGACCTCGGATGACCTACGACGACCCTTGTTGACCCACCATCACCCATACAAGAACAGCAGTTATCGAGACCATCATCACACACAAAACTCTTATCCTTTTATGTGTCCAGTGGCTATTCTTTCCTAAAATACAATAATATAGATATCTACGTCATTTTTGTAGACAGAATACCTATATCATCTTTTTTAGACTATGTACACAAAAGTTTAATTCTCTACGCAGCAGTAATAATTGTGTTAAATATTTGTAAATGTTTCTGTAAGCCAACTAGATGTGGTAATGTTCTGACCTTGACTTACACATCTGAGGAGAGCCTACCTGTGTGTGGCGTTGGGAGATTTAATTAATATTTCACCTCGCATCTAATTCTGAATATTTTAATTCCTAGTAGCAGCTGTTTAGAGGGTATGGGTGAAGTGAGCAATTATAAACAGTGGTGCTGAGGGCAGTTTATACAAGAATTTTCTATATTCATCTATGCACACTTGTTGCACGAAAGTCTGCCTGTGCAAAATGTGAATCTACTTTTAATATATAATGTCTGATTCATAACTTCTACACGTAACTTTGATCTGTAGTGTGACAGAAGTGGAAAAAAAAATTGTCATATTGCTCTGTAAGGAAAGATACATTACACCTGCTTAACGCTACACTTGTGCGATGACCAGATACCTCCGCCAGTTTGTGTGTGTGTGTGTGTGTGTGTGTGTGTGTGTGTGCACGCAAATGTATCCCTGTTTCCCACTTCCGACGCGCCGTAGATCATAACAACGTGTGGTAGTTATGACCGTGTGTGTGTGTGTGTGTGTGTGTGTGTGTGTATCCTGAGGGCCGTGTCCATGAGCCGTGTCACCAGCAGAGGGAAGGGGAGTGTAATTAGACTTAGGGTGGAAGGGAAGGGCCAGGATTTAGGTGGTTGTTCTTGGTGTCTTCATTCTGAATTTGGTCAGGTCGTGGAATCTACGCTAATTTATTATCTTGCGTGCTTGTGTGTGTGTGTGTGTGTGTGTGTGTGTGTGTGTGTGTGTGTGTGTGTGTGTGTGTGTGTTTAGCAAAGCAATCTCCATACGTCTCTGTCTTTTTGTCTCTTGCCATTTGCACTCGCACCTTATCTCTCCATGTTTGCTGTGTTCCTCCCCTTCTCCCTCTGCCTCTCGACTCTCATACATTATCTCAGCAATGTTAGGAATGATAATACAGTTCCTAGCAGCACCAAATGCAGGCCAACAAGAGATACCAGCAGTAATACCAGGAGTTAGTGGGTGTGCTTCTGGCTGTGGTTGGTATATACTGCACAGAATTACGTCCCTTCTATAAACTGTTGTCACTCTCAGCAGGACAGCACACCAGGTCTCGATGCAACCAATTAAAGCTTTATTCCAAGAGCAGGGTATACTTGGTGCAGGGATTATATGGCTGGATAGAGGTGTTTACAGTGGCGTAATGGTGGTTATGGTGGATGTGCTGGAGTTACCATGGTGATACTCATTGTGGATGTCGTAGTGGAAGTGTCCGTAGTGGTGAGTCGGTGGGTGGTGTTCGTGGTGAAGGGTGAGAGGCTACTGATGAAGTGTAGTGGTGCAAGACAGTACAAATTGTCCTTACCAGAGGGTTGTTAGTTACTGCTAATTATTATCTTTAAGTGTGTAGTTTTTTTTTTTCGTCCTTATTATGTTGGTACTCCGAGGCACAGTAAAATTTATATATACCTGTGAAATTTATCTGTCTCTGAAATTTGCTGGTACCTGGATGGATTACAAAAATGAGTGTAAAATTCTCAGGGCAGAAGGAAAATCATGTGGTTTCTGCCCGTCAAGAAAGAAAAAAGGAAGAGAGGAGATTGCATTGCTCTCAAACTGTGATCAAGGGAGAAGAGGAGACAAAGAATTCAACCTGATTAGATAAGGGAGGTTTGGATGGTACACACACACACACACACACACACACACACACACACACACACACACACACACACACACACACACACACACACACACACACACACACACACACACACACACACACACACACACACACAGCTTTGTAGCCTCTGTACCCCACTAATTTCTCTTCTTTATACCTTTACATATAAACCAAACGTAAATAAAAAAAATCACCAATACAACAGGAAAATACGAAAGTTCATTTTTTCACATATAGATTCCCTGCAAAATATTATGCATAGAATTAAGATTGGCAATGTTGTTATATGGCTTGCAAAATATATTAAATTTCTCTTTCTCTCTCTCTCTCAAACAATTCTATTTTTGGACGAATTTCATGTAATCAGCAGCATGATTTTTTTTTTTTTTTTTTTTTTAATTTGCTGGCCTCGTGGAATATTAATGACGTTTGGTTCGTCACACACACACACACACACACACACACACACACACACACACACACACACACACACACACACACACACACACACACACACACATATCCCATCACACTCCAACCCACACTACACCTCACTGCTCCCTCCCTTTCCACACACACACACACACACACACACACACACACACACACACACACACACACACACACACACACACACACACACACACACACACACAGGTAATCCATCACAATCATCTAGACTCATTCTTCACTGTATATTTTCACTAAGTGTCCAAGGTGTCACGGAGCAGGAGAAGTCGCAGGTAAGCTAATTAATGGCGGAAGGAGGAAGGACCAAGACACACCTGAGACTGATAAATGACACCTGACACCTCTCTAAGACTTACCTGAGCCTGACAAATGACACCTGACACGGCCCCTCGTCCTCTCCACCTCACTAGCTTACTCTCAAAGTCTAGCAACATTCCCGGCTTCAATTTTCGAGTATAAAGTTCACTGTTTTTTCGCATATAAGTTCAGGATTTCGTAAAATAATAGATGATGTGGGCTAATATATGTGCTTTTTTTGTGCCCTAGTGTATTGATGTTATTATAAGACAGGTGGAATTTTATTGATTTGAATATATGTACTTTGACGCTTTCACATTTTAAGGTACTGGTGTTTTGGCTGTTACACTTAATAATTGTCTGCCTGTCTGTCTGTCTGTCTGTCTATTTCTACATCATCATCATCATCATCATCATCATCATCCTGACCCCAACGGTAGAACCCCCTCCCCTTACCCCAACCCATCATCATCATCATCATCACCCAACCACATTATTTTCGTGACAGCATAAGCGACACACAACTGGGCCGGAACAGGTCGCAATCAGCTGCATTTGGCTGAACACGAACAATTGGACCATTTTAACAGTACCATTTTATAGTGTGCTTTGCTGCAGTCACTCTACCATGCTGCAAAAGGGAGCATAGTATTTCCCGTTTTTTGCATATTTTGAAAATGTAGAGGTGTGAATTTTTATGCCAAATATAATTAAGCCATAAATGCATCAAGATTTTTTATGCCTCCCCTCAGTCCTCAAAAAGAAAAGAAAAAAAATTCGAATGCTCATCAGATAGATCTCATCACATGAATACTATTAAGTTTCTCCCCATTAAGGACTCAATTATGAAGATATCTTTTTATATTCTAGTCTTAGTTCTGTCAGACGGTTTTAGTTAACTGCAAAGAGGTCCCTGAGAAAGACGGAGTTAATTTTTAGCTGCGATAGGATTGGGCGACGTGGGATGAGATTGTGGTGGTCGGTGCAGGAAAGAGAAATAATGATACTGGATATGGCGTGATTGGCGTCTGAGTTTGGGAGGGAGTGTGGCTGACCTGAGGAAGAAATTTAATAGAAACACATCTTTAGGAGGCGACAGGAAGGCCATAGGAGGAATATGTGTAGAAAATGGTACTTAAAGTGGACGTAGCACCGGACGGAAATTCTCATAAGTAAAGCATAAGGTAGAGAAACAGCAGACGTGTAGAGTGCGTTGAGTTCTGTGTCTGTTTAGGTACAGATTAGACTATGAAGGAAGTGGTACAAATTGTGGTGTATGAACGTGAGGATTTTAACAGGAAAAAAGAAACAGATGTAGAAATGCAAGGCTGACGGGCACTATGGGAGCTAAGATGGTTGGACGGAATGTTGATGTAGACAGAAGAGTTAAAAGGACTGACCTGAGAGTATTAAACACGGTATTAGCACGAGACAAATGATGAGAGATGAGGATATACACAAATGTGGATGGAATGAGGAGAGGGAGGTGATGTAGTAATGGAAAAGATAGTGCCCAGACTCGAATCACAAAGGTAGAATATGCAAGAAGGTGAGAAAATGGACCACATCACATAGAAATGGCTAGAATAATGTTAGGTATCACATGGCAAGAATAACATTAGTACCTCTTGGATTAGCGAGTAGGCGAAAGTAGAAGCTATAATCGACACAGATAAAAAAGCAGATATGGACATGAGCGGAGTTAATCTTCAGTCGTACAGATAACACAGAAATCAAGGTTAAAGAAGTGCAGGCCAGAGAGGGTGTGATTGCAAGAGGTAGGATGAGAGTATGATGGATGAATGACCTATGTTTTTCATATATGCCTTATGCTTAAAAATGTTTATGCAGTTTGTAATAATACCGTACGTGTTTTTTTTTTTTCAGTGTTGCCACCTGCAGTATCAACAAGAGGTAAGTGTTGAATTTTCTTTTTTCTTTTTCTTTTCTTTTTTTTTTTACCATTTTGTATGAGGATGTTCCCTTTAACAAATCTCAACAGAATTAGGTGTATAGTTATTGTCATGTTTCAGAATATATCGTCATTGAATGTTCGGTATTTTTCGTTCATATACTAAGCATAAATGTTTCTCTAAATAGTCACGTAATTTATCGTGTATAGATTTTATATGTATATGTGTAATAAAAACCAAACTTTCGATTTAAGAGTTCCAGATTTGAGTTAAGCCTTCCTTGTCGAAAATGAAAACTAAAAGGTTAAGGAATTATACTATGATGATAATTTGGACTTACTAACTCCAGTATCCAGATTGAGAAATAATTGACAAGGAATTTAACTTAGCTATGTTAAAATCATGCTTAGCTGCGTAAGAATTTATATGTCATCGAAAAAGGAAAGGAGCGTGTTTTGTGTGTGTGTGTGTGTGTGTATGTGGCTGTCGAAAAATGGAAAGAGTGTGTGTGTGTGTGTGTGTGTGTGTGTGTGTGTGTGTGTGTGTGTGTGTGTGTGTGGCTGGTGTCGGCTTTTGATCTAAGGTGGGTACCCTTGGATATCGTCAATACATCACTCCCTTGTCGATTGTGCCAGCCGGGAAACTGCCATTGACAAGTATAAATCGATTTCCACTTCATCGAGTAAGGAGGTCGGTTCCTTTAACCCAAGAAATCTTAAAGTCGGCCTATTCGTTCACCTCCTACTTCCTTCTTTCATCACCCAGTCTGTTTCATGTCCGCATCTTGTTCCCACCTCGCCATCTTGTCTCTGTTCTCGCCTACCAACATTTACTCTCTGGTTCTGTGTTAAATTTCTTTCATATTTCAATCAGGAAGAGGGAAGGAGGGAAGGGTGGCGACAAGAGAGCCATTTTATATCACCTAAGTTGAGTTAGGTTTAAATAAGTGTGGGGAGGTGTATGAGTTACTGGTTATTCACGTAGAGGAAGTGAAATAGCATAGTGTGTGTGTGTGTGTGTGTGTGTGTGTGTGTGTGTGTGTGTGTGTGTGTGTGTGTGTGTGTGTGTGTGTGTGTTAAAAAAGATGAGAAACTACGAGAGGAAGCGTTCTGCTCAATCGAAGCGTGACTGATCATATCCTCAAAGGTAATCCAACATATCACGTGAAAAGAAGGGCACGTGTAAAGGAGAGCACGTGTAAAGGAGGACACGTGTAAAGGAGGACACGTGTAAAGGAGGGCACGTGTATAGGAGGGCACGTGTCACCATATACTGATGTGAAATGACGTGAAGTTATATAGCCACTCAAGATATGTCAATGTGTGGGCGATTCCAAGGTTTATATATCATACACTTATACACTTATATTCGTAGTTGTTATATATATTATGTACTTAGAGACACGGTGGCTGGAAAAACGCAAAATAATGTACTGTATTTGTTTTTATTATTATTATTGTTATTTATTATTAATGTTATTATTAGTGTATACGAAGCAGTGACTTAAGCACCGCCGTGGGTGAGTCTTGATTGCCACACCTGACGATACCCACCTGTCTCATTGCGCTGACACACTCCTGACACGCTGACACACCCCTGACACATGCTGACACACTCTTTACACGCTGGCACACTCTTGACACAAGCTGACACATTCCTGACACGCTGACACATCCCTAACACGTGCTGACTCACTCCTGACAAACGCTGACACATCCCTGACAAGTTGATACATTACTGGCACACGCTGACACATCCCTAACGCAAGCTGACACACACTTGACACACGCTTACACACTCCTGACACACTCTGACATTCCTGACACACGCTGACACATCCCTGGCACGCGCTGACATATCCCTGGCACACCCTAACACACACTTGACACACGCTGACACACTCCTTGCACACTCTGACATTCCTGGCACACGCTGACACATCCCTGGCACACGCTGACACACCGCTGGCACATCCTAACACTCACTTGACACACGCTGACACACTCTGACATTCCTGATACACGCTGATACATCCCTGGCACACGCTGACACATCCCTGGCACACCCTAACACATACTTGACACACGCTGACACACTCCTGACACACTCTGACATTCCTGGCACACGCTGACACATCCCTGGCACACGCTGACACACCCCTGGCACACCCTAACACACACTTGACACACGCTGACACACCCCTGGCACACCCTAACACACACTTGACACACGCTGACACACTCCTGACACACTGACATTCCTGGCACACTCTGACACACGCCACATCATATTCTTTCCATTTATCATACACCTCATGAGTCACTTCTTAAAATAACACGTTTTTGTGATTCCATTCTTACTCGCTTCTGTGTCTAGTAACTTTTGATTTTATTTATTTATTTTGTATGAGGGAGAGGGGAGTGAGCTAGGGGGAGGGCAGTCAAATGGTGGGTGACAGAGTGACTTGGAGGCGTTTTGTCTGCGGCCACCCTTTGCGGGATTAGGGCGTCGGGCTATAGATAGATAGATAGATAGATTTTGTATGATCACGTATGGCCTCACTCATGTTACATCTATGAAAGTCCTGTGCTGAAATATACTAATACATCTGCTTAGTTATACTCCTGGCTCAGTATATAACGCGGCCCAGGTTGAACAGTATGATGGGGACTCTGAGTATGATAATAGGGAAATTGTTGATGTATCGCTAAATATTTAAGTAACAAATTGCCGAGCTGTAACACTCAACACTAGAATGGCGTGCTAGTCATGAAGAAGTGCTATGAAAAGGTTGAAGAGCCGTAGTATGGTCTTCCCTTGTCACTGAGCTACGTGAAATTAGCTACGAAAGAACCAAAATCTGGGCCAAGTAAAAATGAAAGGAGTATAGTATTTTTCTGGGTGTTGCAAAAAATTCTCATGCATAATTTTGGGAAGTTGATCTTGTTGCAAAATACACGGGTTGAAATTGCATGTTGCAGGGATGGGAGGGCTAGGTTACCGATGCCCCGCCCTCCCTCCCCCCTCATCTCTCTCTCTCTCTCTCTCTCTCTCTCTCTCTCTCTCACACACACACACACACACACACACACACACACACACACACACACACACACACACACACACACACACACACACACACACACACACACACACACACACACACACACACACACACACACACACACACACACTTACAGCCGCCCCAGGTCTTACTGAGTTGAGTGTGAAAGAGCAGAAGGACAGAGAGAGAGAGAGAGAGAGAGAGAGAGAGAGTATTTATCCCTCCAAAACTCTGCATAAACTTTTACATTCCCTGTTTGACGTAAGGTAAAAATATGCAGGTTTCACCCTCTTTATCAATCTCCCATCTACAGCCTGACCAAAAAAACAGAGGCCATGGAAGGGGCGTCGCGAGGCATAACTCACCTAATTTATTTCCACAGTAAACATGATCACAGGATATCAGTAAACCTTTTTTTTCCACGCCTCACTCTTCTTGCGTCTCGTCTGGAATTATCTGATGTTCCTTTTTACTCCATCTGAATTCCAAAGTTTCAAGGCAGCAATTTGTGTACTCGAGGTAGAAATATTTCACTAGTACTATTTACATCTCTCTGGCGCAAACTCTGATGGGCAGGTTGTATCATCGTGCAGTGCTAGAGTTTCCTAATTCTGAAAGCGCTGATCTGGAGTTCTTCTTGACTGGCTGTAGGTTTTCTCGCTAAATAAAGAAAAAAATAAATGAATCTTGGTATCTGCCATTGGCGTACCAGTGTCACCAATAATACACTAACAATGCCACGCGTGTGTCACCAACGCTAATACAGATAAGGGTCACCTGTTTGCGGCCCTCCATGCTGCTCGATCTCTGGCAGCCCCCCCATTCAGTCCCTTAGCCCTGACGTCACCCTTTATGACCTCTTCCCAGGTCTTTTCGCTCTGCCTCGTGCAACCCTGCCCCCGATGTTCACACTTCTCACCTTCCGCACCCAATTGTCATCCTCCATCCTTTCAACATGGCCAAACCATCTCAATCTACCCCTCCTTATCGCAGCGCCAATACACTCCACTTCCATCCGTCCTTTCAACTCTTCAACAAACTCTTTCCCTGACAGTGTTTGCTTTCGCTGTTGTCAAGGTTAAGTTGGTAAAAATATAAGCGAATTTTCACACTCCATTGCCACATCTCCATCCAAATTGTAGACTTTCAGGCGCAACAGTACAACGAATATTAAAGCTTTTGATCCCACGCCAAATAAGTGATGCCTAAGTATCTGATATATATTTAAACACCGTCGTAAACAACTGGAATGACGCTTAAAACTCACATTGCTTGTACGGTCTCATTACAAAGTCTTCGTGAGGGTAGAGCCAAGAACTGATCATGATAGGGAGGTCCCGCAAAACAGACTTATCCCATTTCTGTCCAGCTCTCTAATGCAAGGGTTAACCGTTACTCCCAGTTCTTCATGTATGCAACAGGTCAACTCTGGAACTGTCTCTGTCTGTATTTCCTCCTGCCTATGACCTCCAGTGTGTCCAGGTATATCGAACGGATCTTGAGTTTGACTTTTTTTTTTTTTTTTTTTTTTTTCGGACGGAACAAAATTTCGGGCCTCTAGTTTTTGGTTCCATCTCCCTTCTATAAAAAAAAAAAAAAAAAAAGAGTGATAAGCACGATACAAAGATTACAAAATTACAAGGAAGGAGCTGAGAAATAGTGTTGTATGAAGCGTCCAGTTGAAGTCTTGTAATAGTACCATCGTCAGAAAATGAACAGGTGCGCCGAGTAATATAAACCTGTATGAACATTGCTGACACATATATATATTCTTAGGACGATTACACTACCAGTACTCAAGGGACGAAATGCCAGTTATGAGTCAAACTTTATGAGATTTTTAAGTGAGTGTTTAGGTTTGAAAATGAGCCAGATTATTCATGTCATATTAATCCTTAGAGAAGAGTCATGTTTGAACCCATTTTTCTTAAACTTAAAACTTTCTAAGGAAGTAATTTTGAAGGCGTATTATTTTCCCAGGCTTTGTCAGGGAAGGAGGTTGATCTTGTTTGCTTTAGGGAGGGTAATGGTGGGTCATTTTGGACGATACAGAAAATGGAAGGCCACGGCAGGAGCCACTGGGCCGCATTGGTTCTGTTGGCCAACACTGAGGGGCCAGACCGAAGCAAGTGTGGCCAGGCTGGTAATGGCCCTGTGTGGCGTGGTGTGGTGTGGTGCAGGTAGTTTGGTGTCGTGTGGTGTGGTGTGGTGTGTTGTAGTGTGGTGTGGTGCAGGTGGTTTGGTGTGGTGTGGTGTGGTGCAGGTTGTGTGTTGTTGTGTGGCATGGTGTTGTATTGTGTGGTGCAGGCGGTTTGGTGTGGTGCAGGTGTTGTAATGTGGTATGGTGTGGCACTGACTGGCAGCAGCCTCTTTGTTGCGGTGTGTTGTTGCGGTGTGATGTGGTCATCCGCAGCATAATTCTCTGTCTTTACTTCCTCATTCCAAACACGGACACAAGTAGTCGCCACTACATTGGTTTTTGACAAAGACAAATATCTGTTCCCTTCCTATGGTAACTAATATGCCGAATACTGTCTCTCTTCTCACTTGCTGTTTCCCACACCTTATAAAAGTAGATCGTGCCAATGCAACCTTTATTCCGAGTAGAGCAAACATGAAAAAGACTACATTTGGTATAGTCTTCCGCCGAATTGGGACTGAACTGGATTATTCGTATTATGAATTAGGCTACATTATATAATTGTATTGCGTTATGAAACTGGGCGATTGATTAATATGTTTGCCTGATATGTTTACTGAGAGCTTGGTATTACTCCACAACATCCACATCAGATATCATTTTTAAAACACGGTAAACACACCCCATTATGATTTTGACTCCAGGCGTTGTTTTTCAGATGAGAGAGCCCTCGTATTAAAGGGATCACAATTATCAGCAACAACAAATCCAGTGCGGAGTTAATCATAAGGGGGTCATATAACATACAACCATGGCATACACACACCCAGTATTGTCTTTCACATCTATAATTATGTTGTAAAAAAGTCGTATTGTCCACATTTAAGAGAGTGTATGAGAATGGGATGGTAAAAAAAAATGGAAAGGAAAGGAAAGCCAAGAAGTGCGTGAGGGAATGAAGAAGGGTGGTGTGTCGTGGAGGAATATTGAGTGAGAGGGAAATACCTAAAGACAGCATTGCTCAGGCTACTCTTAACGGGAAATGGCGCTGAGTAATAGATAAACTGGTAGATAGATAGACAGGCAGGCACCTTAACTACAGTGTAATGTATTGTATGTTACTTTAATTCAGTATCATCAGGGACAGGTACTATCTCCAGCTACCATAACTCACGGGCATCACTATCAGCCGCATCACAATCAATCATAATCATATCATCCACTATCTGCGAGTATATCATACCCTTTTTCTTTCTTCCTTTATCACCAACAGCCATCATTGTCAGCCATCATTATCAGTCACTGGGGTACTTATTGCTTATCTCTCAGTCTTTATCAGTAACCAAAATACTGAATGCAACAAAGGTTATCTCGTTCAATCCACACTGCTTATACTTATCTCAGGTTAATGCGCTGTACATTCATTCGTCATTTTGCATCTGCCGCCGTGCATAATCAATCTCCATTTCAATTCAGGCCATAATAGCCATGATTTTCCTTGCTTGCAATGATTATCAACAAACACATTCATCATCCGGGACCCCATCCATCATTTATTACTGTCAGTATTCTTGCTCCTAATTCCCGATCATATTTCACTGTCACTCATCAGTCAGCCTTCTCGTTCATACCTACACATCACCACCCTCCCCCCTGCACCACCACACATCACCACCTTCCCCCCTGCACCACCACACATCACCCTCCCTCCTGCACCACCACATCACCACCCTCCCCCTTGCACCACATATCACCACACTCCCCCTTGCACCACACATCACCACACTCTCTCCCCTTGCACCATACATCACCACACACCCTCCTGCACCACCACACATCACCTCCCTCCCCTTTGCACCAATTTGCACCACCCTCCCGTCGACACCACACATCACCACACTTATGAACACATACGAACACACAAGTACACCTGTTTTGACAATATAGTCTTATTCGTGAACACATGAGCACACAAATACACCTGTCTTTACGATATAATCTCTTTCGTGAACACTTATAAACGCACTAATCACCTGTGTTTTTGCGATTTAGAGTCTTTTTCGTGAACACATCTAAACACCCAAATACACCTGTGTTTTTTCCCCACAAATTAATTGGATCAGAACAGGTGCGCGTCACTGGCGGGCAGGAGGAGAGAAAATTAATGCTCTAAAAAAAAAAAAAAGCCATTGAAAGTATATTAGTGTGACCAGTTGTAACCTAGTGTGACCAATATGTGACTTAGTATGAGCGATAAGTGACCTAATGTGACCAACAAGTGACCCAGTATGACCAGTAAGTGACCTAGTATGACCAGCGGTGAACCAATATGACCAACAAGTGACCCAGTATGACCAGAAAGTGACCCAGTATGACCAACAGTGACCCAGTATGACCAGAAAGTGACCCAGTATGACCAACAAGTGACCTAGTATGACCAACAAGTGACCCAGAGTGACCAGCAAGTGACCCAGTATGACCAACAGTGACCCAGTACGACCAACAAGTGACCCAGTATGACCAACAGTGACCCAGTATGACCAACAAGTGACCCAGTATGACCAACAGTTACCCAGTATGACCAACAGTGACCCAGTATGACAAACAAGTGACCCAGTGTGAGTAAGTGACCCAGTATAACCATTAAGTGACCCAGTATGACCATTAAGTGACCCAATATGACCAACAAGTGACCTAGTATGACCAACAAGTGACCCAGTATGAGCAACAGTGACCCAGTATGACCAATAAGTGACCCAGTATAACCAGTAAGTGACCTAGTATGATCAACAGTGACCCAGTATGACCAACAAGTGACCCAGTATGACAACAAGTGACCTAGTATGACCAGTAAGTGACCCAGTATGACCAGTAAGTGACCCAGTATGACCAACGGTGACCCAGTGTGACCAACAGTGATCCAGTATGACCAACAGTGACCCAGTATGACCAATAAGTGACCCAGTGTGACCAACAAGTGACCCAGTATGACCAGTAAGTGACCCAGTATGACCAACGGTGACCCAGTATGACAAACAAGTGACCCAGTGTGAGCAAGTGACCCAGTATGACCAACAGTGACCCAGGATGACCCAACAAGGCCTCTACACTGACCTCCCTCGAGAGTCACATTATGGTAAATACTCCAACCTGCATCCAAATTAAATCAACTATAATTATTCCATCCAGTTAATTTATTACTGATGGCCGCTTGTTTAATTGGGAATATTATGTTTATCATCTGCCCCTCCACCCCCACCCACCCCACCCACCTGTCCCACCTTCCTTTCCCCTCCTCCTATCCACCCCATCTACCCCACCCACCTACAGTTCCCCCCTCCTCCCATGCACTCTACCCCTATCTACCCCACACATCTGTCCCTACCTACCCTTCACCCCACCTCCCATCCACTTCACCCACCTACCCCTCCCCCCACCTCCCACCCTCTCCACCCACCCCACCGCCCATTCACCCCACCCACCTCACCCAACCCCACCTCCCCGTGTGCTTTATTATACCAGAGCTTCAGTGGGTTCTGCATATGGTCCAGTTTACCTTCCTCTGAATCTTTTAGCGAGTTTCCGAGGCTGTCCTAGTTTGATTCGCGAATTTGGCGGGTTTGGCGGCTGCTTTCCCCTCCCGACGCCAAACCCTTCCCATTTATCCTGGCTTGGGACTGCGTTGGGTTGGACTGGCTTGCTTCTCCAGTGGCTTGGGGCTTGGGGGAGTGTTTTTAGTGTGTCTGCCGCTAAAAAACCTCTCTATACCCTTTTTACTTTAACTTGACCTAAAACTGCCGTCTCTCCATCTTGAATATTGAGCACTGGCAGTAGAACACTTGAATATGATGCGAGTCACGAAGAAGTGCTGTAGTATAGAACCGCAGCATTGGGTTCCGCCACTGCTCTGTGTGTGGAATAAGCTGCAAGAGGACGAAATTCTAGGCCAGGTTAAAGTGAAACACGTATAGTTTGTCCAGTCGAAGCAGTACTTAATCCTGTAAGGTAAAATTCCACGAACAGGTGACATTGTGGGGGGAAAACTCTGCGGAATGGGACTGCAAATTTGACATAAGGATTGAGGACCATCGGGATAGTGGATTCACTTTTGTTAACATAAAATCTCATCCATTCTCCCTGTCAGTATATGGTGTAATAAATCCTACAGACCTTGCACGAACTATCTATCTATCTGTCTATCTGTCAGGTGGGCAGAGGTTGACTAGGGGGGATGCAGGGCAGGTCGGGAAAGCTGTCAGTTCGGCACACTACCCTTGTCTTATCCAATTACCACTCATGAATATTCTAATGCCTTGCAAATAACTGGCTTCACGCACACGACAGCAGTCAGTGGTGTGCCTAACAATCCATTAGAGGTGATTTAACTTTCCCACAAACAGATTAGAGATAGAGGAGCAGTGAGGGGCGTGAATGAACAGGGGGTGTTGTTTAAGTTACAATTCTCAGCATCCAGAATAAATCATGCAGGGTTCGTCGGAAAATCGTCTGTCTGTCGGTATCCAGAAAGAAATCGTGCAGGGTTCGTCGGAAAATCGTCTGCCTGTCGGTATCCAGAAAAAAATCGTTCAGGGTTCGTCGGGAAATCGTTTGTCAGTATCAAGAATAAATCGTACAGGTTTGTCGGAAAATCGTCTGTCTGTCGGCATCCAGAATAAATCGTTTAGGTTCGTCGGAAAATCGTCTGTCTGTCGGTATCCAGCAAAAATCGTGCAGGGTTCGTCGGGAAATCGTCTGTCGGCATCCAGAATAAATCGTACAGGTTCGTCGGGAAATCGTCTGTCTGTCGGTATCGAGACTAAATCGTGTGGGTTCGTCGGAAAATCGTCTATCTGTCGGTATCCAGAAAAAATCGTGCAGGGTTCGTCGGGAAATCGTCTGTCGGTCCGGAATCAGTCGTGTGGGGGTCGTCGGAAAATCGTCCGTCGGCATCGAGAATAAATCCTGTCGGTTCATCGGAAAATATCTATAAAATAAGATGCTTCAAATTCAGATGCCCAGACACACTCTATTCAGGACTGGAATTTGACGAAAGGAACGAGGGGGCGTGAGAGAGACAGTTCCATTGTTCACCATTTGTACACGTGAGAGACTCGGGAGATTATTTAGGACCTGAACAAGAGAGAGAGGGGATGCTGGGGATGGATGGGTGTGGTGTTGCGTGCCCGTCGTCAAGGGAGAGTGCTTTAGGTTGTCAGTTTGTATGAGGCGTGTGGTGGGGGCATTGTATTGAGGTGACTAGTTAGACAGATAGATAGACAGACAGAGTAACAGTTTATATATACTGATAGATGGATAGATAGACAGGTATAGGTAGGTAGATATATAGATAGACAGGCAAACAGTTTATATAGATAGATAGATAGATATGGGGGGAATGTAAGAGGTGTGGAGCTGTAAGATAGAGGTGAATGGAAGGACAAATCCATTTCTTGAGAGACAGTCACATCCTTAGAAACAGACTCGTTAAGCCCTTGTTAATTGTGTCTTTGTAATTACTGTTTTGTCTCTAGTACAGTCTAATTATTTCTGTTTTTAATACTACACTTACACAGAACACCTCAGGGAAATTTTTTATATGTACCGTAATCTCTCCCTCTCTCTCTCTCTCTCTCTCTCTCTCTCTCTCAGTATGTAAAGTAATTATTTGTAGGTACCGTATTCTCTCTCTCTCTCTCTGAATATTGACCCGTAAGGAAGAAAGGAAAAAGGCAAGTATCCCGGAAGAGAGGGAGAGTCCAGGTGTTGGCAGGTGTCGCTCGAAATAATTTAATTGAACAGGTGAGGGGAAATACAGGCCAGGTATTTCCCACGCCCTTAAAGGTTATTTTTCGACTTACCTTAATTACATACACCTGCGCAGGTATTATTATTATTATTATTATTATTATTATTATTTTTGTTATTATTATTTTTTTTTACAGCTGATACGAAAACATAAGTGGGTGATCTTGGTATTAGTTCTAAAGGGATGTGCCTGAAGGAAGGAAATGTGTGTGTGTGTGTGTGTGTGTGTGTGTGTGTGTGTGTGTGTGTATTTACCTATCGCCAGAAAATACTCACTGTCTAATTAGCTTTTCTTTGTACTTTTTTATTGTTTTTTGAAAGGTACCTATCTGCCCCCCCCAAAAAAAAATAAAAATAAAAATGTATAAGCTTTACTATATGGCCACGACGAGGGGACAGGGGGGAGGGGAGGTATGGCAAAATAAAACAAAGAAATAAAGAAGAGTAAATTGAGGGTTAGTAAAGAAGGAACGCTTGCCAGTGCACCAGACTTAGAGGGGAAGTAAAGGAGAATCAATAAAGCGGAAGGGAAGGAGTTAATGAACCAAAGAGTATGACTGGTTAGGAAGGGTGAAAGTAAAGGAAGTAAAGGAACGAATGCAAGGCGAAGGAAGAAAGGGGTTGCTGATGGGAGGTAGTCAAAGGTAGAATGATTTGTGGTGCAGTGGGGTAAAGAGCACACACACACACACACACACACACACACACACACACACACACACACAGGAAAGCGATTGATGAGCCATGCCCGTACACTAAGCAAAGGGAGAGAGAGAGAGAGAGAGAGAGAGAGAGAGAGAGAGAGAGAGAGAGAGAGAGAATTATTGAAAAGGGAGATAGAGCCCCACAGCCCACACACAGAGGGATTAGTAGGCATTTGTGTTAGTGTCAGGCAGGCTTCGTTGTCGAAATAGGGAGGGGGAAGAGAATAGGGGAATTAGGGTCATGTATGCCATTGTTCTAGGAAGCGTAATTCATCATCATCATCATCATTATTATCCTCTTCCTCATCATCATTATCATCATCATCATCATGATCATCATTGTCGTCATCATTATAATCATCATCATCATTTCCCTTCTCCTCCTTCCTCTTATCACCATCCTCTTCCTCCTCCTCCTCCTCTTCATCATCATCATCATCATCATCATCATCTTCAACATCCTCCTCCTCCTCCTTCTTGTCATCCTCCTCCTCCTCTTTCTCCTCCTTCTTTATCGTCAACATCTTCCATCTCCTCCTCTTTCTTATCATCATCGTCATCCTCTTCCTCCTCCTCCTCCTCCTCCTCATCATCATCATCATCATCATCATCATCATCATCATCATCATCATCCTTGTCCTCCTCCTCCTCCTCCTCCTCATCATCATCATCATCATCATCATCATCATCCTCATCCTCATCCTCATCCTCATCCTCATCATCATCATCATCATTACCCACAACAATAAATGGAGCAGGGAGGATCAGCACACCACAATCCTAATCATACTGTCATAATAATTCCCTAATCCCTCATCGTTTACATCTTTCTGGTGCGGTGTGGATTATTAACCTTATTGAGATACACAGTAGCTATAAACGTCCATCCTCCTGTATTAAAAAGAAGGATGGCATATTCTTTCTAGGCCAAGGTTGAGCTATGAACGTCCATCCTCCTGCATAAAAAAAAAAGAATTATAGCATATTCTTTTGAGGCCAAGGGTGAGGTATTTTTCAGCCGTTTTTTTTGCAACCTGAAAATGTCAACACTAACATTTGAGAAGCATCGAGCAATATTTCCATTACAGGTATATGTCACACCTAATTCTTGTAAAAAAAAAGAAAAAAGAAAGGAGGAAAGAATGGAAGGAAGGAAGAGAGGAAGGAAGGAAAGACGGAAGACAGACAAAAGGAGAGAAAATGACGGACAAAAACTTCACTTTCAACAATAGATAGACAGATTGACGGACAGAATGACAGGCAGAAACATCACTTTCACCATGGACAGACAAAAGGACACAGAAAATGACGGACAAAATCACCACTTTCACTATAGAGGGACAGAATGACAGACGGAATGACAGAGAAAATAACAGACAACATTACAGACAAAAACACCACTCCCTGTAGAGAACAAATCTGATTCTTTGTTTTGCCCCTATGCAACCAGGAAAATTTTTGCAACGTGGTAATTGAAGGCACCTGTTTACTGCAACTTAATAACCAGTATACTCATAAGTACTCGTAAGAACTCGTAAGTACTCGTAAATACACGTAAGTACTCGTAAACACTCGTAAGTACTCGTAAATACTCGTAAGTAGGCCTACTCGTAAATACTCATAAATACTTGTACATACTCTTAAATACTCGTAAGTAGGCCTATTCGTAAATACTCGCACATACTCGTAAATACTCGCACATACTCGTAAATACTCGTAAATTCTCGTATCTCCGTAATGAAGGCAATTAATAAGCTCATTTGAAGGTAAGCTTCCCCTGAACAATGAGCTTTATTTTTAGGCCATTAAAGCTGCACTTCATGTAGTAACGCGGCAGCTTCACCCCACCACTCACTTTACATGTCCCCAAACACATCCTACTTAACGTTTATTCTGTCTTTGGAACGGTATTATTCCTCTTTACGCTGTATCCGAATCTTGCACTGCATCGAGTGAGTGGATAATGCACATCCCCACCTACCACAGCGCACCATCTAGGCTACACGTTTTGCAATCATGAGTTTTTCATCATCATCATCATCATCATCATCCGGTCCTCCTTTCCCACCGTAGGGCAGGGTGAGGAGTAGCAGCGTCCAGACAGCCTAACTTTGCCCAGTTCAATGGACCACGCTTCCATTCGTTCATCATTCAAGCCCACGGAATCCTGGCTCCATCAGAATAAAAATTGAACCGGTATTTCAAAAACGTCATAGTTCATTCAGAGAGGCTCAGATTGTTCAGGTATCTGGATGAAGGTACTATATTCTCAGATGCATGGGCGAGAGCCACGGATTTTGCAAGTTTGGGATAAATTTGCCTCTCGGTGTCTCTACAGGTGTTGTTTTTTGATTCCTGAGCCGCGAATCTGTTGAAAAGTGAGGCATGAACAGTTTGTAGAGGGAAGTACGTGTATCATGGGGACTGCAAGTGGCTTTTACAAATAATTCAATGATATTAATGGTAAAAACACAGACAGACTTGGCTCATGTTGGAGGAGGAATATTTCTGTGTATATTATAGGACTGTAAGTGGCTTTTACAAATAATACAATGACATTAATGGTAAAAATACAAACTTGGCTTATGCTGGAGGAGGGATATTTGCTGGAATGATTTGGTGCCTCATAAATTGCATACTGTTTCGAATTTATGGCGGGCGAGTGAATATTTTACTGGATGCAACGACACCAATAGCGACTGTATTATTTCATGGCAGAGTTATGGAGAGGCGTGCGCTCCAAAAATATGATGTATTTCGTTTTATATATCACGAGTTTGGGCCCGTGACGCTCTGCCTTGCTAAATAAACATCGCAGTGAATTGTTTGTGTACCGAATGAGCGCTTATGGGGTCATGCATGGTGGGTGAAGTAGTGTAGTGAGCTATGACTATTTACTGAGTTGGTGAAAATTGTCTTGTCTAAGTTACCTCATACCTTATACTGTAGGAAAAGGGCAAGGCCATACCTGATACTTCTTTTCTCTATCTCATATCTCTCCCAGAAATAAATAATAAGCCATACTGTTAATACGTTCACCCTGTTTGAACATGTGTGCGTGCTGTATGAACATGTGTGTACCCCTCTTGAACATTTAATCTGTGCACCCCAGGCGAACATTATCTGTGCACCATATGTGAACTTTAATCTTTGCCCCCCATTTGAATATGAATATGTGCACCCCGTGTGGAGATTAATTTATGCATCCCATGTCAACCTGCGTCTGTGCATTTCAGGTCACCATGAAACTGTGCATCCCTTGTAGACATAAATTTGTGCACTCCTTGTATACATAAATTTGTGCACCCCTTGTATACAGAAATTTGTGCACCCTTTGTAGACATAATTTGTGCACTCAGTGTAGGCATAATTTGTGCATCCCTTGTATACATCTGTGCTCAACGTGTGAACAAGAATCTGTGCACGAACATGATTCTGTGCACTCCAGCGAAGATGAAAAACAGAAATACGATGACTGTAGTGAAGAGTGATGCATACGGTAATTTCCCTTGAACTAAAGACACAACATTGATAACTGTGCATGGTGTATTTTACTGATCGACGCTTACTCTGCCACAACAAGAGAGCATTTACGCACTTCACAAAAGGGATTTATTTCTCGTTTTCTCCTTATACGCGATGGATGGATTTATTTCAAGTTTTCCTCATATACGCAATGGATGGATTTATTTAACGTTTTTCCTGTCTATTATAGATGAAAATGCTATCCAGATTCCTGTGTGTAGCCACGAGATTGTAAATAGATTTGTAGGTTAAATGAATGAACAGATCAACACGCTTCGATAAATCCGTAAGAAGATTTGGGTTCACGTTTTTACCACTGAATTCCACTCGTGCATTTTGTCCACTGTGATCTGCAGGACTGATGGTGGAATATTTAATACTGTTTTCATTTCTCTTATATGTATGCTGTTAATATTTGATGAGAGACACGGGCCGCTGATAAAAGTGGAGAGAAAGGTTTCATTGCAGCTGAAGTGTTTAGGGGTAGGTATTTTGTATGTGTGTGTGTGTGTGTGTGTGTGTGTGTGTGTGTGTGTGTGTGTGTGTGTGAGAGAGAGAGAGAGAGAGAGAGAGAGAGAGAGAGTTAGGGATGATGAGAAAATAAAAACACTGATGAATTATACACCTGGATAGATTTCATATAGATAGAAGACAAAGACAAGTAGAAGTAAAAAAAAAGGTAGCCATATCTTCCTTTTTCTTTTTTCTAGCACTTAAGGGGTATATATAAAAATTTACACTTGACCAGTCTCTCGTAGGAATTAAGTGCAATGGTGGCCACTTTCACTGCCCGTGCTCACTGCTCCACTCCGCCGTTCACCTTGACAAATGAGCCCGCCACGTTCACTGCCCGTTCCCGTTCTGCTACTCCATTCCGCCGTTCGCCGTGATAAATGAGCCCATCGCCATCCTCATTCCGATTCAGCCGTAACCCGTGCAAATTCCCGTAATTATCGCGACCGCTGCAGCTTTCGGGTTAGGGCAGGTATAGCGCAGGTGGTGATTACAGGTGAGTGCTTGTTACGCGGCTGTAGTGAAGGAGGTGTTTTGTGTTGACCTGTGTGTGTGTGTGTGTGTGTGTTTGTTTTGCTTTGACCTGTATGTGTGTGTGTGTGTGTGTGTGTGTGTGTGTGTGTGTGTGTTTGTTTTGCTTTGACCTGTACAATATGTGTGTGTGTGTGTGTGTGTGTGTGTGTGTGTAAGCGTTTTCAGCATCATTTACCATATTGATAGCCACATTTCACACTGTAATAAATGAGGGAGAGTTGGATCTACACATTCATACTCTTCCAGTATTCTTTCCTGACAAGCCCAAGACGATTTTATTCAGCTGAGAATGATTATAAGAAGCTGAGATTATCAATGTTCACTCCTATAACATTAAAACCCGTATTCTTGTGGGGTAAGGAGGCTCCCTAGCACCTTTTCCATAGCGATTTATTTTGGGGGATATGGCGGGTTAATATCCTTCTGTACTTTATTTATGGAAAGTATGGTGGCGATTTGTGAAGGACTTATATAACACAAGAGGTCAGTATGGTGTGATAAAATAAATCGCTCAGGAAAGGGTGTTAGGGAGCTTCCAATAATTATTCTCCCACCTGCCCAATTGGTTTCCGGAATTGGCCGTCAGGTGTGCAAGTGCCGGTGATTGGGGATAGCCTGAGAGAGAGAGAGAGAGAGAGAGAGAGAGAGAGATTTAAACCCTTTCAGTCCGATGACTTTTTTCTTTTTTTTTAATTTATTTCTACTCTCTCTGGAAAGGATTACCCGTCTTAAGATTTTCACTCAGACACTCACCCTCGCAGCCAAGCATTAAAAACCTCAGTTAAGTGATTTTCCGAGACATCACCAGGCTTACATCACCTCTGTTACTCACCACCCATCACCACTCTGTTCTGTTTCACTCACTACCCATCACACATCGTTGCTCAGCCTCCATTACACTTCCCCCCTTCCTCGCTTCCCACCTCACTTCCCTCTTAGCCCGGTCCTTCATAATCTTCCACCCTTTTCAGTTTCCATCAAAGGCTTCATCACATGCGAGATGTAACTTCATTAATTCCCAACTTCGTCCCGGGGAAGCTTCAACAAGACGCACTTTCCTTGTTGCTGTGTCCTCTGTCCTTCATACCCTACTCTTCCTCAATGTCCTTTGCTCCCCGCCTCCTTCCCCACCTTACCGATGTCCTTTTTTGCCCACTCCTCTTGTTTCCTGGACGCTGCTTTCTCTCCACCCACTCTGGCCGTTCACCTACTCCTCGCAGTCTTTTATTTTACGCTAGGAAGGGGGAACCAAATGCCAGAAGCCTGCAAGATTGTCCCCTCCAAGAAAAAGAACAGCTAAATTCAAGATCCGTTCATTTCGAGGTGCCAGAGACAAGAGTTCAAGTGTTCAAATGTTCACTTCCCCATTGTGACGTGATCGTGTTAGATACTTATAGAAATCATGGTTCTAGAGCAGATTATAGTCACAGCAATTTTAGGAGCTATCGGCCAATGATTTCTCAAGGGATTTAGAGGAATTGAGTACTATTCAATGCAGTATGATACGATACAATACGATACGATGCGAAAACGATACAATACGATATACGATACGATATATGATGCGATACGATATACGATGCGATACGATACAGTAAGATACGATATGATACGATTTGTAGGTGTCATACCTTACAAATGAGATGCTTACACCTGAGCATACAAGGTAGACACGTATCAGCTAATTCACAACAGCCTCTAATAAATGGGTGATACAATCTTCCTCACTGCAGATAGGGGAGAAGTTGATGAGGACGGTGGTGTAAAAATGTTCAGATTTAATCCAAAACATCTTTCTTCATAAAAAAAAGAAAAGAAAAAAAGAAACGAAAGCAGAGTTATTATTATTATTATTATTATTATTATTTTTTTTTTGCTACACTTCGACAAACGGTTTAATTTCTACATGCACCTTGTCATAGTGACCGGGAAGCTTAAATTCTCTCTCTCTCTCTCTCTCTCTCTCTCTCTGCATTGGTCAAGCTGTGTGGAACTGAAATGAAAAATGCCATAAAGGGAAATTTTTTTTTTTTTGCATAGATTTTTTTTTGCCTGTATAGATCATTAAATTTCTATGGCATTCTTTATCGTTTTTTTATCGTTCTTTTTTTGTTCTCTCTCTCTCTCTCTCTCTCTCTTCCATTTGTGTGATTCTTCCATTTCTGTGATTGATTCTTCCATTGCTGTGATTCTTCTGTTTCTGTGATTCTTTCATTTGTGTGACTTCCATTTCTGTGATTCTTCCATTTCTGTGATTCTTCCATTTCGGTGATTCTTCCATATCTGTGATTCTCTGTTGTTCTTCCATTTCCGCGATTCTTCCATTTCTATGATTCCTCCATTTCTGTGATTCTTCCATTTCTGTGATTCTGTGATTCTTCCATTTCTGTGATTCTCTGATTCTTCCATTACTGTGATTCTTCCATTTCCGTGATTCTCTGTGTTTTTCCATTTCCGTGATTCTGTTTTTTTTTTTTTTCCCATTTCCGTGATTCTTCCATGTCTGTGATTCCTTTTTCCTGTTAATGATTCCTTCCAGCCACATTCGTAGTTGTGGGAAGTGGAATTTGAAGTTTTTTCTTTTTTTGAATGCAGGAAAGAAGGAACCAAAGGCAGGGCGTCCACAAACCGTTCCTTCCAAGAAAAAAAATTATAAGAGCCAAATAATATGCAGTTTTAATATCAATGCACCTTTTTAAATATTCCCGTCATTAATTGTAAATAAAATAATTGTTACCTGTAGTTATGAATTTCTTTCCCCTTAAAAAAAATAATTATAATTCTTTTTAATAAATCTCGTTGCATCTTTGTTTACATGTCTCGCTCCCTGTATTTTTTTATTTTTTTCAAAGGTTTACGCATCCCTCCCCTCTCCCCACTCTCTCCCCTTTCTCTCCCCCACCTTCTCCCCCTCTCCCCTCTCTCCACAGACCCTCTCCCATCCCAGCTGTCTCAACCAAAGCCTGGCGGAAAACTGAGGAACTTAAATTAACGTCCATTAACCAGTGTGTGTGGGTGGCAGTGAGAAATGGCGCGAGAGAGACCTTTACGGCTGAGGAAAAGACAAGGAGATATCGAGCCTATGACCACTGAGGAGAAGGGCGAATTTACCTGGCTGGCTGTAGGGTCTTTGGGAGCGTGTGGCGTGAGGGTAGAATTATGCAATAGGAGCCTTTGTGTCTCTGTCTAACTCTACAAATTAAATAAACCAACCAACCTGCTCCTCCTCCTTCTTTCAGAGAGAAGCTTTGCACACTAAGAAGCTTAACTGCAACTCATATGTAGACTGAGAAGATGAAAGCTTACTGAAGATGAGATGGTAATTTTAGCACGTGAAATTAATTATAGCACGTGAGATACATAAAAATGACGAAGGCGGCGTGAAAATGATGTTTACAGTGCATGAGGCGTATGAAGAGAAGTTACTAAAGAGAGCAAATGAAAGAGAGAATAAAGTTAGTAAAGAGAGCAAATAATAATGGTTATGTACAGTACACTCTTTAATAAATGAAGGAGATTAATTACGCAGATTTTGAGTGCAGTGTTAATTGAATAAAGGAATTAAAGATAACTGGATTATAATTGGCAGGTATGATGGAGACACGTGAGGATTATATTAAATCTCTCTCTCACACTCTCTCTCTCTCTCTATTTAAAGAACAAATTTGCGGACTTCTGGCCTTGGGTTCCTTTTTCCTTGTAGTAAAAAAATATTAGTTCAGTTGGAAATGATAGAATGGACTGCGATAGAGATAGCACAATTTTTTTCCCCAGTATGCTGTGTTTTGAGACCATAAGCAATTTTTTTTTTTACAGGTGAGAGGTCGAAGGTGTAAAATTTGCACAGGTGAGCACGATTTGGTTTAATTAATTTGTTCAGGTGTGTTTGTTCGTGGTTTATTGTTTTTATTTGTTATTCGTGTTTTTTTTTATTTGTTCTGTTTGTGTTTGTTCTGGGTTTGTTCTGCTTTTGTTTGTTCTGGATTTGTTCTGTTAATCATTTGTTCTGCGTTTGTTTTGTTTTATTTGTTCTGGATTTGCTCTGCTTTTGTTTGTTCTGTGTTTGTTCTGTTAATTTGTTCAGGTTTTGTTCTGCCACTGGTCAGGTAGTTAGTGTACATAGATAGATAAGTGTACATAGACAGATAGATAGTGCACACATAGATAGTGTACATAGACAGATAGATAGATAGTGTACATAGACAGATAGTGTACACAGACAGAAAGTGCACATAGATAGATAATGTACATAGATAGATAGATAGATAGTGTACATAGATTGACAGGTTATGCACAGGCAGCAATACATCAGAATCATCCATTGGTCAGGAAAGGGTAGCATGATCAAGCAGCTTCATAATCGCCTCACCGTAACCTTAGATCCTGCCGACTGAGGTCATAGGTCACTGCATATGAAATTAATGTATTCAAGGTCAGCCTCATCAATAAAAACGCGGCGCCTCCTTTGATTGCCACACATTGTTATTACTCCATCGATTATATTATTTTGTATTGCCCATCAGTGCTTAAATACTTCCTATTGTACGTGGAGAATGAGTTGCATGCGGAGGGTGTTGAGGGTGTGGTGTGGTGGTGGTGTAAGGGGGGTGTGGTGGTGGTGGTGGTGTGAGGGGGGGGTGTGGTGGTGAGGGTGTGTGGTGGTGGTGGTGTGAGTGGGGTGTGGTGGTGGTGAGAGGGGGGTGTGGTGGTGAAGGTTACTGGGTGGTGAGTGGTGTGGTGGTGAGTGGTGTGGTGGTGAGGGTGTGTGGTTGGTATGTAGTGGTAAGAGTGAGTGATGTGCTTATCTGAGACACACACACACACACACACACACACACACACACACACACACACACACACACACACACACACACACACACACACACACACACACACACACACACACACACACACACACAATGCAGTAAAATTTGAACCACACCATAACTATGCACCTTGAAAATGAAAATCAACTCTTTGGCTCTAATTGTACAGTTAAATACATTACCTACATTTACAAGGGGAATGCAAAATGGTCTCCACGTAGTTACATTAGGCATCACTGTCGCGTATCTGTGCATAGTGTCGTGATGATTATGGATAAGAAGATATAGAACCTCAGTCTTTGTGTGTTTATGTGGCTGAACTTTTTAAACCTCATAAATGTATTCAAAAGTCCTTCATTCGTAAATAAGTAACTAAATAAATGCGTGTATCTACCTTTCTGTTAGATAGATAGACAGATAGATAGATAGATAGATAGATAGAGATGCAGTCAGCAATTGGTAGAAAGCAAGGAAGGGAGAAAGAGAGAGTGAAGCGTCAGTGTGTGTGATAGACAACTACCAGACTACCCAAGGTCATGTAGAGGCAGGCAGGGTGAGGGGCGAGGAGCAAGGGTGAAGGGAGAGGGTGAAAGGCATAGCAGGGTGCATGAAGAGGGTGAGGAGATGGTAGAGACGGCGAGGGGGACAGGAGGGTGAGAGGGTGTGGGTGAGGGTGTGAGGGTGTGGATGTGGGTGAGGGTGAAACAATGACGAACTGGATTATAACCGAGCGAGGAAAAGCTGAAGTATTTGCAGAACAGGGAGAGGGACTGAATGACAAGAGGAAGGGAAAAGAGGAAGAAGATAGGGAAAATAAAAGAGTAAGGGAATGAATTTGGATGAAAAGGAGAAACTTACTTAAACAGGTTGATGAAGAGAAGAAGAAAGTGAGAGGAAGATAAGGAAGTATTAGGATTAGGAAAGTGGGAAATAGTGATGACGTGATGAAGAATAAGGGACTGGAGATAGAGAAGAGGACTGGGGAAAGGAGAGGAGGAGGACGAGAGAAGGAAGAGACGAAATGAAAAATGAATGAAGAGGGAAAATATTGAATGACTGTAATTTTAGGAGTGGAAGAAATGAAAGAGGGAGGATATATGGAAGAATGAAAGCAATGGAAAGAAAGGTAGAAGAGAAGTGGATGAGGAAAGAGAATAAGAGAGGAAGGAAGAATATGTGAGAGGAGGGGAGTATTGAAAGAGAGGGAAATTTGCAAAAGGAAGGGTTGGAGGAAGAGTGGAAACTGACGAGGAGACAGAGAATACTGGCAGAGGAAATGTAGATAAAGAAAGATGATGGTGGAAGAGAGGAAATGTGTGAAAGAGGAAATAATTGGAGGGGAAATGTATGAGGGATGGAAATGCGTGAAGGGAGGGGAAAATGGGAGAAGGGAAGCGAATGAGGGAATGTAATAATGGAGTAGGGGAAAATATGTGAGGGGAGGGGAAAGCCTGGGTGGGGGTGAGGGGGTGTGAGAGGAGGGGCGACTGATTGTGTTTATTTGCCTTCATGCAGTGTTTGGCGGTAGGAATGCGAGGCCCCAAGCATGCATACCCACCTTCAATACGTCAAACAACTAAAACAATATAACAAATAAGCAAAAATCAACCTACATCACACACCTATACTCCTAATGTTGTCTTTCTTGCATCCCTCCTCCCCCTCAAAAAAAAAAAAAAAAAAAAAAAAAAACTTCTCTGTCCAGCTTTTTGTCTTCCTTCTCAGTAAACCCGTAATAATAATAATAATAATAATAATAATAATAATAATAATGATAATAATAATACACATACATACATACGTCTAAATGATAATAATAATAATAATAATAAAGATGATGATACTGCTACTACTACTACTACTATTCCGCCTCTTCTCTCTCACCCATACTCCCTCTCCCCATCCTCATCCCCCTCAATACCCACCCCGTCTCCTTCCCGCCACACCCGCACTCCACTCCAAGCCTCTCGCTGCTTGAGCCACGCTAGAAGAATGAAAGTGTAAACGGTACTTACTGAGACATCGCGGGTTGAATTGCATGATAGTGACAGAGAAGGTTCACTTATTCTTAAAACCATTCAGGGGATCCTTTGCTAACACCACCTTACCCCAACACCCTCCCAGGTCGCAATTATTCCTGCTATCCTTCCACTACACCTTTTTCTCATCCTGTGTTTACCTCTCCTTTCCCCACGCAACTCCCAGCTCGTATTGTTTCCATCCGTCACGCCTTTTTTCCAGTCCCACATTGAGCTTCAAAGAGAAAGATGTTATTTACGCCTTTCCAACGTCCAGCGCCGACACTCATCCATCGCCCATCTTCACAGGGTGTACTCGTCCCTCTTGCCTCACCACCCATCACCATCTCAGCCCATCTAACCCACCACAACCATCGTATCCTGCCCCACTTTTGACTTGCACCGTACCACCAAATTTACATCACCCACCCGCACCTCTCAATCAGATAACCAAACCATACACCATACCACTCTCTGCTTCACCTGTCTTCTGCCTCACCTGTCTTCTGCTTCACCTGTCATCTGCTCACCTGTCTTCTGCCTTACCTGCCTTCTGTTTCACCTATCTTCTGCTTCACCTGTCTTCTGCCTCACCTGTCTTGTGCCTCACCTGTCTTCTGCTTCACCTGTCTTCCGCCTCACCTGCTTCTTCTGCTTCACCGTCTGTGTCTGTCTCTGTCCTTCCCCCTTTCTAAGACCCCTATCACTTTACCCTTTATAAGAGAGCGAGCCACGGCCAAGGACACGGCCTAAATTGGCTCTCAAGGACACGGACGCTTGGTGGGAGGAAGGACAGAGACAACCAACCATGAAGGCACTTGATTTGGGGTAATAAGGATGGCAAAATTGTGGTGGTGGAGGTGGATAGGAAGTGTGGTGGTGGTGGAGATGGATGGGAAGTGTGGTGGTGGTGGAGATGGATATGGTGTGTGGTGGTGGTGGAGATGGATGGGAAGTGTGGTGGTGGTGGAGATGGATGGGAAGTGTGGTGGTGGTGGAGATGGATGTGAAGTGTGGTGGTGGTGGAGATGGATGTGGAGTGTGGTGGTGGTGGAGATGGATGGGAGGTGTGGTGGTGGTGGAGATGTATGGCCAACCCCGAGGTCCTGTGTCCTCACCTGTGGAATTTGGTGTTGAATAATTACAGCTATTTGAGAATATTTTCACGACATGAGCATAGAAAATGAGATGTAAATACAGTTTCATTCTCTCTCTCTCTCTCTCTCTCTCTCTCAGGTGTAGTTCCTCATAGTACCTCCTTTAAGATGCCTTCACATTTTCGTCTCATTTCCACAACTTCCTTAAACCAAAACACATTTCTTGGACTTCCTTTATTATCACATATTTTACTGACTAAATTTACTCCTTCAGAACATGCAGTATATTTATAGATTCCATATAACATTCCTTCTTTTATCACTTTTTTTTTTTTTTTTAATACTTTGGCACTCCTTCTTCTTCCGCTTGCTATAACATTCCTCCTCCTTTTCCTTCAAAATTTCTATCCCTGGTTTACTTTCCTTCATTCTCCATTGTTATACACTGTCTATGGCTGGTATAAACTGTCCGTCCTTCCCTCTGGCTAAACACTGCCCCTGCCACTAATCCCTTCTCCCCCTCCCTCCCACCAGCCACCATCACCACCACCATCATCACCACCACCACCACACCAGGGGAAATCACTGACCCCCAAATGAGCCGTGTCCAACTGCACATCCAGATCACCCCAGGCCCCGTCTTCCTTACTCACTCCAGTTTCACCTCGCCCTTTGTGCTCACTCTTCTGGTTTCTCTCCATTAGCCCATTTATGCCCAGTTTCGTGGAGATAGGACGGTGTTGGGTATTATCAGAAGTAATTTAAGGGAGGAACCTCGGAGAGTGTACATATAAGCTTTACGACTAGGAGACAGTTGGTGAAGAACAGTGGATTTTTAATGGTCCTAATAACTTACCGCATATCACTTGACACAGCACAACAGTAACCCTCTGACGACGATGGAAATACTTGCAGGACCCTCTAAAAGGCCGGGACTAGAAACGCCTTTGTCACTGAATTCCTGAGTTACTGATCGATTATCCAGCCAGCCAGACCGTTGCCCGCCACCACCAATGCAGCCTTCATTGTGGTACTGCAGGACGCTTGTATGACTCATGTTTTTAAAATGGCCCTCTGCAGCCTTCATAGAGTCTCCAGATGTATATAGAATGTGTAAAATAAATATTGTATACATATAATTTAAAAAGGCACTTAAATGAGTAAAAACAATTAAGACTAAAATAATGATAACCGTTTGGAGCTTGGCAATTGGCGCGAAAGAGGGTTGGCAGCAGGCGGCGAGTGTGAATGCAGTCAGTGCGAAAATGGCGGTGGAAGGGAGAGTCTGTGCACCGCTAATTCCTCCCCCATCCTCCCTCCTTCCCCTCCTCTTTAGTAACATGTATAAAGTTATATATTTTCATGTACTTTAGATGTCGTTTACGGTGGGTATGGCAGGAAATAACTTCGCAATTCTAGTTTTCGTTTATATTATTGTTGCTATCTTCAAGCGAGGTCATTCAGGTTTAGAGTGCCCTGTCATCGCATAAGGGTGAACATTTCTTATCCTCTTTTCAGCGCGTATTTTCCTTTCTCCTTTTCTTGCCTCCCGAGCCCCCGCCTCAACTGCTCTTGTTATTTGTAATATGAACGTAGATTAAGGAGTATTTACGACAGCTGTTGAGGGGGGGGGGAGGCAGCGAGGGGTTACCAAGGCCACGCGGGCAGAGTGAAGGATGGAGTAGGATAGGCTAGGATGGAAGGGGCTGTGGGCAGGGAAGCAGCTGGGATGGAGAGGAGATAGAGGTGGGGAGAGGTGGGTAGAGGTATGAGGGAAGAGGTACAATTAGCAGAGGAAAATGCCTAGAGAGAGGTACTGGATGATCCTCCTAAGCCCACGAGGACACGACTCTGCCCTCCCTTCCCAAAAAAGAGAGATTACAGAACTACCCAGTAAGTCTCCTAGTACACACACACACACACACACACACACACACACACACACACACACACACACACACACACACACACACACACACATCGCGAACCACTGTTGCCACCAAGTAATTTTTCCCCGATTACCAAAGCGTGTTCGTCAATATTGCTTGTACTTACCTTATTGTCAGTATTTTTACCTGTCATAGCGTTTCCATATCCTGATTCCAATTAAGTGGGTCGTGTGGTAGTTGGTGTGGCAGTTGTGGTAATGTGCTAGTTGGTGTGGCAGTTGTGGTATTGTGGTAGTCGCTGTAGTTGTGGTTGGGAGTGACAGGTGTGTAAGAGTAATCAAACTGGACCACCTTTTTCTCCCCCACACCTGTCTGTTGCCCATCACACCGCCTACAGGGGAAAGGCAGACAAGAATTCATGAGCAGATGCCACATGCCAAGCTTCTCGTTTATCAAAATTTCATAAACATTAATCTCCACACATGAACGATTTGCATACAGATGGCAAGTGCATTACAGCATCACGTGTGTGCGTTTGAATTTGACTTGTAATCCCGAGTTGAATGCTTCTGCGGTGGGCAAATCACATCACTGTTTAATTTAGTTCTTTATGCATTTAATTCGAGACGAGTATGAAAGTGATTCATAAATTCCCAGTCTGCAGTGCCTCAGTGAATTAAAAAACAGTACACAGTAATCACATATGGTCTCACCTTAAGATTATTTCATAGAGAGGGTGCTGCTATCTGGTGGCCAGTTATATAATCTTCTGTATCACACTAATCACATTCTTTATCTTATTCAACGCGCCCTAATCACCTGTACTCTCCTCTCCCCCTACCTCATGGCTCGCCTGGCTCACCTTTCCTCCCCATCCCATACTTAGCTCTCGGTATCCACTCGTCTCAATGTCTGCCCATCACATACGTCGCCCTCAGCGTTACCTGCCTCACCTTTGCCTTATTAGCCCCGATCCCCAAACCTGTGGGTGAAGTGGAATCGTGGTTGTGTTTATGGTGGTGTGTGTGCTGTGTTTATGGTGGGGTGTGTGCTGTGTTTATGGTGGTGTGTGTGTTGTGTTTATGGTGGTGTTTGCTGTGTTTATGGTGGTGTGTGCTGTGTTTATGGTGGTGTGTGTGCTGTGTATGGTGGTGTGTGCGCTGTGTTTATTATGGTGTGTGCGCTGTGTTTATGGTGGTGTGTGCTGTGTTTATGGTGTCTGCACTGTGTTTTTGGTGTGTGCGCTGTTTATGATGGTGTGTGCGCTGTGTTTATGGTGTCTGCGCTATGTTTTTGGTGTGTCCGCTGTGTGTATGGTGTCTGCTGTGTTTATGGTGGTGTGTGCGCTATGTTTATGATGGTGTGTGCGCTGTGTTTATGGTGTCCGCTGTGTTTTTAGTGTGTGCGCTGTGTTTATGGTGGTGTGTGTGCTGTTTTTATGGTGGTGTCTGCGCTATGTTTTTGGTGTGCGCTGTGTTTATGGTGGTGTCTGCGCTGTTTTTGCTGTTGTCTGCGCAGTGTCTGTTGTCGAGCCGAAACAGGGACTGAGCGTTAAACTGTCCTCTCTAATGACAGTGCTCATACTCTTGTGTTTGGCTGTATCGCAGTTTATAAGTCCGTACAACCTTATTTATGGGATATGGGTGGGATGATGATGATGATGATGATAATGATGATGATGATGATGATGATGTGATGAAAGAGGTGAATTCTTACAGTCTCGTGTATAGTAACGGGATATGGATAGGATGATGATGATGATGATGATGATGTTGTTGATGATGATGATGATGATTATGATGATGATGATGATTATTATGATGATGACGATGATGATGATGAAAGAGGTGAATTTTTACAATCTTGTGTATATTAATGGGATATGGGGATGATGATGAGGATGATGATGATGATGATGATGATGATGAAAGAGGTGAATTCTTAAAATCTTGTTTATATCAATGGGATATGGGTTTGATGATGATGATGATGATGATGATGAAAGAGGTGAATTCTTAAAATCTTGTTTATATCAATGGGATATGGGTTTGATGATGATGATGATGATGATGATGGTGATAGTAATACTGATGATGAGTGATGATGATGATAATGAAAGAAGCGTACTCCTGAAGCAAGGAGCACAACATGAAATAAAAAGATAAAAAGGAATAAAGAGGATATTTAACTGTCTATCTGGAAATACAAACACCACAATCACAAGTCTACCTCGCACGTCTAAGAACAGTGGAAATAAAACACACGAAGAAAAGGCAAACTGTGGTAATGGATTTGTGAAGCAGGGCGTGAGACAGAGAGGGACGGGAGTGACAAGGTGGAGAGGAAGTGACAGAGGTGAGGCGAAGGTGGGGCAGGTGACAGAACGAAGAGTGACAGGAAGAGAGAGGCGGTAAAAGGTTGGAATATGAAGTTTTGGTGGTCAGGGAGTGTTGGGTAAGGAAGGACGTGGTTTGAGGAACAGGAAAGAAGGGAAGGTAATGGGATGTGAAAGGAGGTGCTGGCTGTGGTGTGAATGACGAGACGAGAGAGGCAGTAAAAGGTTGGAATATGAAGGTTGGGTGGTTTGCAAGTGTTGGGTATGGAAGTGTGGTGGGAACAGCAAAAAAGGGAAGATAATGGGATGTGATAGGAGGTGCTGGCTATGGTTTGAATGATGAACCAGAAACAAGACACGTGGATGTAAAAAGAAGTAGAAATGAGACGCCAGTGGAGAGAAATATCTAAAACTACTTGGAAAACACAACGATTTAAACGAAACTCACCTTCCATCAACCAAGCTGTTATAATATTGAACTGCTTAACCTTTGACTTACTGGATTATAAAGTTCTGCTAAAAGGTCATTGAAAAAATCACATAAACTTCAAATAAACACAAAAGAAGCTCTCTGTTGAATATTGTAGAATCTGACAGGACTCTAATTCTTCCTATAGATTACAAATGATGCTGTTTCAAAAATTATTGTAACTCAGTAATGATATTTTCCTGTTTATACTGCGACTGTTTGTAATTGGCTTTTCCCCTCGTCCTTACCCCTGACTGACTCATTTCATCCTTCCCTCACCATAAACCGTGAAGGGAAGAATAAGATAATAGAGGAGGATGGTGAATTATGAGGAGGGGAGGGGGAAGTGGTGAGGAAGTAGGGAAGGGGGAGGGAAAAAGGGATACCAGAGGGGAGGAGGGAGGGGAAAGGCTAGGGAAGAGACTGTGAGAGGAGGGGAGAAGGGAGTGGAGAAAATAGAGGATGGGATGGGAGAGGGAAAGGGGGAGACTGCAGGGGAGGAGGAAGGGGGGAGAGAATGTGAAAGGAGGGGAGGGGGAGGTGGCGAGGTAGCAGGGGAAGGAGGGGGAGGGAAAAGGGGAGGCTGGAGGAAAGCGGGGAGGGGGGAGGGAAGGAAAGGGGGAAACTGGAGGGAAGGAGGAAGGGAAAGACTGGAGATGGAGGGAGAGAATGTGAGAGGAGGGAATGGGATTGCTATCAGTGAACATCTGTTTGTAAGAGAGTTCCTGGCCCACAGCTCATTACTTAGAGAGAGAGAGAGAGAGAGAGAGAGAGAGAGAGACGAAAAGTGTGAGTGTGTGTGTTTTGTGTCGTGCTCTCTGATAATACATGTCCTTCTAATTAAAATATTACCACAGTGTAGAAGAGAGAGAGAGAGAGAGAGATTTGGATATGGCTGGTTAATATCCTTTTGTACGTTATGTATGCAAAGTATGATTATATTGGAAGGCTTTATGCAACACAGAAGAGGAGAGTAAGGCGTAATAAGCAAAATAAATCGCTTAGGAAAAGGTGTTAGGGAGCCTTCTTGACCCACGAGAATAACGAGCCATAAACATGAAGGCCCGTATTCTCGTCGGTTAAGGAAGCTCCCTAACACCTCTTCCTAAGCGATTTATTTTGCTTTTGACACCATGCCATCCTCTTCTGTGTCACATAAATCATACTAATATGACCATTGTCTGTACAGATAGCGTACACAACGATATGAGCCATCCGTATCGAAAAATAAATCGGTAAGGAAGAGGTGTTAGGGAGCTTAACCCCAGAGAATACGAACTTAAGCTTATTCACACGTACAGCTTCTTGTGTCCTCCAGCGACGGCCACAGCTGACCAGAAAGACTAAAAGATGTATTTCGTGATGGCTGAGGTTAATGAAGGCTTGGTGTTGGTGTGATGGGGTAGATTCGAGTGTTAAATCCCTGGCCTCAAGGATTTTACGAGTGAGGGATTTATAAGTGAGAAAATAGGAGAATTATTAAAGAGAAGCTGATGTTGTGAAGTTAAATAAATTGATAACTGGGCCAGGATAAAGATAAACCAGAAGGAGTCAATATTTTTTATTTGATTGACTACCTCCTCCTCCTCCTCCTCCTCCTCCTCCTCCTCCTGCATTTATCATCCTAACCCTATTCCCATTACTCTAAGCAGGATGGATAGGACTCAGGAACAGACGAGGGGGAAATAAAACACTAAAGTAATTAAACTATCCTTATTGGGCAGGAAAAAATGGACCACAACTCCGCTCACTAATCATGCAAGTCTTCGAAAAACTTACTCTCTTACGACTGGTACAACTTCCATTCAAGACAGAATTTTGATTTCATGTTTTTTTGACTTGAGAACCAAAATAATGGCTACCGATAAGGAACGGATGAAAAAAGAAAGGATTATTATTATTATTATTATTATTTTTTTTTTATTTTTTTTTTTGATGGCGAGGGATAAAATAAAAGTGAGAAGCACTTGAGAGACGAGGGTGCCATATCCTAGGGCTCACGCTGCGCCCACACACACACACACACACACACACACACACACACACACACACACACACACACACACACACACACACACACACACACACACACACACACACACACACACACACACACACACACACACACACACACACACACACACACACACACAAACCTCCACATCCGCCCACATAAATATTCTGTAACGCACGCACACACGCGCCCGCAATAAAGAAACACACGCACAACTGCAGTCATTCCCAAACGCACGCACAAACGCAAACACACTTCAAAACACGCGGGAAGAGGCAAGTAAATATAAGGGAATGATGCTCCACGGTGTCAAGATGTAGATGTGACGCTCAGGATGGAGATGTGACGCTCAAGACGGAGATGTGACGCTTAGACAAAGATGTGACGCTCAAGACGGAGATGTGACGCTCAAGACAATGTGACGCCCAAGACGGAGATGTGACGCCCAAGACGGAGATGTGACGCTCAAGACAATGTGACGCCCAAGACGGAGATGTGACGCTCAAGACAATTTGACGCCCAAGACGGAGATGTGACGCTCAAGACAATGTGACGCCCAAGACGGAGATGTGACGCTCAAGACAATGTGACGCCCAAGACGGAGATGTGACGCTCAAGACGGTGGTGAGATGGAGGAGGTTGTGACGCGTCTGGAAGCCTGTTGAAAGGAAACTGGTTCGATCGGTAAATTAATCAACAGTATTTAAATGGGTGCGATTTGGCTTCATGACTCGACCGCTAAATTTAAATGAGTTGTATTCTGGATCCTGTAGGCCAATTGAAGAATATGCATTAGTTTTATTTATCTTATTTTTCGATGCGTTATTAGTAGAAGGCTTGGCTACTGAGATGGATTTGTATTTGGTGGCTAATATTCGCTGACTGATGGTGGTTGATAGATAGGGATGAATATACTGTAGAGACATGGAAATAAATGGATAGCCTGCATTGCGTGCGTACGTGTGTGTGTGTGTGTGTGTGTGTGTGTGACGTGACACCCAGTTGCACCGCTGTCTAAAAACCCCAAGAGCAGTGATGATAACGCTTCAGAGTATCGATAAAATAATTACCCTGATTAAGAATGTTCTACTGTATTAGTGTCCAACTACGCGAATACAGAATTTGGGACGTGTGATCTTTCTGTGACGTTGATGTGTGGCGTTTGTAGCTTATTTCCACCCACCAGGCCATTCTGTTGTAGCCAGTACAGGAGACACTGCATGGGCGTGGATGTGGGGTGGCGATGGGATTAACTCGTGACTGACATTTTGCAGATGCTTATTTTCTTACTTCAATCGTAGGCGTGCTGTGACAAACGAAACGTGACAGGGAGACAGGAAAGTGTTATTAAAATCCCCTCCTGAGGTGTAGGTTGAGATCTGTGCGGTAGTTTTGCCCTCACTTTCACTTGATTGACAGTGATAAAACCTACACTTTGTCAAACATCCATTTCAAGACTGGAGAAGCTTCGCCGAAAATACGCAGTGTCGGGATTCAACTGTAAATACTCAACTCGGTGGCAGGCCCATTTTGCCTCGGCAGCGACGCTCTGGATCACAGTGCCAAAAATGCTCTTACCTGCAGCGCGACGAGGCGAGGCGGAGTGCGTGGGTCCCTGAGAGGCGGCCACTCAGCCATATTGCTCCACAAATACTGCACAGCCCCGTCCCTGAGCAACCTTGGCCTCGACGACCCTGACGGTGGAGCACAAGGCATGGACGACTTCATGGGTAGTGCGGTGTGTGTGTGTGTGTGTGTGTGTGTGTGTGTGTGAGAGAGAGAGAGAGAGGTGAGTGACATTTGATAAGCTACTCGTGCCACTGACTGACTCATCTCGGCGTGAGGGAGGGGCAACAGTAATTGTGTCGTTGCTGCAGACACAGAGGCCGACAGTAACTGGCTCAAAGTGGCCTCATAACTTCATGCTTGGTTACCAGCTGCCATGTACACCCATTATACGTCTTCCTCCGTGCAGCTGTCAGGAGAGGCTGTATTGTCGTGCTCCTGAAACCCTGCTGTTCAGTTTAGCCTAGATGGACCACGCACTGCTATATGTTCGTGGCAAAGGACTTGGCAGGTCGTGACGTTTTCGTTTTGCCTTAGAGTCCCTCATTGCTTCATAAAGATAAAGTTTAATGGTGTTTAATAACTGATGGTATGTGTGAAGGCTGCCGTGATTCCTCGACTTTAGCAGTTACTTAGAAGCATACACATTTTCTTGAACAGCGAGACTAGTATTGCACCTGCCACTCGACTCCCATACTCTTGGCCATACCTAACTCGTCGGTGTTGTGGGGGTGACAGGGCAGGTGCGTGGGAAAAGTCACGTAATTGATTCATCCACTTCATCACACAGTGGGTTGGCAAAGCAGACACAGCCTTACAGTTTTGTGTGGCCGCGGCGGGTGGGGTGTTGTCTCTACGTCAACAAATGGGGCCAATCATGTTCTTCATCAACACGGCAGGAGACTGAGAGTTACTTACGATAAAATTTTGGTTTTGCTGCTAATGTTGTAAGAAATTCGTAGCCATAGCTTATTAAAGGAATGCACATTAATCAGCATATCTTAGTTCCATTACCTGCAGATGCCACACCTTAATATCCAGGAGTATTCCCTCGCGCCTCGCCCTTCGCAGCTCCCTCCTGTTCATTTCCTTCCATATCCTTCATGTGATATGGTTCTTGTCAGTGCAGGGGATGGACTGAGGAGGTTTGGCCATATGGAGCGAGTGGAGAGCAAGAAAATGACGAGTGCATAGGGAGAGGGGCTGGGAGAGTAATGCTGAGAAGTAGGTGGATGGATAGGCAGTCAGTGGCGTATATGAGGGAGGGTGACATGTCTTGCGAAAAGTCATTATTGCTTAAGGATAGAAATTCGTGTTGGTTCTTTCGTTAATGCCAGCCTCAGCGGAAGTGCGGTTTTAATCACTAGACACACAGCAACGGGTGCAGTGTGAAGTTACCCACGTCACTGTCAGCGCTGTGGACTCTAGAAAATGCGCCGTCACAATCCCGGAGTCTAGATGCTGAGAACACAGGGAGTTAGTGACAAACTTTAATAATAGATTCCTCCTCACGGTTTGTACCTATGAGATTTCTCGAACCGGAATATATCTTCTGTTTTAAACCTGAATAATGCATCTAAATGTGGCCATAGCATTGAAGAGTTTAACTGTTGTTTTAAGCTAATTTTCATCCTTTGCCAGTCTTCCCCTCACCTAAACGTAATCGTGTGGCACCGATGTAAATATAGTACTTGAGTGAATCGATATCAGCCACAGGATTAGTTGAGTTTCCCCCCCAAGTCTGGTGACCACTACGATTTCCCAAAGCACAACAAAATCGTCTAGAATCTGTCTGAACATAATTCCTAACTGCGTCCTCACCAGCGAAGGAGTTAATCTTATAACCGGCTGAAACAGTGATGATGAGAAAGCTGGAACTTCAGACTTTTTCCCTGGTAAAAAAAGTCTTCTCATTTGGAAGTTTTTAAATCTAATATTCTTGCCTCTGCCACCAGCCCCTGGGAATGAAAGTTGAGATAAGATTAAGGAGATACTTTTTATTTAAGAGACATAGTTCCTTTGCTTGTAAATGGTGGTTGATTTGGTGCATCGACTTTCTTATCAAAAGGCTTTTCGTTTATTGTGCTTGTACCTTCCATATCCTGTCTCCATTACACAGTATTTCCGTCACACTCTCCTCTCACCCTCCCTATCTTTCACCCTGTTAGTATCTCACCCCGTTTCCCTCACATCCTGCCTTTCTCACATCTTGTCTGTCTCACACCCTGTTAGTCTCACACCTCGTTTCCCTCACACCCTGTCACCCTTACACCCTGTCTTTCCTACACCCTGCCTCTCTTACACCCTGCCTCTCTTACTGAACCTCCCGCACACCCTGCCTTCTCCCCAATCAGAGGAAGTAGCCAGCTCAGTGCAGCGAGGCGGTAGAGAAGGGAGAGCAAGCGTAGGAAAAACAGACGGAAGGAAAGGATGGGAACAGAGGAGCAGATAAATGGATTATGTTATTGAAGGGAGTGTGAATGTGAAGAGAAGTTTGGAAGGCTTTTGTAACCATCATTTATCACTCTCAAGACTATATTGCTTAAGTGGGGTGGGTTGATGTAGGTGGTAAGGGGAAAGGCAGAAGTGGGAGAGGTATCATCAAAGTGGCCAGTGAAAATAAGTAGTGCTTTTATTCAGCGTTGAAGCATATTTTGTAATAATTTAGAAGTTAATGATAAAAATAGGGAAATACTGATTATGAGGACAGGATATGGCTCGCATTATGCTGTATGAAGGGAAAGAGGAATGGAAAAAATCGATATAGAGTGCCAGAAAAAGGCGGGTCACGTCTCCTTTTTGTTGAAGTGTTACAACTTCTTGACTGTGGAGGGTGAGGTGTGGGGGTGTGGTGGAGGGTGGGGGTAGGTGTGGAGGGTGAGGTGTGGGGGTGTGGTGGAGGGTGAGGGTAGCTGTGGAGGGTGAGGTGTGGCGGTGTGGTGGAGGGTGAGGGTAGCTGTGGAGGGTGAGGGGCTGGGGTGTGTAGGAGGGTTACTGTGGAGAGTGAGGTGTGGGGTGGAGTGGAGGGTGTGGGTAGCTGTGGAGGGTGAGGTGTGGGGGTGGAGTAGAGGGTGAGGGTAGCTGTGGTGGGTGAGGGGCTGGGGGGGGTGTTGGAGGGTTATTGTGGAGGGTGAGGTGTGGGGGTGGAGTGGAGGGTGAGGGTAGCTGTGGAGGATGAGGGGCTGGGATGTGTTGGAGGGTTACTGTGGAGGGTGAGGTGTGGGGGTGGAGTGGAGGGTGAGGGATGGGGGGGTGTTGGAGGGTGAGGCAAACTTGGGAAGGACGCCGAGGCCAAAGACACCGTAAAATTGAAGAGCAGGATAAACAGACTAAACCCACTCAACACCACGGCTCCCTGCTGAACTAAGAGAGAGAGAGAGAGAGAGAGAGTGAGAGGAAATAAAATTCATGGTAACAATAGTGAATATAGTTAAGTAGATAATACTTGTAAATTAACAGTGAAAGGATAGAAAATTTATCTTTTATTCAGATACATAATAACTAATAAAGGCATAAATAATAAAGACAGCAACTTGGCGACATCAGAAATAAAGGAAGAGGGGAGTGAGCTAGAATGGCAGCTTCACAGGTCAGTCTTTTTTAATTAGGCTGGTGCTCAAGATACACATTTGCGCAGGTAAATAATGCACAGGAGAACATTACCTTCATTCATAAATATATAGAAAAACCGGGCTAAGAGAAATGCTGGTAATTGCTGATAATCAAGTTGTAAATGAGTGTAAATTGGGATGAGGTTGGACGGAAGGGATAGGAAAATATTGGGGTTGGGATGGAAGAGGATAGGTAGGGATGAGGTGGGATGCTGGGGATGGTAGAGGGGGGAAGATGGGAGCTAAGATGAATATACCTTTAGATGTATGATCCAGGTGAGCGAGTCTGCTGAAGGTGAGTTTGTGGAGTGGATTGTGAATTAGTGGAGTGGGTTGTGAATTAGTGGAGTGGGTTGTGAATTAGTGGAGTGGGTTGTGAATTAGTGGAGTAGGTTGTGAGTTAGTGAAGTGAGTTGTTAGTGGAGTGGGTTGTGAATTAGTGGAGTGGGTTGTGAATTAGTGGAGTGGGTTGTGAGTTCGTGGAGTGGGTTGTGAGTTAGTGGAGTGGGTTGTGTTATGATGGGTCCACCACTGTTTCCTCTTTTACTCCAAATACCTCCTCTTTTATTTACTCTTTTTCCTTCTCTTCTCTAGTTTTCCAGCCACCTCTAATGTCCTCTCCTTCTCTCCTTCCTTTCCACATCTCCTCCCTCCCATCTCCAGTTTCCTCCCTCTCTCATTCCCTTCCACATCTCCTCCTTCTCCCTCCCACATCCATCTTTATCTTTCCCTCGCCTCTTATCTCCCTGGCTCACATCTCAGTATCATTCCAGAACACATAAAGTTTCCTCATCGCTTTTCACTCCATAAACCTACTTCGCTTATATGCCTCTTCAGTTTTAATGTCAGTCTTTTATCACCATTATTTTTCCTGCGTTTGGTCTCTCCTGGTTTTATTTTTATCTTTCATTTAGAGATCTTCCTTCACGAACGTATGCAAAAGGACAAATATATCTATAAATATTTCGTGTGTGCTGTAACATTATGGAATTTCGTAATTTAAGGTAAATTTGTTGTGTCTTATTAATGGATGTCGTGTAAGGCGTTGTTTTTTTTATCTTTAGGTTAATTATCCGCTGTGTTTAAGGCTGTTACTCCGCTCTGACCACTTGTTTGTTAGCCTTTTCACGGCTTTGGATGCACTTACTGTTCTTTTTTAATTTAAGTTAATTTTAGATGATTTATGTTTAGGTCAGATAAGTTCTTTCAGGCGGTGGTGAACATCTGTCTGTTTATCTGTTTATTTATCTATCTATCTATCTATCTGTGTGTGTGTGTGTGTGTGTGTGTGTGTGTCTATTTACTGGTCGCTAAATGCCGTTCAGGGGCGGGTGAGGCTGGTCTCCCTTGCCTCAAACGTCGAGATGTAGTGACCTATCCCCGGGCCCCTACGCTTGATGGGATAAACGTATTCGAAGATGGTAGATGGATGATGGATGGATTACTGGAGCGTAAGGGTATAATCTGTATCCACGTATACTGAAAACATCCACATATATCTTTGTCCCAGAACTATATCACTGAATTTGGATATATTCAGTGTACACCAGGAACCAAAAATTATCCAGCCTACGGATACTTGCAAAGCGTGATACGTATATTTATCCGTGAACATATTTCACGTCTTGGTATCAGCTTGCTAAAATTAACATCAATAACAATGCCATTCGACGGATCCAACCAAACTGGGAGGTCCGGAGCTAATGTGGAAGATAAACGAGCAGATAAAGTATTCACCAGAGCAGATAAAGTATTCACCAGAGCTGTTTTTGAGCTCTGGTGAATACTTTATCTGCGCGTTTATCTTCCACATTAGCTCCGGACCTCCCAGTTTGGTTGGATCCGTCGAATGGCATTGATATTGATGTTAATTTTAGCATATCTTTGCGTAGGGTTAATTGTTGTGCGTATTCAGTTTCTCTGGCCAATTGTAGGTGCGTGTGGTGGTTGTTTGTGGGTGAATAAATGACACACACACACACACACACACACACACACACACACACACACACACACACACACACACACACACACACACACACACACACACACTTCGGCCCAAATGCAAGAACAAGGCCTGGGTCGGACATGGGGCTTGAGTCACCGTACTATCAGACTTGAGACGCGCCAACCCAAAAGCGTTATGCGGACACAAGGCTTGAGTAACGCACAAGCCACGTCGATGCCCTCAAGTCTAAGCAGTGGGCTTGAGTGGGACTTGAACATTGAGAACTTGTTATTGAAGGATTTGGTAGAGTAGAATTCGGCTCTCTGTTATCTTGTTTTTGTTTTTTCGTGGAGGGAACAATCTTTCGGGCTTCTGGCCTTTGGTTCCTTCTTTCTTGCATAAAAAAAATATACTTGGGTTAAAAACAATAAATAATTTATCAACAACTACCATTACAACAATTGACGGTGGCTGTGAGATCGTTGACAAAAAGAAAAGTGAAATTTATACACAATAAATGGCCATCAGGAGGGGAATAGGCTGCGTTTTGTACAGCTTTACAAATTTTAATATAATTTTCCATTGTCTGATATTGCATACAGGTGTTTTTGCAATGCCTCATGATATTCAGATTTGCATTACCGGTACGACGGCATCAGTATATTGTGTGTGTGTTTGTGTGTGTGTGTGTGTGTGTGTGTGTGTGTGTGTGTGTGTGTACGGATCATGACTCGGGTGTTAGTGCATGAAGTGCTTTTGCGATGTCAGCTGTGCTCTGGTGTTCTCATCACCTCAGCACAGTTACAGTTCTCCCAGCCTGGCCCACTCTCCCCCAAGCAGGTCCTCTATCCCCCAAGCCAGACCTCTCTCCCCTAAGCAAGCCCTCTCTCCCCCAAGCAAGCCCTCTCTCCCCCAAGCAAGCTCTTTCTCCCCTAAGCAAGCCCTCTCTCCCCCAAGCAAGCTCTCTCTCTCCCTTAAGCAAGTCCCCTCCCCCTCACTCTAGCCATAGTACACAAAACATCACATTCTTGAACACTGTCAGCGCTAGGAGAATATTAATTTCAGAACCCTTGCATTCAGGGACGTGCGTCTTCTAGGCCGAAAAAAAAAAAAATCATCTGTTAGCAGAAATAAAATATACAGGACGTTCTACGGGGTGAGGCAAAAGTCTCCATATAAGCATTGGCTGACCTTTTATCATTGACGGGAACCTATACGCCGATAACTACCTGGACATGTTGTGGAACCTCATCATGTAGGTCTGTTTCTGGGATGGGTCCAGCGGGATGGGGCGCCACCTTATTGTGTGACCAACGTTCTCTAGTGGCTTGACATACAGCTCCCAAACATGTGGATTGGACGCGTGCCGCCACCCGACCTTGCACCCTTAGACTTTTACCTCGGGGGGCACCTCAGGGCGATGGTTTATCAGGTGAAGATCAGAGACGTGGCTCATCTTCAGGAACGTATCGTCAATGCGTGTGTCAAAATATCACCTGATGTGCGATGTTATACGCGATTGAGGAGACCGAATTTTGATGTGCCATGATCTCGGAGGTAATCATATCGAACACATATTGTAACTTTCACAGTGGCTTTGAACACTTTGTTAATAACGCTACTTACTTGGAATTGTAAATAAAATGCCTGTATGTTTGTGTGGAGACTTTTGCCTCGCCCTGTAGTACTGGGATGTTAAATATAAACTATGATTTTTTTTTGTGTGTGTGTTTGCTCTCCAAGAGTTTCAATTACCATTTTGAATAATGTCTTAAATTGTTTCTAGTTCAGCATTAAAACTGGGACATCAATTGTGTCGTAAAACTTGAACCTGTATTGATGCCAGCTGGAGTTTAGGCATACTAAACCTCTGTGCAAGATGGCAACAAGCATCATCCTCAAATTTCTCTGCCACACCCCACAACACCACACCACACCACACCACACCACACCAAATCACAATACAGCACAGCACATCACTCCACACCAAACCACGAGACACCATACACAACACCACACCACACCAAGTCAAAATACAGGACACCACACCACACCACACCACACCACACCACACCACAATACACCACACCACACTACACCACACCACTGCCAGAATCCTCATTATAATAACAGGAAGAGTCACACCAGCTGTCTAAATGCTTTCCTCATGCCCAACCACAAGGACTTCTCATCTCCTTATTTTCCTTCATCTCTCCATTAAGTTTCCTCAAATGTAAGAATGATCATTGAGTTTGTATATTATTCTTTTCATGTCAGTTTCCCTGCTAAAGAGTGAGTAGTCTGGGTAAAAATAAAACTGAAAAAAAAAGGTGTTATTAAAGTACGAGTGAAATTGTTACTTGTATTTTGACCGATATTCTCTGCTTCACCCCATAGCCAAAATAGATAGATAGGTAGATAGATAGATAGATAGATAGATAGATAGATAGAGAGAGAGAGAGAGAGAGAGAGAGAGAGAGAGAGAGAGAGAGAGACGGAAATATGAAAAAACGGAACAAGAAGCTTAATAATCATTAGGTCAGAGTGGAGAGGAGAAGCGACCTTTGCCTGTCAGTTTGTGAGAAAATAATTACACACACACACACACACACACACACACACACACACACACACACACACACACACACACACACACACACACACACACACACACACACACACACACACACACACACACACCACAGTAACAAAAAAGTCTGATGCTGCAGATGCCTTGCTATGCTTTACAACTTACCTTTTAAGCAATAAGTTCTGATATCAAGGACGGGTTTAAGAAGATTAGAGTCACTTACCTCATTCCTCCACGTCAGCTTTCTCTTCCTGATTGAAATAAGGACAATGGATAAACACAGACGAGGTGGCTTCATCCTTTTGACGTCGCTTAAGACAACAAACGTGCGAGCTGTTTTGATATTTCCAGCTGATGGCTTGGCGTGGCTTGATACCGTACTACCTCTCTTCATTCACCCACCTGTCCTAATACCATGACTCACACGTTTGTTTTAGTATGACAGCAGATGAATAAACATAGCGAATAAACAGTAACATCAACACTGCATAGCTTTATTTTGGGGCTCACATTTCTTTTTTAGATTACAGGCGTAGCGATTTCTCATAGATGTACTAGCACCATCTCTAGTAAGGCCAGTCTAAGCGTCAGGTGTGTGTGAGAGGAAGCTGACTCGTTAAAAAATCTGCAGGTATATGGTTGTATGGGGAGTTAAGTAGTGATAATGATGTCCTAATGACTGTAATTAAGGCCCATGTATTTCCACCCCGGCTGTTCTCACTTCCCCCTGACCCAACCAGCACTACACCTCACCCTTCACCATCACACACCACACTCACATCACACTACACATCCTTCACAGCTCGCTCGACACCATGCCGCACCACTCCAGACATCACCCTTCACCATCACACACCACACTCACATCACACTACTCATCCCTCACAGCTAGCTCGACACCATACCACACCGCACCATACATCACCCCACACCACAGCTCATCCTACCTCGGAATCCACACTGCATGATCGCATACCACATTCACCACACTCACCACACCACACATCAGCTTGCACCACGGCTAATCATACCCCACACCATCCCACATCACCCCATATCACACCACATCTCATCCTGCACCACACCGCAACCCACCACATCACATTAGCCTGCACCACACTTCACCTTACACCACGACATTAAACAACACTACTACTTACTCTGCACCCACCGTCTCTCACCACACCACACCACACGTAACCCAACACCACTCCACACTACTACACCACACACCTCACCCTGCATCTACCATACTACACCACACCATACATCAGCCCGCATAATACTTCACCATGCACCTCCCACAACACACCACACCACACCACACCACCATACCTTACCCTACATGACACCTCAACTCACCACATCATCATCACGTTAGCACCTCGTTCGCCCCACTCTATAACATTTTTTTTCCACCGTATAATTTGGGGTTACCTGCCGATCCAGTAGATAATAACGTAATTGGAGGTGTGCAGAGTAGCGGTCAGGACGGCGAGGTCTGACCCTACTACCGCGCTGGATGGCTGTCGCAGAAAAGTCCTGTTGGCGTAGGTAAATTCTTTCTTCATTACGAGGCAGGTGTTTTGGTAGTGTGGGGTGCACCTGTGAGGAGTCTTAGGCCTGTTTCGTCTTGTAAGGAATCTCCCTAGCACCTCTTCCTAAGCGATTTATTTTTGTGTATGGGTGGTTAATATCCTATTGTACGGTATACAGCCTGAGTATGGTGATGTTGGAAGGATTTATATGATACAGAATAGGACGGTTAGGTATAATAAGCAAAATAAATCGCTTAGGGAAAGGTGTTAGGAGCTTCCTTAACCGACGAGAATACGGGCTATAGTGTGTGTGTGTGTGTGTGTGTGTGTGTGTGTGTGTGTGTGTGTGTGTGTGTGTGTGTGTGTGTGAAGGGTTTTAGTGTGTGGTGTGGCAGTGTGAGACGATGCAGTTTGAGGGTGTGGCTGCGGTGTGGTAGTTGTGTGGTGCGGTGGTGGGTGGTGTGGCATTGGGAGCTGTAACAGTGTCAAGTGTGGTAGTATGAGGCAAGACTGAGGCGAGTGTGATGTTTGGCAGTGTGTGTGCGTCGTGTGTGTGTGTGTAGTGTCTTCTCCGTTCTGCTTAAAAGTGAGGGTTTATATGAATGACACCACGAATCATATAACAGTATGTACTATAGGCAACGATGGTGCTTGAATGTGCTATTATTTTTCCTAAGGTCGCGTCCACACCAAATGCTTGCTGGTGCGGGCTTGCGTTCTCTATCACTGCAAATCATAAACGTACTCGCCCGTACCCGCTATATTTCAGATGGATCACTTTTATGGGTTACATTCATGCCAAACTCCCATCCGCACCCGCCCGCTCCAGCAAGAATTTGGTCTGGACGATCCCTAATGAAAAGAGTACACTAGAAAGGTTTATACGTGAGCTGATCAGTTATTAAGTACTACATTAATACCCCTCATCAGAAGCTAATGATTAGGCTTGTTTTGTTGCAGGGTAGAGGGCAGGAAGTATGGCCGCTCCAGTCACCCTGTTCTTGCTGGTCTTGTACTTTTTGGCGAAGTAAATTGGTTTTTGCTTGTCTGTCTCGCTTATTTTTACCTCCCCTTGTCCGCTTATTTCACGGTTCCTGAGTGCATTGACCTTAGGAAGTGCAAATGTAATAATTCTGGCAATTTTTATCCTCTGTTTGTTATTTTTCTGGTAGGTTTATGCCCTGTTTGTTTATATCATTACAGTTAGTTTGACGTTTGCATTACAGAATTTCAAAAGAACAAACTTGTACAGCCGTAATGCCGGACCCTCGGAGGAAGGTTAAATTTAAAAATGAAGCGCCATAGAGTTGCCAGAAGCCACCACTACCTTTATATCCTTGTATCTGTCTGTTTATCCGGTACCCGTTTGTTTAATCAAGTTGTTTATCCAACCACTCCATGATCTGCTTTTACGACTACCCACACGTCCATCTATGTGTATCTTCCATCCAGTCACCTAACATTACCTATCTCTTCCATTCATACATCCATCTATCTGTCTATCCACCTAACTCCTAAGAACGGTTCTAGCATATAATTTTCCATCATTGTTTACCCACAAACTCACAACAGACCGATTCCACTAAGCCTCAAACCGAAATCTGCCCAGACTTAACCACACTAACCTTAAATTACCCAAACTAAGCTGAAATTTTAGAAAGAGACATAAGCATCTCGAAAACCATGCCTCATAGAGCAACACAGAGGGGCGCTGACCTTGTTCCATAACCAGTCCCTCAGATTTCACACCTCTGTACACATTTCCGGAGGTTATTCACCAGATTATCAAAGTATCACAACTTATGTACAAACTCAGAACACAGGATGAGTCCCGTTGTACGAAAACATAGCTGTGTCAAGCGCTGGTCTGGCTGACATAGGATAATTGGATCCTCAGTAATGCAGCCAATCAGTAACTCAGTGACAAAGGCGTTGAGTCATCGATGTGGTTAACAGGACATCGTGTTTTCTGTTTGCCTAGAATCTTCTCCACTAAACATGATGCTAATGGTCGTGTTTTGAGGGTGAAAATATCATCATCATCATTATCATCATCATCACCACCATCATCATCGTCATCATCACAAGTTGGGGAGTCAGTGCAGAGGGTTATGAGTGCTATACAGCCACCCAGGCAATTTAATAACTAGACTCCAGTATCCAATAAATGCCACAATATTGCTTACTGGTTGCAGGATATTCATATAAATGGCCGTATAAAAGGCGACGGGGCGTGGAGTGGAGGGAGGGTGGTCTGAGTTAAGTGCTCGTTGGTGGGATGTACCTTGCCTCCTTTCCTCTCCTCTCACTCACTGATACCACTTTAGCTGCCCTTTGCCTCACCCTACCTCCATCTCCCTTCTTCTCCCTCCCCCTCCCTTCCTCTCCCTCCCCTTGCCTCACCCTACCTCCATCTCCCTTCATCTCCCTCCCTCTCCCTTCCTCTCCCTCCCTTCCCTGTTGCTGCTGTCGCCTCATCCCACTACAGCTTCTTGTCTGCCGTCGCTTCAAGGTTTACTTTACTAATATAATTTTTCTCTATACTAGCATAAGAGAAGTGCACTACATTTTCAAGGCATAAGACAGACAACCGTGGCAGTTTCCACCCAGATTACCAGGACCTGTTACTGAGGTGGCCTTCCACAAAAAATGGCAGTTATGAAGATGATGATGACAGGAAAAATTACTGGAAAACATACCCCATGGGAAAATACTCGCAGGTGACAAAAGACAATTCCTTTATATTACAACCTGCATGTACCTATCCTAGATCAATGAAGGGAGGTTTCAGTGTTGACGAAGAAGGGGAAGAAGGGAAGGGGGAGCATTGATATAGCCCTTGGATGCAACCCATATTTTCTGTCTGTGGGGGAGGTTGCGTTAATCAGTTGTAGGTGATAGGTGGTACAGGTGGAAGGCGGGGTGTGGTTGAGGCGAGGGCACATCCACTTCCCTTGCTGGATGAGGGGGATGAGATGGGGGCGGTCCAGACACCAGACCCACTCACCTGTCGCAACTAACGACCAGATGGTTAATGTTGTAGGTCGCCTGGGTCGTGTTCTGGTGTTGCTGTTGCTGTGGTGGTGGTGGTGGTGGTGGGAGAGGGGTTGAGAACACAAATACTCCCACTTCGTCTCAGGCAGGTTGAACGGGGCAGAACACCGTAGAGGACTGTGAAAGATGCGGAGTAAGAATTCAGGGATGGGAGCGTACAGGTGTTTAGATGATCGTACTGAGGAAATGAAGATGAACATGGTGTGTGTTTGTGGATGGAAACACGCACTCCCACGCCTCTCCACGAACGCGGGTGTAACTGCGATACCAGAACCAGCAGTGGGAATGCATAGATATCTTCAGTTTTACGGTATACATACTTCCCCAAAATGGTATCCGGCACAGGTGGCTCTTATTCCGCGAGTTAAGAGGATGGTAGTAAAAGTTTGATAATTGCTGAGCGCGGCAGTACAGTCTCGTTGCCTCCCTCACTGTTTAGACTTTTTCTCCTCGCCTGCTGCATTTAGGAGCCCCTGTCAAATAGTACAGTGTGTGGTACGGCTTCATTACAGGTCGTGAGGCTTGAGTACCGCCATTTGTTTGCAGTGCAGCGTTTCGGCGAAGAGGTGTTGCTGGATGCTGCTGAAACACAGAAAGTTGAGTATATCCTGTGATGCTGAATTTTCCTTGTGATGTTGAGTATTGCTTGTCTGTCTATCTGTCTTAATTAAGCCATCCATCCATCCATCCATCCACCTGCTTATCCATCCATCTATCTATCTATCTGTCTATATGCAGCTGTTGAAATAGACAGGGGTATATTAGCGAGGTATATGTGCTATCAGGGCAACGGTTCCCCTCACGTAAGATCAAAGTGTCCATCCAGGAGCGACCTATGTACACTGGCAGCTTGACCCCTGACCCGGAAATGACATACCGGAAGTCCTATGAATTTTGAATATTGTGGATCTGTCATTCTCTTTTAATTGGTTTGTCATTTTCTTCATTATAGTTGTTAAACTGTGAGAGGGGTGTATGTTGGGGGGAGGGCAGGGGACAGGGTCACGTGGAGGCGATTTGTTTGTGGCCACTCCTTAAGGGATTCAGGCGTCTGATTATAGATAGGTAGATACATAGATAGATAGAAAGGTAGGTAGGCAGATAGATAGGTAGATAGACAGATAGATAGATAGAAAGGTAGATAGATAGATAGATAGGTAGTTAAGTAGGTAGGTAGGTAGATAGATAGATAGAAAGGTAGATAGATAGAGTGTTAAAATTGAAAGGTGTATTATCTCATACTCATTAATCTACTCGTAAACACAAATCTTTATATTATTTTGACTGGTTGGAAAAGAAAAAAATATCGCTTTTGTTTTGGCTTCGAGTGACCGTCCGCCACGTTACCTCAAGACCATTAATTTTTCTCTCTCTTCCTTCCTGCCTTCACTGAGCGTTTTTCCTCTTCCTTCATGCCTTCACTGAGCCTTTTCCCTCTTCCTTCTTGCCTTCACTGAGCGTTTTCTCTCTTCCTTCTTGCTTTCTCTGAGCTTGTGGGTGACTCCCGTGTTCACCCTTTTATCGTAAGTCATTTCCACAAACGTCTTAAGTGAGTTGCGTAAGAGGGAAAGAAAACAGAGGAGAAGTAGGAGTCTGGGAAAAGTGAGTATCCGAAGAGGCGACGAAATTTGGAAGAAGTAGGAGTCTGGAAAATTGCTCCGTGTGTGTGTGTGTGTGTGTGTGTGTGTGTGTGTGTGTGTGTGTGTGTGTGTGTGTGTGTGTGTGTGTGTGTGTAGAGATGATGTGACCCCAGTAGCAGTCATTCTTGTACCGCGGCTTTATCTTTTTAAATACGGGAAGAGAGAGAGGGTTTCGCCAAGGAGCGTTCTTTCTCCTCTGATTCGCGTCCCTGAAGATAATAAGTGATACAGATATGGTGACAGAGAGTGATAAAGCTATAGATATATGACCACCTGTAAACATGATAAACAGAGGTAGAATGCTGATAATGCTCTTGATATCACTTAACGTTATCAGACTCGGTGGTTTCGTAACAGGCCTATGTGTAGTTAGTATAATGTATGCAATTGAAGTGAGGTATACGGCCGTGTCAACCCAAGCTGTTTGCGCTCATCTCTGTTTGCACTCGTGGCTGTTTGCATTCGTGGCTGTTTGTACTCGTGGTTGTTTGCACTCGTGGCTGTTTGCAATTCTAGTTATTTACACTAAGGTCAGACACTGCAGCCTGCCCCCTTCCCAATCTGAATGACACACAGGCGAGGTTATTCAGAGAGGCCCCCAGCGGTTCCGTGGTCCTGAGTTATATCGCGTACGCACCCGCTACGCCAACGCACCCCACGCCAACACACTCCACGCCAACACACTCCACGCCAACGCACTCCACGCCAACGCATTCCATGCCAACGCACCCCACGCCAACGCATTCCATGCCAACGCACTCCACGCCAACGCACTCCACGCCAACGCACTCCATGCCAACGCACCCCTCGCCAACGCACCCCACGCCAACGCACCCCACGCCAACGCATTCCATGCCAACGCACTCCACGCCAACGCACTCCACGCCAACGCACTCCATGCCAACGCACCCCACGCCAACGCACTCCACGCCAACGCACTCCATGCCAACGCACCCCGCACCAACGCACTCCACCCCAACGCACTCCATGCCAACGCACCCCGCACCAACGCACTCCACGCCAACGCACTCCACGCCAACGCATTCCATGCCAACGCACCCCACGCCAACGCACCCCACGCCAACGCACTCCACGCCAACGCACTCCACGCCAACGCACTCCACGCCAACGCACTCCACGCCAACGCATTCCATGCCAACGCACCCCACACCAACGCACTCCACGCCAACGCACTCCACGCCAACGCACTCCACGCCAACGCACTCCACGCCAACGCACTCCACGCCAACGCACTCCACGCCAACGCACTCCACGCCAACGCACTCCACGCCAACGCACTCCACGCCAACGCACTCCACGCCAACGCACTCCACGCCAACGCACTCCACGCCAACGCACTCCACGCCAGCGCACTCCACGCCAACGCATTCCACGCCAACGCACCCCACGCCAACGCACCCCACGCCAACGCACCCCACACCAACGCACTCCACACCAACGCACCCCACGCCAACGCACCCCACACCAACGCACCCCACACCAACGCACTCCACACCAACGCACCCCACACCAACGCACTCCACACCAACGCACTCCACACCAACGCACTCCACACCAACGCACTCCACACCAACGCACCCCACACCAACGCACCCCACACCAACGCACCCCACACCAACGCACTCCACGCCAACGCACCCCACACCAACGCACCCCACACCAACGCACCCCACACCAACGCACTCCACACCAACGCACCCCACACCAACGCACCCCACACCAACGCACTCCACGCCAACGCAGTCCAGGGGCTGCGAAGTTTTTTTTTTTTTTTAATGTATTTTTATTTTTTTTTGGTGTGGGGGTTAATGAAGTGCTTTGATGATATTAGATTTTGACATATGCCCTTCAGATTTTTCCTCATGCATATAATCTAGTCCCTGCATGTTTTTTTTTTTTTTTTTTTTTTTTTCAGGAGGGTGGAACATAAAGAGGGAAATGCAGAGAGAGAGAGAGAGAGAGAGAGAGGCAGATGGAAAGACCCCCCCTTCACACACACACACACACACACACACACACACACACACACACACACACACAGAAAGAGAGAGAGAGAGAGAGAGAGTATAGGTAAAAAGAGACAGGAAGAGTGGAAACTGTGGGAAAAGCACAACAATACATGAAATTAAAAAGCCTGATAAAACCTGGCCTGTGAGTAAGGTGCAAGACGCCACATAAAGATATAAAAATAAATAAATAAAGCATTGAGAGAATTAGTGTAGGAGAGAAAGAAATAGTAAAGAATTAGTAGAGAAAAGAAAGATGTTAAGAATGAGTATAGAAAAGGAGGAATTAGTAAAGAAAGGAAGATGTAAAGAATATGTGAAGAAAATAAAGACAAGAAATAAAAACAGACATCATCATCTTCCCCTCACCATCATCGGCATCCTTAGTTATACTCTCTCTCTCTCTCTCTCTCTCTCTCTCTCTCTCTTTCTCTTTCCTTAAGCACATTTTCTCCCTCACCTGTTAGTAAAGGATGAAAATAAACTGCTTGGCTTTGACACTGAGCTCTGCGTTCGCATTCTCGACGCGTAGGGAAGCTCCCTAACACCTTTTCTTGCGTGATTTATTTTGCTTATTATCCCTAACTGTTCCTCCCTTGGGTTATATGAAATCCTTCCAATATCGCCGTTACTCTGCATAAATAACTCATAAAAGCATATTAACCAGCCGTATCCAAAAATAAATCACTAAGGGAGAGGTGCTAGTTATCTGACGAGAATACAGAAAGCTTCCTAACACCTTTTCTCAAGTGATTTATTTTGCTTATTACCCCATACTGTCCTTCCCTGAGTTACGATTATAATCCTTCCAATATCGCCATTACTCTGCATAAATAATGCATAAAAGGATATTAACCAGCCATATCTAAAAATAAATCGCTAAGGAAGAGGTGTTAGGGAGCTACCCGACGAGAATACGGGCCCTGTGGTGTCGGGGGGTCAAAGGTCAAAGAGGGGGGGTCAGAGGTCAAAGAAATGTATCAGGATTAGCCAAAGTCTCAGTCTTCGTATCACTCACCTCCACACTCCTCTCTCATTCCGACTTTCCCAACTTTTTTTATATTATTATTATTATTATTATTATTATTATTATTATTGTTTATTTATTTATTTATTTATTTTTTATTCATTGACAGGTGGGATTCTTGTGTGGAGGTGTGGAGGCCAGGAACAACACATTCAGGAAAAATCATTCAGCAGAGCAACACATTACACCGTCACATCACCCACACCGTCACAGTACATCCACACCGTCACAGCAACACCCACACCGTCACAGCAACACCCACACCGTCACAGCAACACCCACACCGTCACAGCAACACCCACACCGTCGCAGCAACACCCACACCGTCACAGCTACACCCACACCGTCACATCACCCACACCGTCGCAGCAACACCCACACCGTCACAGTACATCCACACCGTCACAGCAACACCCACACTGTCACAGCAACACCCACACCGTCACAGCTACACCCACACCGTCACATCACCCACACCGTCACATCACCCACACCGTCACAGCAACACCCACACCGTCACAGCAACACCCACACCGTCACAGCAACACCCACACCGTCACAGCTACACCCACATCGTCACAGCAACATCCACACCGTCACAGCAACATCCACACCGTCACAGCAACACCCACACCGTCACAGCAACATCCACACCGTCACAGCTACACCCACACCGTCACAGCAACATCCACACCGTCACAGCTACACCCACACCGTCACAGCAACACCCACACCGTCACAGCAACACCCACACCGTCACAGCAACACCCACACCGTCACAGCAACATCCACACCGTCACAGCAACACCCACACCGTCACAGCAACACCCACACCGTCACAGCAACATCCACACCGTCACAGCAACACCCACACCGTCACAGCAACACCCACACCGTCACAGCAACACCCACACCGTCACAGCAACATCCACACCGTCCGCAGCAATATCCACACCGTCACAGCAACACCCACACCGTCACAGCAACACCCACACCGTCACAGCAACACCCACACCGTCACAGCAACATCCACACCGTCACAGCAACACCCACACCGTCACTGCAACACCCACACCGTCACTGCGACACCCACACCGTCACTGCTACACCCACACCGTCACTGCAACACCCACACCGTCACAGCAACACCCACACCGTCACAGCAACATCCACACCGTCACAGCAACACCCACACCGTCACTGCAACACCCACACCGTCACAGCAACACCCACACCGTCACTGCAACACCCACACCGTCACTGCAACACCCACACCGTCACAGCAACACCCACACCGTCACAGCAACATCCACACCGTCACAGCAACATCCACACCGTCACAGCAACATCCACACCGTCACTGCAACACCCACACCGTCACTGCAACACCCACACCGTCACAGCAACATCCACACCGTCACAGCAACATCCACACCGTCACTGCAACATCCACACCGTCACAGCAACACCCACACCGTCACTGCAACACCCACACCGTCACTGCGACACCCACACCGTCACTGCAACACCCACACCGTCACAGCAACACCCACACCGTCACAGTAACATCCACACCGTCACAGCAACACCCACACCGTCACTGCAACACCCACACCGTCACAGCAACATCCACACCGTCACTGCAACACCCACACCGTCACTGCAACACCCACACCGTCACAGCAACACCCACACCGTCACAGCAACATCCACACCGTCACAGCAACATCCACACCGTCACAGCAACATCCACACCGTCACTGCAACACCCACACCGTCACTGCAACACCCACACCGTCACAGCAACATCCACACCGTCACAGCAACATCCACACCGTCACTGCAACATCCACACCGTCACAGCAACACCCACACCGTCACAGCAACATCCACACCGTCACAGCAACATCCACACCGTCACAGCAACATCCACACCGTCACAGCAACACCCACACCGTCACTGCAACACCCACACCGTCACTGCAACACCCACACCGTCACAGCAACACCCACATCGTCATAGCAACACCCACACCGTCACAGCAACACCCACACCGTCACAGCAACACCCATACACTCGTCTCGCTGTGCAGGTGACGCGCAAAGTTCACCAGGTAAGCAAACTTCACAACAACACCTGTGGACGCCCTACATTTACTGTTCTCTTTATCACAGTATCTTACTCTGCCTGGCCTCGTTTCCTTCTTTCCGGTTTGCTTTATTGCTTCCTTTGGCTATGGATTTACTGTTATTATTATTTTTATTATTATTATTATTATTATTATTATTATTATTATTTTATTAGTTAGCATCAAAATTCCTGTCGTCCTCTCCAGCTTTCCTCTCTAGGATTTTCGAGAGTAAATGTGGATAATGAGAAGGAGGCGACACCGATAATTCTTTTTTTTTTCTTTCTTTCTTTTTTTTGGACATTGATAAATTGCCGTTCGTGTCATTTGCTATGGATTTAGGAGGCTGATTTTCAAAGTTCATGGAGAGAGAGAGAGAGAGAGAGAGAGAGAGTGAAGAAAAATCTGAAATGCTGAAGAAGGAAAGTGGATGGAAGTTTGTAGCGGAAGGCGAATGCGTGTGTGTGTGTGTGTGTGTGTGTGTGTGTGTGTGTGTGTGTGTGTGTAGCTTGAGAGGACAGGACTGAACGGGACCAAGGAAGGGAAAGACGGCGGTGAAAAATATGTATTAGTAAAGGATGGTCAGGAAAGAGTGAGCGAGAGAGAGGCAGGGCAGGACACGGCAGGGCAGGGCAGGGCAAGGATATGGAGAAGACCAGCATCCTCTACCTCCATATTTCTCAGGCAGCCTTGGAAACCTCTGACAACCTCTCAGATATAATTTTATGCCCACGATTTCCTTCATGGGACGGAAGCATCCTCATAGATTTAAGAGAGAGAGAGAGAGAGAGAGAGAGAGAGAGGTTGTTTTTACTCATAACATCATCAGTATTCAAAGCCTCTTATATGCTGCTCTCCACTCTTCATTTGCTTCCTTGTGCTTGTGTCACGTACCTGCTGCAAATCAAAGGTGTGTGCGGAATCAACACGTTCCTAATCAAAGCATCAAATACCAGTCTGTACCAGGCAGCCGCACTCAGTTATTCCAGGCAGCTACATTCATTTATACCAGGCAGTTGCACTCAAATATTCCAGGCAGCTACTTTCAGTTATACCAGGCAGCTACAGTCAGTTATTCCAGGCAGCTACACTCAGTTATACCAGGCAGTTACACTCACTTATTCCAGGCAGCTACAGTCACTTATTCCAGGCAGCTACAGTCAGTTATACCAGGCAGCTACACTCACTTATTCCAGGCAGCTACACTCACTTATTCCAGGCAGCTACAGTCAGTTATTCCAGGCAGCTGCAGTCAGTTATTCCAGGCAGCTGCACTCAGATATTCCAGGCAGCTACATTCAGTTATTCCAGGCAGCTACACTCAGTTATACCAGGCAGCTACGCTCAGTTATTCCAGGCAGCTACAGTCAGTAATTCCAGGCACCTACGTTCAGTTATTCCAGGCAGCTGCAGTCAGTAATTCCAGGCAGCTACGTTCAGTTATTCCAGGCAGCTATAGTCAGTAATTCCAGGCAGCTACGTTCAGTTATTCCAGGCAGCTACAGTCAGTTATTCCAGTCAGCTACAGTCAGTTATTCCGGGCAGCTACAGTCAGTTATTCCAGGCAGCTACGCTCAGTTATTCCAGGCAGCTACATCCAGTAATTCCAGCATGGTGGTATGGAAGGACAGGGAGGCAGTCATCATATAATTTTCCTTTATTAAACAAAGAGGCGGTGGCGGCGATGCAACACAGGTCAATAAACCAAATAAAAACCTAACAAAACCGACATCAATTTGCAGGTAAGGTGAAAATATAAAATGCGTCTATTTATTGTTACTTTAAATACGCACTGTGGTTGTCAATAAGTTCTTTTCTTTGCCGCCACATTTATTTTTGATTTTTGGGGGGCTTCTAACTCAAAAAAACTATGGAGCCTCACAACACAGCAGAGTCTATGAAATCTACAGGGCTACAAGTATGATAAGTAGTCCGTAAGAATAGCATAGTTAGCCCTAAAACCGTTTTCTGTTCGTTTCCTAGGCAACGCTTTACGTCATAACTCCTCCTCCTCCTCTTCCTCTTTTTCTTCTTCCTCTTCCTCTTCCCCTTCCTCCTCCGTCAAGCAAGAGGGAAAAAAGGAAGCCGTAGATTGTGTTACAGGTTTGTTAATGGCAGAAGGGTCAGATCTGATCAACAACAGGAGCAGTACATTTCAAAATTTCGTGTTGTGGCAGCCGTTACTAGTCAAACTCTTATTATTAATCGCGAAATTGTCACGGTAGTTTCCTGGATTTACGGAAAAGAAAATATATGTGTATTTTTGTCCAGTTCTACTACGGGCGTCTGGAATCACTCATTAAATTAATTAGGTAAGGCATAATAATATTGAAATTAGGTGATCAGAACTAATGCTAAATGGTTCCTATTGAAGAAGAAATTTATTGTCGTGTGCTAATTACTCTGTGACGCAAAATGAACTCTAATTGGCAGTGACCTCAAAGCAAAGAGAGAGAGAGAGAGAGAGAGAGATTGGGCAAACTTCAGGGACACTCGAGCAAATGATAAATACCTGTGGGCTAAATTATATTTTGTCCATAAACACAAACACCTTCTCTTAAGCGACTTATTTTACTTATTGCCCCTTACAGCCCTTCTCCGTGGTACATAAATCATTCCAATAACGCCACACTCTTTATAAATGACCTGCGCGAGGATACCATACCCCAAAATAAATCACATAGGAGGAGGTGTTAGGGACCCTCCTAGGCCAAGCTGGTCTAGCCTCCTCCAGCCACGTATACTGGGTGTGGGGGACCGTCCAGACCCACCCAGACCAACATAATCTCTGCAGTCTAGCCAGCAAACTCTCACTCAGCGTTTTCTAACCAGACCAAGAGAGGTGTCTAATATTTTACGTAATTTTATCTGTGCCTCGGATTTTCGTGCTGCCAACATTATTATTTTTTATTTTTCATCCTGCCAACATTATTTTTTAATTTTTCGTGCTGCCAATATTATATATTTTTTTCGTGCTGCCAGCATTATTATTTTTTTTTCTTTCGTGCTGCCAACATTATTTTTTTTTGTTTTTCGTGCTGCCAACATTATTTTTGTTTTTTGTTTTTCGTGCTGCCAACATTATTTTTGTTTTTTTTCGTGCTGCCAACATTATTATTTTTTATTTTTCGTGCTGCCAACATTATTATTTTTTATTTTTCGTGCTGCCAACATTATTATTTTTTATTTTTCGTGCTGCCAACATTATTATTTTTTATTTTTCGTGCTGCCAACATTATTTTTCTCATTTTTCGTGCTGCCAACATAATTATTTTTTATTTTTCGTGCTGCCAACATTATTTTTTTATTTTTCATGCTGCCAACATTTTTTTTTTTTTTTTACTTTTCATGCTGCCAACATTTTCTTATATTTTTTGTGCTGCCAACATTTTTTTTCTTAATTTTTCTTGCTGCCAACAATTTTATTTTTCGTGCTGCCAACATTTTTTTTTTTTAATTTTTCGTGCTGCCAACATTTTTTTTTATTTTTCGTGCCGCCAACATTATTTTTTATTTTTGATTTTTTGATTTTTTATTTTTTGATTTTTGATTTTGATTTTTTCGAGCTTCCAACATTATGTTTAATTTTTGATATTTGATTTTTTTTTTTATTTTTTTTTTTTTTTTTTTTTTGATTTTTCGAGCTTCCAACATTATTTTTTATTTTTATTTTTCGTGCTGCCAACTTTTTTTTTTTTTTTTGTGCTGCCAACATTATTTTTTGACAATGGTTATGGAGCTTGTTTATCATTTTTGATGCGGTCCAGATTTCGATGAAAGCAAAGCAGTATGATTCATGGCAGAACTTTATAATACTCAGAGGAGACTCAAAATTACAGAAACCAGAATAAAACATACTAAAACACACACACACACACACACACACACACACACACACACACACACACACACAGCAAACATCAAGGCCCGTTCTCTCGTCGGGAAAGGAAGCTCCCTAGCACCTCTTCCTTAGCGAGTTATTTTTGGATACGTTAATATCCCTTTGTACGTTATTTATGCAGAATGTGGCGATATTTGGAGGTATCCTTTCCCCGCCAAATCTTTCTCGAATGAATTAAAATATGTGTCCATCACCAGAATGGAATATAACAGTGTGAAAAGACCTCAAAAGAAGTAGTAAAGTAGTAGGAAGCGCACGGTAATGTAAGGTGAGGGAAGGAGGTGAGGTGAAGTGAGGTAAGGAGGTAATATAAGGTGAGGGAAGGAGGTGAGGTTAGATGATGGAAGGAGGTAAGGAAAGGTGAGGGAAGAAAGAAAGGCAAGGTGAGCCCAGGTGAGTGTTTGTGCCTTCTTTATTGGATAGGTGCGAGGCGTGACAGGTAAGCAACAGGTGTCACGTATGTATGTAGCTATTTTCTCGTGGGCTTTGTGCGTGAGAGAGAGAGAGAGAGAGAGAGAGAGAGAGAGAGAGAGAGAGAGAGAGAGATTTCAATACCCATTCTCTCCACATGGCTGCAACACATCAACATACCCTGGTCGTCTTTTTGCATAATTTTACGCTTCCTCCCACATTTTTCATATAAAATTAACCCTCTTCCTTTCCCTTTATAAAACTGCCTTATTTTTCTGCTCTTAGCATTTACGAGTAGGTCTGATTCCACGCATAACACACGCGGCATCAATGTATCTTTCTCAATAACTATCTTTGTTTGAAACTTGACTTATCTTTCCCTCAAAATGGTTCTCAGCGCATCATTTATTTTTGCCACTTCTCTTGTGTGGGTTTGTTTTGGTTCCGAGGTTCTAGCCACTGCCTTGTCGACCTCAGATATCTAAATCAGTTCACCTTATTCCTCTCTTTTTGCTGTCGTTTCCTCTCAGCCTTTCTCTAATGGTTAAAATAAAGAATTCAAGCACTGTCCTGTCTCTCTCTCCCACTCAGCAATGCAAGAGAGTATTTACGATCTGTATTCCCAAATTTGGTGCAAGGGAAGAGGTGCAAGGGTGCAAGGGAGGCTGCAACATCGAAGGGGTTATATCTGGAAGAGTGACGCTTGGAAGGGGAGAGGAGCATGGAAGGTGTGAAAATGAAAACCGGGAAAAGAAGGACAGAAAGGAACAGGAGGCAACAGGAGGGTTGACAGGGTGAGAAGGGGGAGGAGAAAGACAGGGTGAAAGTGAGAAAAGAGTGGGTGTTAAGAGAGGAGGAATGTGAGAGGAGGGAGGGAAAGAGGGGATGCAGGAGAGGAAAATGGCAGGGAGAGTGTTGAAACAGGGAGTGGAAGTTAGGAAAAGCAAGAGAGAGAGAGAGAGAGAGAGAGTTAGAGCAAGCAAGATGAAAGACGTGGTGAGCGAATTTCAAGATGAGTGCCGAAGAAGTTGAGAGTAAAAGAAAGTATACGAAGAAAGTTTCGATATAATTCATTTGGGAGGAGGGCAGGTGCATTGAGAAAGTATTTTAGAGTGAAGCAGCAGGAGAGGAAAGCTTGATATGACTGAGCCAAGGGAGTGTTATTACGCCAAAGCTTAGAGACGAAAGCTTACAGGTAAACACAAGCGTCAGTCTTAGGCTTGAATGATGAGTGAGTCGATGTACGGGTGTTTACTGTGTGTGTGTGTGTGTGTGGTACATGAATAAGAATCAGTTTTAAGTCTTGCAAACAGTAAATGAAAGTACTTACCTTCACATAAATAAACAGGATTACAAGATCAGACCCTTGAATATATTACAGTCAACTTGTACTATACTTGAACATGATACATACCCAGTGCATGACAAAGTTAGTTTCTCGGGGTGAGTTATTTGGCCCGTGTGTCATTGTTTGCTCGTCTGTGTGTAAATGGTGTGTGTTTAAGTTGCAGTGGCTGTAGTGTGTGCATTAGCCTGCCTCTCTGTTTACACACACACACACACACACACACACACACACACATTTTACTACCATTATATGATTCTTTCCAGCTCAGTAGAAATCCCCTGATGTGACGGGCGTAGCGGTGTTTGATGTTGGGCGGTGGCAGAGGGGAAAAAACTGCTTTAAAAAAAAAAAAGTTGATAGCTACCACAGAATACTGAAATAACTCCCCTTATCAGTTACCAATATCTCTTTCAGTACACATGAGGCGTAAAAATAATGAATATAACAATTATCCGAGTGATATGTGGGTATGCGCTCCAGTTGCCCGCGTGTTATGTGAGTATGCGCTCCTATTGCCCGCGTGATATGTGGCTATGCGCTCTATTAAACACCAAAGAGACCAGTATAATAAACATTTAGGATACATTGTTATATTCCATTACATATGAAATTATAACGAACTGATAAGCATATAAATGGGAGTGACCGTCAGCGATGGATTGAAATGGGTTATATTGTTAAAAACTCAACTTCTCTTGATTTGATATAATATTAATGGAAAAATGCTATGTCAGGGTAAGGGGTCATGCTCTGCGCTGTTATATAAGCCATTTTTTTTTATCATAGACTCGATTTGGGAAGTTGAGTATCCGCATGAAGAGTTTCAGAAAGGGTATAAATATATAACACCGGAAAGATGGGTGACGAAGCCGAAAGAGTTCATTCATTTGACACGGAACGTATAACTATATCAATTAATCTTGCACAATTCTAGGGTTCCAAACTTTTAAAACAGAGATTCCAACCCATTCGATTTTGGTGACTAATTTGGCTCTTTTGAACTAGCTTCCGTCCCGGTTTGGAGACGGTACGGCTAATTTGGCTCTTTTGTACCAGCTTCCGTCCCTGTTTGGAGACGGTACAAAGGACCTATTGAGCACGACTGTAGCGGCGGGCGTGGAGCAGCAATAACAGGGCCTGAGAGCAAATTGACTGAGCATACTGAGGCTGGAGTGACTGTCCTCATCACAGAACCGTGGGACGTAATATCGGCTTTGATGGGATACTGGGAACGTGGACCAAATTTGTATCATTTTGGAAAGGTTTTGTGGGAGAGAGAGAGAGAGAGAGAGAGCATTATTTTCATTATTTTCTCCAACGTTTAATCCAGAGGAAATAAGAATGCAAGCTCTAACCTCTCTCTCTCTCTCTCTCTCTCTCTCTCTCTCCATTTGTCACAAGGGATCATCTGCTTCTGCCATTTTGTGTACTCAACTCCTGTATACCTCTCTCCTGACCTGTATTGATTCATTTAGAGGTATTTGGACCGTTTGTAGACTACTCCCTATCATGAGAGGGTTATTGATACCCGTTTTTAATTCACAGGCTCCCCAAATCTACTCCCAGTTAAAGAAAACAGTTCTTATTACGTGTAACAGAAACCAAAATTGTCCTCGTCTTGAAACTGAGAACATTTGACTTTTTAAAATTTTTTGAATCTGGTAACGGATTTTTGGTGTATTTCTCCCTCCTACAAAAAGGTCATATTTTGCGTATAATTGACCTTTTTCAACCTGTAAGGGGTTTGATACAGTATTTATTAATCCATTTATTACGTATTTTTTTTCTGTGTGTCCCAAAATCGCCTGAAAGTAGCAAGAATAGCAAAAATATTTAAAAACACAAAATCGAAAGGGTTGGTGCCTCTCCTGGTGTTGTCATTTTCCTGGTGTTGTCATTTTCCTGGTGTTGTCATTTCCTGGTGTTGTCATTTTCCTGGTGTTGTCATTTTCCTGGTGTTGTCATTTTCCTGGTGTTGTCATTTTCCTGGTGGTGTCATTTCCTGGTGGTGTCATTTTCTTGATGTCATTTTCCTGGTGGTGTCATTTCCTGATGTCATTTTCCCGGTGTTGTCATTTTTCTGGTGTCATTTTCCTGGTGTTGTCATTTTCCCGGTGTTGTCATTTTCTCGGTGTTGTCAGTTTCCTGGTGTCATTTTCCCGGTGTTGTCATTTTCCTGATGTCATTTCCTGATGTCATTTTCGTGGTGTTGTCATTTCCTGGTGTTGTCATTTCCTGGTGTTGTCATTTTGCTGGTGTTGTCATTTCCTGATGTCATTTTCCTGGTGTTGTCATTTTCCTGGGTGTTGTCATTTTTCTGGTGTTGTCATTTTTCTGGTGTCATTTTCCTGGTGTTGTCATTTTCCTGGTGTTGTCATTTTCCCGGTGTTGTCATTTTCCCGGTGTTGTCATTTTCCCGGTGTTGTCATTTCTTGGTGTTGTCATTTTCTCGGTGTTGTCATTTTCTCGGTGTTGTCATTTTCCTGGTGTTGTCATCTGGTGTTATTTCCTTGTGTTGTCATTTTCCCAGTGTTGTCATTTTCCCAGTGTTGTCATTTTCCCGGTGTTGTCATTTTCCTAGCCAACCACAGAAGATTTTATTTACAGTAGTAATGGAGAAACCCCCACAAACAGAGGGTAGGAAAAAAAAAAACATTACCCTAGATTATATTTATCAAAACATTATGAAAACACTGGATAGAGAGTGTATGTGTGTTTTTAATTTACCTTCGTTGCACAATAATCAAAATGTGTGGAGCTGTGTTTGACTTGAAAATTAAATGGAAAAATCCATGTGTGTTATAAATCCGTGTGTTAGAATTCCGTGTCTAAATCCGTGTGTTATAAATCCGTGTGTGTTATAAATCCCTGTTTGTTATAAATCCATGTGTCTTATAAATCCGTGTGTTATAAATCCGTGTGTGTTATAAATCCGTGTGTGTTATAAATCCGTGTGTGTTATAAATCCGTGTGTCTTATAAATCCGTGTGTGTTATACATCCGTGTGTCTTATAAATCCGTGTGTTATAAATCCGTGTGTCTTATAAATCTGTGTGTTATAAATCCGTGTGTGTTAGACTGTCCAGTAATGCAGATAAGGATGAGAGAATTATCCATGCATTTTACCATTTCACTACGAGAGGCCTCCCCACAGCTGAATGAAAGTTATATTGTTGAAAGCAAGGGTGTGACAGGAAAATAAAAAGGTGCAGCTGGAGGGAGGACAGTCAAATGGTGAGTGACTGCGACTTGGAGGCGTTTTGTCTGCGGCCACCCTTTGCGGGATTAGGGCGTCGGGCTATAGATAGATAGATGAATAGTTTCTTCTTATGTATTTGGGAAAAACATGGGAACTACATACCCAATCCTGCCGTACTTATGTCAATTTATTTTATTCATATTGTCCTATTTCTGATCATTTTTACGTTTGGGAGGTGAGTGCCCCCCTCCCCCTAAGAACCTTTTGGGGGGTCTCGCTCCCTAAATATTGCACTGTGGATGAGAGGCCATTGTACAGCATATATTAAGTTGTCAGAGTCATATCTGTCCTCCTTTCACCGTCTCTGAGAATTAATTTGATGAGGGGGTGGGGCAGACCCGCAAGAAATCGTGAGTGCAAAGTTGTATACAGTGGAAGACCTTCAGAGTAACGGGACTAACTCACCTGGGAAGTATCATTCGGATCCATCCTGGCCTTTGGTTCCTTCTTCCTTGCATTAATTTAAAAAAAAACAGTCTAGGAGTTAAAGCACACACACACACACACACACACACACACACACACACACACACACACACACACACAGGAGCAAAGTCACGTAATCCCAGTGTTGCACCGAGTCATGCATACATTAGCGTATATAATGCCAAGAAAATAGAGGGAAAAGTTTGGCGATTAGAGTACGTTAAAAGTTCAGGAAGGGAGGTGGGAGAGGAGGCAAGGAGGGGAGGAAGGGAGAAGAGAGAGAGAGAGTGGAGGAAAGAGTATAAGAAGGAAGATATGAGAGAGGGAAAAGGAGGTAGAAAGGTGTGAAGGAAGGAAAGGTAGGGGAAGAAGGAAGGAAGGGATGAGATGGGAGAGGAAAGAGAGAAGGAGGACAGTGAGAGGGAATACAATGGTGAGAGGGGTGAGGGAGGGAAAGGTAAGGAATGAAGGAAGGAAGGAAGAGAGGGTGAAGGAAAGGGTAGAGAGGGAAAATGATGCCGAGAGGTATGAGGGAGGGAAAGGAGTGTATGGAGTGGAGGGAGTGAGGATGCTAGGTGAAAGGTTTTGAGAGAGAGGGAGAGAGAGAGCATCAACAGTCCCAACAGTGCAACAGCCTTTTACACCTTGTTAACCTCTAATCACCAGCAATTCTATACCTGCCTTTATCATATTTTATTGCAATTGTCTCTCAGCTTAAAATCTATTGTTATTCATTCTTTGATAAACAAATATTACTTAAATTCATAGTGTTCTGTTTGCTTCTACACGGAAGCAATAGAATATCAATTTTTATTTTGGGTGCTGAGTTCTTTTTTTCAATCAACCCAGTTTTTCGATCAGTATTTTGTGAGATGGGGTGCATAGACTGGGATTAATTTTGGTTTGAGGTTGTACAAGGTAGTGAAGGTTAGATACCCGGAAGAAAGGGAGGAAGGAGAATGAGAGGAAAGAATACGGGAGGTGTGAGGTGAGACGGTAAGGTAAATGAAGGAGGAAGTAGGTGAGAGGAGATATACTGTAACCGGAAGAGGATGGGTGTAAGGCTAAAGGAAGGAGGATGTGTGTAAGAGGAGAGGATAAGATGGAGAGGAAGATTACAGATAAAAGTGTGGAGGTACTCTCTCTCTCTCTCTCTCTCACACACACACACACACACACACACACACACACACACACACACACACACACACGATCCCATGTGTCCCCGAGCCTCTCCGGGGCGGGGACGGGTAATGACCGAAAGAAAATGAAAAAACCTGAGAAAAAACGACGAAGATGAATGAAGGACGATTCTGATTTCGTAATGAGCAGAAAAATAATGATAAATGATTCCAGGAGGAGGAGGAGGAGAAGGAGGAGGAAGTCGCCCCTCATTGTGATCACTGAAGCAGAAGGACGGGAAAGAAATTGCTTGGATGAATTATTGATGAAGAGAAGCCAGGAAATTGATGCAGATAATGAAGGGGAAAGTGACCTTGTGTATAATGATGATGATGATGATGATAGTAATAATAATAATGATAAAAATGATGATGATGATGATGAGAATAGTAATAATAATAATAATAATAATAATAATAATAATATTGATGATGATGATAATAATAATGTTGATAATAATAATAATAATAATAATTTCATTTTTAAGTCCTCCTTTTACGTACAAGCCACTGAATTCCATGTACAAATGCATATGTAAAAACAGACATATATATATTCACGCGAGGCAAAACTGCAGAGACATGCATGAACGTTGCGTTGCTGGGTTGCTCTCTCTCTCTCTCTCTCTCTCTCTCTCTCTCTCTCTCTCTCTCTCTCTCTCTCTCTATTGCCGGGTTGATACTGTGAGGAAAAAATTGACCTGGTGTGAGATCAAAGACTGGGGGCGGAGCAGGTCAGAGTTTGAAGGGAGAGAGGTCAGACGAGGCTGGGGTAGCGTGATATAAGAATCATTATGCATTTCTGTCCCTACTCATTAACAACCCTTCCTATAGTGACACACCGCCGTCTCTCATATTCTCTTCCCATGTCCCCTCACCTGGATCTTTAGCAAGGTGAGATAGGTGAGGAAGGAAGCCAGTGTGTGAGGATATACTGTGGAGTTGATAGTGTCTGTGGTGGTGTGAAAATTGACGACCTGAGTTGAGAAGCTTCGATACTCCTGTCACTCTAGTTTCATCTTCTAAATATCTCCCGAGCCTCTCCCTGTCCTCTTTTCATTTCAAGGCTTTCCCACTTTAAAACTTCCCCCTCCCACCCCTGCCTGCTCTCTCTGTCTGTCCACCTGACCTTGGCAACCTCTGACTTCTCTCGCCAACACCTGTCGTAAATCCTTCATGATCTACGTTCACATGAAGAAAAAAGTATTGGGAGGAACGCTGGGCATCAAGAAGGGAAAGGGAGTGAGAAAAATAGGGGATGTGGGAGGGAGAGGAAGATTAGGAGGACAATAGGGAAGTATCAAGGGAGTTAGTATTGAGAAGTCTGGCTGATCTAAAATTGGAGTAAGGTAGAGGGAGCTTTGGGTTACCTGCATGCGAATTGGTCACGGCTTATTTGGAGGTCAGTGCCTGCCACGTGATTGAGGAAGGAGGAGAAGAAGGAAGAGGAAGAGGAGGAGGAAGAAGAGGAAGTGGAGGAGGAGGAAGAAGAAGAAGAAGAAGAGGAGGAGGAGGAGAAGGAAGAAAAGGAGGAGGGGGTACAGGATTAGGGGGAGACAGAGGGAGGAAAAGTGTGAGAGTAAGATGGATTAGTCTGATGGGAAAAGGAAGAGGAGGGATACAAGGGTGGATTAGGGGATACAGAAAAGGAAGAAAGTGGGAACAGACATACGTGAAGAAATATGGAGAGGGGGAATGTAATAAAAGAGAGGAAGTGGAGTGTCAGGGCAGTGAGGAAGAAAGAAAAAATAAGAACAGCGAGGGAGAAGAGGGAAAAAGTAGGAACAGGGAAGAAGGGAGAGGATGACTATAAGAGAACGGAGAGGCTGGAGAAGGGGACTGGAATTTTGTGTTAGTGCAAAAATCTGGGGTAAAAAGAGAATACCGCGCATTTTTTATAATGCTGAAAAGAGTAGAAAGAAAGCACTCTAAAAGGTAAGAAGGAGCGAAACGTTAAATTATGCGACAACACGAGTAGGACACTGAACTGAAAGGACAAGACAAAGACTCCATTAACTACAGGAACAGAAGCAGCGCAAAAAAATTATTCTCGATGGATGAAGTAAAGGATATGTCCGGAAATGACAAACGAGGAAAGCTGGGAAAGATTTAGTGTATAATATGTAGATGTTTATTGATGAAAAGTCTGCCCAACGTATCCCTCAGCATCTTGTCACACTGTTATTGCTGTCTTCCCTTTTTCTTAAGACAACCCTTTCTGACGAGCTGAGTTGAAGTGCTAATAAAACTCTATGAAAGTCCAATATTAGGTCAATGAAAGGAAGCATCGTTATTGAGTTTTATTATTCTTCAGTAGCGGTCATCATTCACATCTCTAATCGGGTGTATGGATTATTATTTTTTTATTCATTTGTTTTTCCTTCCTCTGTTATTAAAAAGAAAATACAGCATCCAGTAAAAGATATATGAATGTAAACTTTATAACGTAGTCTACTGTAATTGTTTGACCATTGGCTTTGTATGTCAGTAGTTTCATAACCCCTTTCACCTTAACTTGGCCCAGATTTTCGTCCTTTCGCAGGTTATTTCACGTCGTCAATGACAAGACAATGCTACGGTTCTACATCCTTTCCATGGCACTTCTTCGTGACTAGCACCTTATTTTAGTGCCAGTCTATTGCTATAACTCAGTGTACAGGATGAAGTGATTGCAATTTTAGGCCAAGTTAGATGAAAAGGAGTATAGTTACCCCCTACTTCGTCAGCGTGGTGAGGTGTGGGTGGTGAGGTGTGGTGGTGAGGTGGTGGTGAGGTATGGATGGTGAGGTATGAATGGTGAGGTGGGGGTGGTGAGGTATGGGTGGTGAGGTATGGATGGTGAGGTATGGGTGGTGCAGTATGGATGGTGAGGTATGGGTGGTGAGGTATGGATGGTGAGGTGCGGGTGGGGAGGTATGGAAGGTAAGGTATGGGTGGTGAGGTATGGATGGTGAGGAGTGGGTGGTGAGGTATGAGTGATGAGGTGTGGGTGGAGAGGTGTGAGTGGTGAGGTATGGGAGGTGAGATATGGGTGGTGAGGTGTGAGTGGTGATGTATGAATGGTGAGGTATGGGTGGAGAGGTATGGATGGTGAGGTGTCGGTGGTGAGGCGTGGGTGGTGAGGTATGAATGGTGAGGTGTGAGTGGTGAGGTAAGGGAGGTGAGATATGGGTGGTGAGGTGTGAGTGGTGAGGTATGGGTGGTGAGGTGTGAGTGGTGAGGTATGAATGGTGAGGTGTGAGTGGTGAGGTATGGGTGGTGAGATATGGGTGGTGAGGTGTGAGTGGTGAGTATGGGTGGTGAGGTGTGAGTGGTGAGGTATGGGTGGTGAGATGTGGCCTGACTTCCCTAGTGCAATGGTCAGCCCTGCAGTGGACCAGTCATGTATTTCTTTATTTTTATTTATTTACCTATTTTATACCCTGACGGCACATAGTCATAACAGAAAACGAGCAGGTGGGGGGCCATTCACCTTGATGAACCTGTAATTAACCTTGAATATTACACCTGACGATATGTGATCCTTCCAGCATTTTAATATCCAAAATGACTCTCCAATCTTAATCCACTGCAGTTATACGACCGGCATAATTCACAGCTATGGCGTAATAAATCTGATGAAAAAGATTTTGCTCTATAAATGAATTAGTATTAAAATGGACGGTATACCTCATTGTTTTGGGGAGGGGAAGCTTCAGGATGTGACTGATGATGTAAACTACTGATGAGAAATTGCATCTGAATATTACTGACTTCGTTCCTACTACATGCTATAAAGATATTGCTTAAAAAATACAGTAATAATAAGGAATTTTCTCTCCTCACACTATTATTTGTTTATTTATTTATTTTGTGGACGTAGGCTCATCTGGACGTGAAGCTGGTGGACTGCAAAGTTTGGCCACTTCAACCGGGTACTCCCAGAGATTACTGAAGGCTGGTTTGTAGTGGCTTTCTCTTGCTGTTGTTATGGATATTTGTGTTCAGGAATTTGCTTTTTTCAGGATAACTTTTGTATGTTAAGGGTAGAGAGAGAGAGAGAGAGAGAGAGAGAGAGAGAGAGAGAGAGAGAGAGAGAGAGAGAGAGAGAGAGAGAGAGAGAGAGAGAGAGAGAGAAATAAACAGGTTAAACACAAAACCTGGAAAGTGTTGTGTGGTATAGTGTGGTGTGGTGTGGTGTGGTATAGTGTAGTGTGGTATAGTGTGGTATGATGTGATGTGGTATAGTGTGGTGTGGTGCGGTATAGTGTGGTGTGGTGTGGTATAGTGTGGTGTGGTGTGGTGGTGTCCTTACGCCCCCTTCATCACATATTATGCTGTTCCCTGACTCTCTCACATCAAACACAAGGAATCTCCAGCCATCCTAAGGCGGTGGCATGTGATGATGTTTATACCCTTATTGCCGTGGCGTGAGGAAGCTTATTAACATCTCTTCCTTAGCGATTTATTTTGCATGTTACTTTTCCAGTCTCTTGTATAATACTGACTCCCTTGTATTTCTGGCATAGATTGCAAAAATATAAGCAATTATTAAAACGACACACGCAGAATAAATCGGTATGGAGATGGTGTTAGGGAATACCGGCTTCAGTGTTTATTTGATATTGATTACTGCCATGCGGAGGGGATGGAGAGGGAGGGGGAGACCGAGGATGAGATGGAGGGATGGAGTGGAGAGGTATATGAGAAAAGGGGGTGTGAGATGAGGGCAGGGCAGTGAAACGGCAGGGGACAAGGCGACATGGAGGCGATTTGTTTGTGGCCACCCCTTACGGGATTAAGGCGTCTGGCATTAGATAGATAGATAATACGGACATTTTATACACACGAGAGGAAATTCAGTGACACTATAACTCCATCTACTGAGAAATTTTAATATAATGAATGACCAACACGAATATCAAGTCAAATTTTATTTTACCCTACGTCTTCACACACACACACACACACACACACACACACACACACACACACACACACACACACACACACACACACACACGCACAAAACTCCACTCATCGTACACGCAATAGGTGTTTGAAGCGAAGGATAGCGTTTCATAAATGTTTGGGAGGCAAAGAAGTTCGGGGATCTGTTTGTTTGCTGCCATAGTGAGGTCTGGCCATGGAAATAGAATTCGATCTTATTTCGTGCTGTTTATAATTGCGGTGCGAGGGGGAAAAAATGGCTTAAATGACTGCCAAATTCGAATCTCGCCCTCCTTGACTGTGTTTTTGTGTCACCCGTTTTCTGCAAATAAATGATATATAAAAAATAGATAAGAATCTATCACCAGTATAAAAAATAAATATGACTCTATCACCAGAAGTCTTCGCCCGTATTCTCGACGGTTAAGGGAGCTCCCTAACACCTCTTCCAAAGCGATTTATTTTGCTTATTACACCCTGCAGTCCTCCTCTGTATTAAGTTGTTCTAATATCACCATAATCTGCAAAACGGACAAAATTATATTAACCGACCATATCGAAAAATAAATCGCTAAGGAAGGGGTGCTTGGGAGCCTCCTTAAGCGACGAGAATACAGACCTTTATTGAGATTGAGAAACATCCTCGTAATGAAAGGGTTACAAGGAAAACAAGGAAAAAAATAATGTCCTAACGCCTGTTCGATTGCAATTAATTTTTTCCACATTCAGTCAAACAGTAATTCAATCATCGCATCGTAACTTTATATATTGAGAGAGAGAGAGAGAGAGAGAGAGTATTCAACCGCTGTTCTGTGTGCTTTTAGGATCGCATGACTCACAGAATGTTTACAGATTAGGAATACGTACACACACACACACACACACACACACACAAAGATAGATAGACAGACAGACACAATCTTTCACGATGTCAGTAATACATGAGTCAAGAGTGTGGCTTCTGTGTGTGTGTGTGTGTGTGTGTGTGTGTGTGTGTGTGTGTGTGTGTGTGTGTGTGTGTGTGTGTGTGTGTTCTTATCCACCCTACTATACTCTTTTCACTCCAACTTGGCCTAAAAATACCCTCCGTGTACTGCCACTGCCGAGTTGTAGCATCAGACTGACACTGGAATATGATGCTGGTCACGAAGAAGTGCTATGGAAAGGAGGTAGAGGGCCGTAGCATTGCCCTTTTCTGCCACTGAGCTACGTGAAATAAGCTTCAAAATTACGAAAATCTAGGCCGAGTTAGAGTGGAAACAATATAGTAATTCCGCGTGTGAGATGAACCATTGTGTAAATTCGTCTTCCCCACTGGCGGTATTTCAGTACAGCCGCCTCCAGAAGTGATGGCTGAGTGTTAGAATGGTTCGGTCACTCTGTACTGTGCATTATTGCTGATCGGAAACTTCTGGATGCTCTGCCATCACTTCCTGGGGCGACTGTACATATAAGGCTACTGTCCGAATGTTTACAAGAGGATAATTCGGTGCTGAAGCCACGTACCCGGAACAGTAAGCCATGCAGTGATTACATATAGTTAGTGGACAGCGTAACAACACACACCGCAGTAACAAGGGAAGAATGCTTAGTTGTCTCTCAGCAAACAATTACACTGCAGCTAATACCCTTAAAAAACTGATTTGTTGTTTGTGTTACCGCCCAAAGCACTGCAAAACATAAATTTAAAACGTTCTAGTGTAATGCATGTTTTAGTCTTTCCCGCGCAGGGCGATTCTGTTTGGCTTAAGGGAAATTTGTCGAAAAGGTAAAAACAGTGTCAAATAAGGAACTAATACTGTCTGAATTTCTCTGCAACACTTACACACGTCATACTGGACTGATTTATGTAATATCGAGGAGAGTAAGGTGTAATAATCAAAATAAGTTGCTTACGAAGAGGCGTTAGGGAGCTTCCTTACCTGACGAGAATACGGGACAAGGAAGGGGCCTGGCTCCTTCACGTCCGCACAGCCCCTTCCTTCACCTGTACTGCATATTTAATTATAGTAGCCGCAGCGAGAAATGAACGCTGTGGTGGGGCAGCCGGTCATCCGGGGATTCCCCCACTGTAGCCATATCTACATGTCACCGACCATCGGCCACCGCTGCAGCCCCGCTCCATGATCCTTACCCTGTGTCTCTGGCTTTCTCTTTCTCTCTCGGTTTTTATATAAACTGGTGTATTTCCGAAACTAATTATGAAATTATTATGACTTTTGTTCCACACCACCTTTGAGGTAAAAATCAAGGAGAGTTTTCTGTATAAAGGTTTCCCCCCCCCTCCTAAATGTGGCATATGAGCGGGGGAGTGCGGCCTTGCCGATACCTCCGCCTGACCTATAATTATACACTCGCCAGAACTGACCTGCCCTCAGACAAGGGGGGAAACCTTTATACAGAAAACTCTCCTTGATTTTTACACTCAGTGGTGGTGTGGAACAAAAAGTCATAATAATTTCATAATTAGTTTCGGAAATACAGCAGTTTATATAGAAACTGAGAGGAAAGAGAAGCCAGAGAAGGATCATGGAGCGGGACAGCGGCGATGGTCAGTGACATCTACTCTATGGTCGGTGACATGTAGATATGGCTACAGTGGGGGAATCCCCGGATGACCGGCTGCCCCACCACAGCGTTCATTTCTCGCTGCGGCTACTATAGCGTATCCACTTCTTGGTTGCCTCAGGTGTGAAGTCAGTTTAATTACACACAGGTAGGTTAGGAGGCTGTAGGTGGGGAGGTCCGGGTTTCAGAGTAACGCGGTGACTAACTCCTATCTATCTATTGCCAGACGCCTTAATCCTGTTAGGGGTGGCCACAAACAAATCACCTCCATGTCGCCCTGTCCCCCGCCATTTCACTGCCCTGCTCCCAATTCACACCCCCTCTCTCACAGCTAATGGCATATTTTATCATACTTTTAACGTTTGCAGTACCAGTTTTTCAGGATGCTACGGCCATTGTGTGATTTTAAATTGGACTATAAAACTGTGCTGAGTGGCTCTCCAGTTCCAACATCTGACCTCTGGGATCAATTTCACCATCACTGGCTCTAAATTTCACCTTCATCGTCTACTCCCCCCCCTCCTCTCTCTCTCTTTCTCTCTCTCTCTCTCTGACAGGACTAGGACAACGATGCATCTCCCGTGGCTGTAAACGCGTATCGTAGCCAACCCGTTTATCTTCAGAGGATGCCAGTTCCGGTAAAAACTTCCTTGACTCCGACGAATAGACTTCCGCTGGGCCGAGAATGCGATAGATTCTTTTCTGAGCGATTTTAAAGCTGCTCCTGCCATCCACACTTCCTCAGCAGACGTACGGCTTTCAGACTCTCGTTCGGAGGTGGAGCACTTACGCAGGGACGCCACGCACACGTATAAACAACACACAAACCAGCTAGGACTATGAGGTGTGTGTGTGTGTGTGTGTGTGTGTGTGTGTGTGTGTGTGTGTGTGTGTAAGAGATGTAAGAGGGTGTTGTTTTGCATGAGGAATAATTATGTGTGTGTGTGTGTGTGTGTGTGTGTGTAAGAGATGTAGGAGGGTGTTGTTTTGCATGAGGAATAATTATGTGTGTTGTGTGTGTGTGTGTGTGTGTGTGTAAGAGATGTAAGAGGGTGTTGTTTTGCATGAGGAATAATTATGTGTGTGTGTGTGTGTGTGTGTGTGTGTGTGTGTGTGTGTGTGTGTGTGTGTGTGTGTGTGTGTGTGTGTGTGTGTGTGTGTGTGCGCGCGCGCGCGCGCGCGCGAGCGAGCGAGCGAGAGAGAGAGAGAGAGAGAGAGAGAGAGAGAGAAGTAATGTGTGCTTCCAAGACATCGTGGGGAAAGACACCAAAAAAAAAAAGTGACAAAAAAAATGGTACTGAAAATGAGGAATACTTAAATTGATCCGTGTGTTGATGTGTAGCCCCAGGTCTCCCTATTAGAGTTTCCCCTGGTTCTGGTGACCTGGGTTCGTATTCTCCCTAACACCCTTTTCTAAGCGATTTGTTTTGCATATTACACCTTACTCTCCTCTCCTGTGTTGCATAAATTCGTCCATTATCGCCATACTCTGCACAGATAACGCACAAAATATTAACCAGTCATATCTTAAAACAAATCGCAGGGGAAAAGGTGTTAGCGAGTTTCCTAACCTTACGAGAATACGTGCACTTAAAAAACGTACGTAAGGATATTAACCCGCCATATCCAAAAATAAATCGCCAAGGAAGAGGGGCTTGGGAGCTTCCTTACCCGATGACACGAGCATTGACCTGTTGAACTCTGACCTCTGGCCGCTGCCCCTCGCTTCTCGCTGTCACGCTTCCACACTCTGCATATTTTCCCGCCATTTTCAAACCAATATACCTGAGTGGCTGGATGCACTCCCTTCACTCTGTCTCCCTCGTCCTGGAAGAAAGGATCAGCATTTTTGGCACTGAGAAGGAGAGCGAGGAAGATACGAGGACAAGGAAGATGCTAAGAAAGAGAGCGAGGAGGATACGAGGACAAGGAAGGTACACAACGAGAGCGAGGAAGATACGAGGACAAGGAAGGTACACAACGAGAGCGAGGAAGATACGAGGACAAGGAAGGTACACAACGAGAGCGAGGAAAATACGAGGACAGGGAAGATACAGAAGGACAGCGAGGAAAGGACGTGAGCAAGGAAGACGCTAAGAAAGAGTGCGAGGAAGATAAAGGAAATGAAGTGCTTTGGTGTTGACATAAATCTTGACACAAATCCTTCATCATCATCATAGATATATTTCCTCCAGTGCTGTAAATCTTGAGGTGAATATATAACTTTTACTAAACAATTGTGTGTCTATCTATCTATCTATTGCCAGACGCCTCAATCCCTTACAGGTCACAAACAAATCGCCTCCACGTCACCCAGTCCCCCGCCATTTCACTGCCTTGCTCCCAATTCACACACACCCTCTCTCATATACCTCGCCACTCCATCCCTCCATCTCATCCTTGGCCATCTCCTCGCTGTCTCCCCCTCCACCTCACTCACATACACTCTCCTCATCAGTCTGTCACTCTCCATCCTCTCCACATGGCCAAACCACCTCAATTGTGTGTGTTTACGTATATTACTTTTCCTATATATTGTTGTATTACAGAATTCCACCACTGTTTTTTTTTTAAATCTTAATTTACGTGTTACTGTAAATGTAAATCGACTCTTTAGCTGTTTGAGGCTTTTGTAGATAGAGAGGGTGTGCGTGGGTTTGTGGGAGGGCAGCCCATTGGTGGTGGACAGCGACGTGGAGGTGATTTGTTTGTGGCCACCCCTCTTGGAATTGAATCATCTGGCATTAGATAGATAGGAAGATAGATAGATGGATGGAAAGATAGATAGACAGATAGAGAGATAGATAGATGGAAAGATAGACAGATAGGTAGGTAGGTTATTGTCTTTAGCTTAGAGAGAGAGAGAGAGATTCGTGAGTTGGTGTTCATACATATGCAACATTCCTTCGATTGAGCCAATTTTAAAGTCTACCTTGCATCTTCTCAGAGGTTTGGAAGAAAACTTGAGAATGGCTTGAAGTTTGTTAATAAAGTGTCGAAATATAATGCAAATGAGGTGATATCAGTGAGTTTGGGGGGAGGTGGGGGGTGCGGGGTGTTGGGGGAGGTTGTGGGGTGTGGGAGGGGTGGGGGGTGACAGGACTAAGGGTAGAGAGAGGAAACTTAAACTGCTTCTCCTTTATCGAAACTGCTAACATACGTAGCTGCAGGAACGTGAAATACAGACGAAAGCTTGGTGGTCTTCGTTTGATTCTCTCTCTCTCTCTCTCTCTCTTTCTCTCTCTCTCTCTCTCTCTCTCGTGAACAAGTATATTTTGTAGGTAAATGAGTGTAAGAATTTATGTGAGTATTTTCATGCACAGGAGTCAAGTGTGTCAGGTAAGAGAGACGTAGGTGTTTAGGGAGAGAGAGAGAGGGAGAGAGAGAGAGAGTACAAGTGGTGCCACAGAGCATGCTATCTTGAGACTTGCCCCAAACCTCACAAGGTAAATGTCAAGAGTAAATAAGTGGAGTGGAGATGTGGATGTGGCAGTGTGGAGGCAACCAGGACCACCCAGACATCCACTCTTCTGATGAGCACCGCCATTCAGAAGCGCTGTAAACCCATCTCACGTCCCACAAAAATATATGTAGTTTGTCTGTGTGTTTAAGGCCCGTGTGCATCTGAGTTTATCACATGTAAGAGCTTTTATTATAAGCCTCAAATATATGGCCTTTGAGTTGGACACACGATGACATATCTTGACTGATTGCATCGTTTCCCATCAGTAAATGTTGACGCGTGCCATCCCCTCACGTGATGTAGTTGACAACCTCCGCTGATATGATCGGTGACCCGTTCTTGGAAAAGAGGGCGTTTTTCATGCTTCTCACCGCAGACTCCTTCTATTGCAGAATCTCTCTCTCTCTCTCTCTCTCTCTCTCTCTCTCTCTCTCTCTCTCTCTCTCTCTCTCTAAAATCTAATTCGATGTCTTGGTAAGGGAGGGATGGGAAGAGATGATTATTATTTATTGTATTTATTGTACCAGCATAATTGGGCGTCTCCTAATACACACACACACACACACACACACACACACACACACACACACACACACACACACACACACACACACACACACACACACACAGGAGAGAATATACTTAGACTCTCCAATACATTCTGGCGGTGTGCGTGCCTCCAATATCACTGGAATGTGTTTACAGGAGCATCCAGACCCCTCCACACCGCCCCCGTCACCAGGAAGAGACGGGAGGGACGCGGTGGTGACGCACGTGAGGGTAGGTGGTGGTGACGGAAGGGAGAGGACGGTGACGGGAGGGAGTTCCTTTATATGTATTGTACTTTTTTTTTTTTTTAACCCCTCTCGCCCTCTTGCTTACTCAGGGCATCTTGATTTAAAGCTGGTCCTCATTCTTCCATTTTCTGCCTGGTCTCCCTCTCCTCCGTCCACGTCTGTCTGTCCTCCTTCTCTCATCCTTTATCCTCTTCAGATTGCTATACCTTTTAACACCCCCTTTCTTTCCCTCGTCCTGTGTACATATCATTCTGTGGATCTGTTTCAACTCTTATCTGTTAGGACACTCTTGGGTTTATAATTATCTTTGTGTCAGGTTGCAGTGGGTGGATAATCCTGAGTTATTATTATTATTATTATTATTATTATTATTGCTTTTATCATCATCATCATTATTTTTATGATCATTATAATTAAGCATTGCACCCACACTTCCACCTAACATGAAATACAAGAAATGCATTTTAGTTATTAACGTTCATATCACGACCACTTAGAAGTAATGGAAATCCTTCTACATTATGCATAACGTAACCCACATCAAGAACGTGGCGTGGCGGAGCGTGACCCACCACCTGAGTGCCTGAGAATTTACTCTTCCCTCTCCCCCCCCCCTCTTCATTTTCGCCCACCTCCCCTCACCTCACCCCCTGCCTGTGCAGAGCCTGAGAATTTCCCCTTCTCCTCTCCCACTCCCCCCTCTTCATTTTCCCCCACCTCCCCTCACCTCCCCCCTTACCTGTGCAGAGCCTGAGAATTTCCCCTTCCCCTATGCCACTCCCCCCTCTTCATTTTCCCCCACCTCCCCTCACCTCCCCCCGTACCTGTGAAGATTTGTCATGGCCCAGGTCGATATCAGGCGGGGGAAATGCGCCCATGAGTTTCTATTATTGCCAAAGGAACCTTGTGGCGTCTGGACCTCCCTAGCGGCTTCAAGAGTTTGGCCATCTCTTGCATTTCGCCCCAGGGACTTTAGCAGTAAGTGTCAGACCTTTTCTTAACTTTCAGGATAGGATCTTGTTTAAAAGGATATCAAGATACATATTTCGCAGCGACAGTCCTCTTTGCCTGCTCTCTGTATCCCTTTTTGCCTCGTCCTCATCAGTCTTGAATCAGTGGGCAGCTTGAGAGAGGGGAAAGGAGATGTTTTGATTAGGACACTGAAAAAGAAAAGGGGTATTTTTAGTTTTACAGGGAGGAAAGGAGGAGGATTTTAAGGTGTGTGTGTGTGTGTGTGTGTGTGTGTGTGTGTGTGTGTGTGTGTAAAAAGTGGACAAAAGAGGAACAGAAAGGGAACAGGAAAAGAATAACATGAACAGGAGAACCAGCATCATCAGTGTACCCAGGGAATTGAATCAGATCCCCATTTTTCACTCAGCATTCAAACCCTCTGGTGTTCACTGTTGTTTTTCACTGTATTGCACTGTTATTCTGCATGTCTGTATTTGTATTTTTATTTATTTTATTCATTTTTATTATTAGTGTGATCATCTAGCCTTACCTGCCGCCATAAACAAAAAACTGAGAAATTATTTGCTATATTTCTGAACACAAGGCAGTCAGGTTAAAAAGGAGGGCCGGAGATGATGATGATGATGGTGGTGGTGGTGATGGTGTTAGTGGTGACTGTGATTGTGATTGTGATGGTGATTGTGTTGGTGATGGTGATGGTGATTGTGGCTGTAGTGATGATGTTGATGATGGTGGTGTTGCTGATGAATGTGACTGTGATGGTGATTGTGTTGGTGGTGGTGATGGTGATTGTGGCTCTGATGATGATAATGATGATGATGATGATGATGATGAACCCTAAGCCAATCTCTCTATATATTCCTGTGCGAGAAGTTTATATATGTGTATGGAGAGAGAGAGAGAGAGAGAGAGAGAGAGAGAGAGAGAGACGCAACACCGCAGCAGGATAAAACACCAAGCATATTTTTTCACCACTGACATTTCCTCGCCACCGTCCTCGCCACACCAGCAGGGTTGAATCAGATCTCGCTCAGCTGAAACTGGCCACACACCTCAGCAATTTGCAACCCGTCAGAGCTCCATTGCATGACGTGTTTTTAATGTGCCAGGAAAAGGAAAACAAAGGTTGCTTGGTAATTCGGCTCTCCGCCTAACTTCCAGAAAACGAAGAAGCATGATTTATTGTTATTATTATTATTATTATTATTATTATTTTGCGTAATAAATAAATGGAACACAGATTCATGGAAAGTGTTGATGTTGATGCCGCAAAAAAAGATGATGTTTGCAAATCTTTACTACGGGGACAGAGTTGCCGAATATGTTTATTGACTCTCCATTGAAACACTTCACTACGATAACTCTGCAAAATTAAAGTTAACGCAGATTATATTTTATTATTTTTCTTCTTATGTATTTTTTTCTTAAGATCCGTCCCAGCGAGGAAAATAATCTTAGGATCTTTATTTTTCAAAAGATCCGTCCAACCGAGGGAAATAATCTTAGGAAATTTTTGTTTTTTTCTTAAGATCCGTGTCACTGAGGAAAATAATCTTAGGATCTTTTTATTTTTTCTTAAGATCCTACTGAGGAAAATAATCTTAGGATCTTTTTATTTTTCCTTAAGATCCTACTGAGGAAAATAATCTTAGGATCTTTTTGAATGGGATACCTGTGACTTCTTTTCTTGAATTTCGCGCCCGAGTCGATTGCTGAGAGATTTCCAAGAGCATTACAGCGCCAATTTTCCCGCCCAAAACATTTCCTGCGCTGGAGAGGCTGGGATGGCCAATTGTCCGTCCTCACAGCCGTCCTGACGCTGCACTTTCTTTTCTTTCTTTTCTTTTTTTTTTTTTTTTTTTTTTCGAAGGGGGAGGGGAGAGTGCGAGGTAAGAGCAAGGGTATATGGAGCACAAGGTAGTTGGAAGTGTCTCGTGGATATTGCTGACACACACACACACACACACACACACACACACACACACACACACACACACACACACGAAACAGCACAAAGGTTTAAGTATTCTTCCCCCTCCAGAATGGGCAAGACACGGCAGTTCTTCAGGATGGAGGAGGAGGAAGAAGTGGTTTTCGGAAAATGCATTGTCTGGTAGCTAGAAGTGGTAATGAAGGGGATGTTGTTCAAAGTGGTTAACCTCCACCAGGACCAGGTATTAAGCTTGTTAGGACTCCGATGAAGGTGGGGGGACAGGGATGCCCAGTCAGCGCCGCTGTGTTCAATCATCATCATTTTTTACCTGGGAACACGAAATTTTACACAGTGGTAGACCTCCTCCTGGACCAGGCTTTAGGCAAGGGGGGACCTCATGGACGGGGTTGTCTTCATGGGTCCTGGTGACACCGATATGCACTTATTTTTATTTTTTATTTTTATTTTTATTTAGGCAGGGTGCTGGGAACTCTGAAACCTGCCGCCAGGGGTCTGCTGCTGTGGAGTGGGTCTGCTTAATTCTGCTCTGCTTGTCTGTGTAGGGGGGGGGGGTGTTTTTGAGTAGGTCATTTAGCACAACCACACACACGCTTCCCCACACTGGCGTCTCTTATACTTCAATCGAGATCCCTCTGTATGATTTTATGTAACTTCGGGTAAACATATTGCATTAAGGGTGTACGACGCGATCTTATTAAACTCAAGCGCAACCAAAGATCTTCCCAGATTTAAAGAGTAATGTTAGGAGAGTGAGAGACTGACGAGGAGAGTGTATGTGAGTGAGATGGAGGGGGGGGAGAGGAAGGGGGAGGCCAGGGATGAGATGGAGGGATGGAGTGGAGAGGTATATGAGAGAGGGGGATGTGAGCTGGGAGCAGGGCAGTGAAATGGCGGAGGAGGGGACGACATGGAGGCGATTTGTTTGTGGCCACCCCTTTTGGATTAGGGCGTCTGACAATAGATGGATAGACAGATAGAAAATAGAGTGACTGAACTTAGCGTGACTGAAATTAGAGTGACTGAACTTAGCGTGACTGAAAGTAGAGTGACTGATAAAAGTGACTGGAAGTAGAGTGACTGAAAGTAGAGTGACTGAAAGTAGAGTGACTGAAATTAGAGTGACTGAAAGTAGAGTGACTGGAAGTAGAGTGACTGAAAGTAGAGTGACTGAACTTAGCGTGACTGAAATTAGAGTGACTGAGAGTGTGACTGTATCCACATTAACGCATGAGTGTGAGACGTGAGCAACAAAAGTCGTAGTGTAAACATGTGGACGTGCACCATCTATTCACTCGATGTAGTGCTGTCTTCAGTTGGCTCTGCAGAGTTACAAGTCAAATATTTTCCTGTAATCCAGTAACTCATTAACTTCACTGGGTAGTAACCATATAACCCAATGGCGCCTGGTGGTCTAGTGAGTTACGGTGCTCCAACGGGATAGGGTCTGTAGGAGTTTACATTCGGTGGATAGTTGGGTTTTATTGCTCACGTAATGCTACTCAGGGGCGAGCGAGGCAGGTCACCATATCCATAAATGTCGAGAATAAGTAACAAAAATCCAGACACATAGGCTTCTGATGGGGTAAAAGAGGACTGGATAGATAGACCGATAGATAAATAGATAGAGTGATAGATAAATAGCTAGATAGATAGTTACACTGATAGGTAAATAAACAGCTAGATAGTCAGATGATAGATAGACATAAATAGATAGACGGGTAGATAGTGGATTTCCTCTCCCTTACGTACCACTTTCTCTAAAAATTCCGTGTTGAAAATCTCAAGACAAGGCGACGGTGGGATAGATAGATAGATAGATAAACAAATAGACAGACAGATAGGTAGATAAACAAATAGACAGACAGATAGATAGATAAACAAATAGACAGATAGATAGTAGATTTCCTCCCTCTTACGTACCACATTCTCAAAAAATTCCGTCTTCAAAATCTTTCAAAACATCTTCAGGTGACGGTGGATGAAATTATATCTGGGTACCGTGACAAGCTCAAAGGCTCGAGAAGATATATTGAGGTGATAGAGACTACCTGGCCCCTACCTTACGCAGACTCCCTCCCTTACACTTCCCTCCCTCCCCCTCCTCATCTTCCCCCTCCTTCTCTCCCTCTTATAGTCTCATCTCCTTCGTATCATCTTGTACTCCCTCCACTTCACCCTCCGTTCCATATTATTTTTATTTTATTCATTACTATCTTCTCCTTTCCCTCCCTCCATCTCATCGTCTCTCCCTCATTTTATCCTCTCCTCCCTCCTTCTCTCCCTCCTCTCCCAGTCTCATCTCTCCCCCATTTTATCCTCTCCTCCCTTCCCCCTTTCCTTCCCCATTCACTCCTGTCCCTTCCCTCTCTCTTCCCTCCCTCTCTTCATTCACTCCATCTTTTCATATCTCTACGATATTCTTCACTCCTTCACTGCCCCCTCCCTCCCCTTCTCTGTTTGGTCCTGTCCTCCTCCCTTCCTCATTTTCCCCATTCACTTCCCTGTCTCCTTTCCCTGTCTGTCAGCCCGTCTGTCCCACTCCTGTCAGTTCATGTCCTCCTTTTATCAGCCTGTTTATCGCATTCCTGTCAACCCATGTCCTCCTGTCAGCCTGTCTGTCTCACTCCTGTCAACCCATATGCGCCTCGTGCCAGTCTCTTTATCTCACTCCAGTCAACCCATGTCCTTCTCCTGTCAGCCTGTCAATCGCACTCCTGTCAGCCCATGTCCTCTTCCTGTCAGCCCGCCTATCACCACTCACCTTTCACATAACCCCGTGTCTCATACCCTGGCCATGTCCCCAGTCAACACCCTGCCAACATCCTGCCACCACCCTGCCACCAACCTTTTACCACCCTGCCAACACCCTTTCACCACCCTGCCAACACCTTACCACCACCCTGCCAACACCCTGCCACTCATCCAACCATAACAAGGTGTCAGATAGGTCAGGGAAGGAATTGACCTCTTTTCTCCTTCTTCTGTGTTTCCGGGTCACGCTGATTTGAAAAAGTTGTTGCTACTTTCGTTATTAACAAATTTACAATATATAAATAAATAGGTAAATACACCGGTAGATAGATAGATAGATAGATAGATAGATAGATAGGTACATTGATAGACAGGTAGATAGAAGGATAGATAGAATATATAAATGGTAAAGTTAATAGAATGAGGTGGAAGGCCATGGGGTCAGGATTTCTCTCTCTCTCTCTCTCTCTCTCTCTCTCCTGTACCACATGTCAGTCATAATTTTCCCTTCATTAGAGCAAATCCTTCTTTTTTCTTTTCTCTCTAGATTTAAGACCTAACTCTTTTTCATTTCCTCCAACACATCCTCCTTCCAGGTGAGTAAAGGTGTGATTTGTTTCCCGACGTTGAGATATCTAAGGGAAAAAGGAAATCCGACCCGAGAATATTTCCATCTGTGACCAAGCACGGAATCTTGAAGGAAGAATTGAATCTTGAGATAAGATGCGCCAGAGACCAACCGAAGAGGCCAGCATCAGACGAGACGAGGACGAGGTGGCTGAGGGAGTAGGAGGTAGGTGTGTACGGTGAGGTGTGGTGTGGATAGGTGTGTATGTGTGTGTGGTGAGAGAGGAGGGTGGGACGTTGTGGTGACAGTCGGAGGTGATGGAAGTGAGAGTATTGGAGGGTGTATACATATGGTGAGGTGCAGTTTGGACAGGTGTGTGTGGTGAGGTGTAGTGTGGAGATAGAGCGCTAATGAACAAGTAATATTTGTTCCCCAAGAGGTCTCAATGTTCCCCACAACATGGCTTTTAAGAAACCCATATCGAGTGACAAAATTATATAGTCTCGGACAACAGAGCATGTTTTATACTTTCGGTGTGGACGTTCATGACTATAATCATATATATGTGTGTGTGTGTGTGTGTGTGTGTATGTGTGTGTGTGTGTGTGCGTGCGTGCGTCATTAACATTCCCTGCAGCCGCTACAATATATCTAAAACATTCCATGTTACTCATTATATGAAATGCATCTAAAAATAGAAACACTTTTACAGTCAATCTCTCATTTAATAAATAATGTAAATATGAATTCCAGGCCGAAAACAATATTGCCAACATTAATTTGTCTGCATAATTTGGTGCAGGTAATGAAGGCAGGTAAAATTGCACCTCGGTATTCATTTACTCACCTTATTTTATTTTATATTTACTTGGTGTACACAGCGAAGCACAAACCAGATTTATTGGTGAGCCACACATAGTAATTACGGCTCTCTCTCTCTCTCTCTCTCTCTCTCTCTCTCTCGTGTGTGTGCGTGTGATAACAAGAGCATGTAAGTAAGTATATGGGACTGAATCTGCGAGAGAAGGACAGTTTATGAATGCAAGTGTTAAAGGACGAGTAATGAAGAGAAGTGTGTGTGTGTGTGTGTGTGTGTGTGTGTGTGTGTGTGTGTGTGTGTGTGTGTGAGAGAGAGAGAGAGAGAGAGAGAGGCACTGTCTCTACGCGGTGTTGGTGATTAAGTTACCAAATTAGTGCAAGCAAAAGGCTGAATTAATGTAAGAAGGGCAATTAAGGAAGTGTGGGAAGGAATGAGAGAGAGAGAGAGAGAGAGAGAGAAGGAAGGAAGCTCCCTAACACCTTTTCCTAAAGTAAATGATTTATTTTGCTTATTACTTTCTGCTGTCCCCCTCTGTGTCATTTAAATCCTTCTAATATCCCCGTACTCTGCATAAATAACATACAGAAGAACACTAACCAGTCGTATCCAAAATAAGTCGCTTAAGAATATGAATCAAGGACAGACTCAAATATACTGAAAACCGGGAAGGAAGAAACAGATTGCATTTATTAACATGTGATGGCGGAAGCTTATTGCATCTTCTTCTTCGTCTTTGTCGTCGTCTTCGTCTTCTTCACGTTCTGTTTTTTCTTGTTAGTGTTGTTGTTGCTATTGTACATATTATTTTGCATTTCAGTGCTTTTATGCTACAACGACGTATTTTCTTTGATCCATTCCACTCTTGCATATTCTTCTCTTTTCCATCACTGTACTAAGTCTTTCTCCTTCCAGTGTTATGTACAAATCCCTGAACCAAGCTGCAGAGAGTCACCGTTCACTATCAGCAAGCAACACTATTATCTGCATTATCTGTATATATATAAGCTCTGAATTATCACTCCTACATTTATCAGCAACATCACTTCCGTTCCTAAATCACCCTTTTTACGTTTCTCACATCGCAGTTGTGTATAACTTATCTTCATTACTCGAGAGGTTTTCCGATATCTGCGTTACTCTCTCAGTCCACTTCTTCGTCTTCTTCTTCTTCTTCACCCATGCAGGTGACTTACATACACACGAGAGCCTTACCACACAAAGCTTTTACATTCATTTTAGTCGTCTTTTCGTATGGGCAAGGCTTCAACAGCACTGTCTCTCAATTCTTTTCCAGCCTCTTTGACATCTCTTCCAATAACCATTCATTACACTCTCTCCATTACTGATAAGGAATGAAACTGCCCATGAATGCATCACTGAGGGAAGTGTTGAAGGCAGACAACGTGATCAAGAAGGGTCAACCAGCAAGTATTGATGGAGTGCAAGCAGAAATTTTATAAAGATTGCACAAACCTGAATGTCAGAACGATTGTGCCGAGATACAGTAAAGTGCCATTGTGTAAAGAATAAGAGTGCCATCGTATACAGGGGTAGAGTGAGTCTGGCGTGTGTTAGTGCCATCGTATAAAGGGGTAGAGTGAGTCAGGTGTGTGTTAAAAGTTCCATCGTACAAAGGGGTAGAGTGAGTCAGGCGTGCGTTTTGCCAGTATATAGGGGTAGAGTGAGTCAGGCGTGTGTTTTACTGCATTAAAGTCCACACAGGCAGTCAGAGTCCATTAACGTGACTGATGTTTTCCTGTTTCCTGCATCCTACAATCTAGGGTTCTGTGTGAAGGTCTGCTAATACATTAACTCTGCCACCCTCTGCTGCCACCACACTAGCTTTGCTACCCACTGCTGCCACCACATTAATTCTGCCTCCCTCTGCTTCCACCACACTAGCTCTGCCACCCTCTGCTGCCACACACTAGCCCTGCCACCCACCGCTGCCACCACACTAGCTCTGCTACCCTCTGCTGCCACCACACTAACTCTGCCACCCACCACTGCCACCACACTAACTCTGCCTCCCTCTGCCGCACCTCATTAACCGTGCCACCCTCTGCTGCCACCACACTATCTCTGCCACCCTCTGCTGCCACCACATTCGCTCTGCCACCCTCTGCTGCCACCACACAAGCTCTGCCTCCCACCGCTGCCACCATCCAAACTTCTCTTATCTAATCAGGTCCGATTCTTTGTCTCCTCTTTCCCCTCGGCAAGAGTTCGGGAGTAATGCAATTTCCTCCTCTCCCTTTTTTTCTTTCTTTTTTGCATCCCGAAACCACATGATTTTCTTTCTGCGCTGTGAATTTTGCATATATTTTTTCTTTAGTTCATCCAGGCACCAGCATACGAATGAGATGCAAAAACGGGCTTACTTATGTCTGTCTTATCTGCCTGTCTGTTCGCTTTTGTCTTCATTATCTCGAAACCCCAGACGTGCGAGGGACTTAATTTTAAACACCCCTGCTCTGTTCCATTACCCCGTGCTGTCCTGGGCACATTTTCCCCGTCGCTTTCCTGCCGCCTCGTTGGCTGCATAAATTCACCAGAACTTTATTGTATTTTTCCTGCCCGGCACAAGATGAGCAACGTCCTTCACCGCCTCCTCTTCCACAGTCTTGGTGTATTTTTCTCCCGTCCTTGTGTTTAAAATGTTTACGCTGGAATATAAAGTCTGCTCACAAGTTCCTTCCCATTTACTAAAACAGTATGAATAAATATATAAATAAATGAATAAGTGAATGAATAGGAATAATAAAAAGACGACGTGGAGATAATCATTCTTGCATCCAGGGAAATAAGGATTGGGTCAGGTCATCTACGGTCAGTGTCTCATGTGTATAAACAGATGGTTAGATACACACCTCTACACTTTCACCACCACCATCACCACTACCACCACCATCACCACTACCACCACCACCACCACCACTGACAAACAAAACTAACGTGATGGAAACGCACGGTGCATGGCTGTCACCTGTCATTATTTTATTCTCTTATTTTCCCCGCTTATTTTTTTATGGTGGGTGAAGTACATGGTGAGGGTGGCAGTGTGTGTGTAGATGTGATATGCTTAAACAATTTCTAGTGTGTTGTTAAAGATATGTACGGCAAATGTGGCATGCGTAACCTTTTCCCTTTTGGATTGGATTTTCCTTTTTTTGGATTGTTTCATTTTGTCAGTCACTCTTTGAACAAGGCAAGATGAGCAGCCAGGAATATCGTGCTTAATACTTGCTGAAATATTGATTAGATTCATATATATTAATGTTTTGGATTCCGAATTTGTTTATGGTACTGAAGTATGAAGAATCGTGATACAAAACAGCGTCCTTGTATTTACTGAAACATTTTGTACAAAGGCAAGAATTTTGTATATGAGAGTGATTTGGTAAAAGAAACGACATTTTCATCTTGATATTGTACATCATATTGTTAGAGATAGATAGATAGATAGATATTATTAGACACAAGAAATTCCGGAAGGCGAGAGAAGCCACTGATTTACAACACCCCAGATTAAATTTTCGAAAATGGGAAAGAAACGACTTTAGCTGTGTGGCACGATTTACAGTCAGTTGTTTAAAAGTTCCTTCTGGTAAACAATGAGATTTTGCATAATATAATACGCTCAGGCCTTTCAAAATAATGTTACAGAATGGATGCACTAGTAATGTGTGAATATACAAGTCACATTTCCTAACATTTCAGTATAGATGATGATAATGTCCTGTTCTCGCTGCGGCACTATATAGATATTCATTTTCCGTCGTTCTGATCACGTCGTGGTTATGGCAGAAATTCAGTATCGACTAATTTTCGTTTTTTGTCAGATCATCGTCCGTTTTATAGAAATTTACAGGTTGTTATCAGAAGCGCAAATCTTACCTTCTGCAGTCGGTACCTGTGCATTGTTTTACCTGTGCGTTATCAAGGTGCATTATTTATTTCAGGTGGTGTATTATTTATCGTTGAGAATTATAGCTTCGCGCGGTAGATGTTGTGGAGGAAATTTATCGTTGGCCAACCCTCAGGTTATGGTGTCTATAGTGTTCCTCCTCGTAACATAGGGTTTGGGTGGAGTCACCCCCTCCCTACACTATTGCCATGTTTCCTAACCCTACGATGTATAACGCCTGTGGTTTGTGTAGTAGGAATGATACATAAACATAACTCATACTAATATAACTGTAATGAAAGTGCTGACATGTATCAAGGAAGAATAAAACTATTCTGCATACTATATTATACGATAATAGAGAAACGTGGCATAAAAATTTGGCAGTGTTGCTCTAAAAATATTCTAATTATTATTTACTTCCCCAACACTTCTAACATTGCTAATTAATTTAGCAAGTATAATTGCAAGAAAATTTGAAGGGATAAAAGTGGGAAGAGGCGATCCTTTCATAATTAAAATAAATATATCAAACAGCTCTGGGGTGGCAGCACTCACGCGACACGTGTTTGTGTGTACGCTGTGGGAGGTCACCAACCCCCTACAGGATTTAGGCCTATTGGGGAAACCTCTATAAAAAAAACGCGCCGTGACTTTTACCTCAAGGGTGGTGCGGAAATAAAGTCAAAATTATAATCCATACATAAAAATGGAAGTAAAAAACCATGGATGACACATAACAAAATCTAGCGAGAGAGAGAGAGAGAGAGAGAAATAATAATAATAATAATAATAATAAAACTTTATTTCCACTAAACAGTGGGTATTCTTATACATTATACAGTAGTACAGCATACAGTATGAAAGTTCTATACACAATATAATACAAGTTGATACATATGGTGGAGAATAGTGACAGAGAGGTAAATGGTTTAAAAGGTGTGGGGACACTTAGGTTAAAAATAGATCAATTAAGGGATTTAGGAACGAAGGCAGTGGGAAGGATTAAGACAGATGGGATTGTAAGATTAGGGAGTTTGAGCAATAGGGTAGAATGTATGCTCTCAATAAAAGTATAGCAATTATCAACGGCTAATTATTATACAGGTGTTGATGGTGGGGTCTATATTTATAGGAGGTGTTGGTGGTGGAGGTATAGCGGGTGTTGTTGATGGGGGTGTTGTTGGGGGTAGGGGTATAGGGGGTGTTGGTGGCAGGGGTATAGGGGGTATTAGAAAAACGGAGATCACAAGAGGGAAACAGTGTCAAGGTCATCGCTGATGGAGAGGTCAGCTCGGAAACGTGGCAACAGTGCAGGGAGGGGGTGACTCCACCAAAACCCTACGTTTCGATCTGTCAGACTATAGCTGGCATTTTTTTTCCTCCTCCTCCTCCTCCTTCTCCTCCTCCTTCTCCTCCTCCTCCTCCTCCTCCTCCTCCTCCTCCTCCTCCTCCTCCTCCTCCTTTTTTCTTCTTTTCTTCTTCTTTTTGTGGTGCGAAATGCTTGACGCGGAGTAGGGCACAAACACTCGATTAAGTTAGACGTTATGCTTCAGTGTTAAGGCTGACTTGAGGTGGTGGAGGAAGAGGAGCAGGGATCTGTAGTGCTAAGGATGACTTGAGAACAGGGTGTGGAGGAGGAGGACGAATATGTACTGATTATATTGCATGGAGGGAGAGGGTGTGGAGAAGAAAGAGGGTGGACTGACGTTATGAGGGACGTTTCTCGGTGATGGTCTCGTAGTTTCAGATTATAAATAGTAATTATAGTATTTATTATTAGTATATGTGATGCTGTAATTTCTGTGTTTACATGATACAGCAAGGGAGACACACACACACACACACACACTACACACACACACACACACACACACACACACACACACACACACACACACACACACACACACACACACACACACACACACACACACACACACACACACACTCATCCTTTAATCCATTTTTTTCTCACAACTTTATTAATGCTCATGGTCGACTCTAGAACTTAGTCATTCTCTCTCTCTCTCTCTCTCTCTCTCTCACACACACACACACACACACACACACACACACACACACACACACAATATCCATGTGGTAAATATTCCGCTTTCATACTTGAGGTGAGGAAGGATTTGCCCCTCCTCACGCTCTCCCATTGTCGTGATCCATCTTCCAGCTCCCCTAAAGCTTTCCTGCTCCCACCCGTGTAACCACCGCCTGCACCTGTTCCCCCTTCCCCTTCCCCTTCCGTCTTGATCCCTAAAATACCTCCAGCCATCCCTAATTATGTTTCATCCCTTTAAATTCCACCACTCTGATTTACTTCCATAATTCTCACCATCTTCAGCGCCCTCTACTCAGGTCCTCTCTGCTTTTGTCTTCGTGTGTCCTCTCACCATCAATCTTATCGCTAAATGATGGTTCTTTTTCCAGCTACTTCACCATAATCTTATAGAACATGATATAGAGGTGTCATGGTTTGTTTTCCATACGAGATTCCTTTGAACTCTGAGGCTAAGGATGTGAAAGCAATTTGTGTTCATGAGAAAAGTTTGGCAAAGCAGAATGATAATCGTATAGAACATAGTATTAAGGTGTCAAAGTTTGTTTTCCATACGAGATTTCTTTGAACTCTAAGGCTGAAGATGTGAAAGCAGATTTTGTTCATAAGAAAAGTTTGGGAAAGTAGAATCCTCTTTCCCCAGTTCGCCCGACACGCCAGCCATAAGGGAGAGAAAAGAATTTGAGGGGGAACATTGGGAACGCAGCTGCTTCCTCACACTTCCTCACACTTCCGCCTGTTTCCATAATAACCCCAGGAAAAACCCTCTGCCTCAGTCCAGGAACCAAACCATTCCAGGGAGAGGGAACACAGGGAACTCTCAAATCAACTCTGGAACTGTCTCTGTCTGTATTTCCTACTGCCTATGATCTCCAGTCTTTCAGTTGCAGTGTGTCCAGGCATCTCGAAATGAACGGATCTTGAAATTGGCTCTCGGTTATCTTGCTTTTGTTTTTTATTGTAACAGTGTGCGGGTCCTGGCCTTTGGTTCCTTCTTCCTTCCATAAAAAAAAAAATGGAGAAGGATAACTGCTTGTTTGATGGCAGAATTTGACTAATCGTAACCCCCCATGGAGGTCGCTTCAAATGAGAACAGAAATGCACCTTTAATAATAGATTTCAGGTATTCATTTTGTAAACATTTTTTTTTGCCAGTTTTTGTTCAGGTTTCCATATATGAGACGACATCGCAGGCTGCTCGTCCTTTGTTTTGCCTTGTTTTGTTTTTTCTGTTTATCTATCTATATATAGCCCGACGCCCTATCCCCGCAAAGGGTGGCCGCAGACAAAACGCCGCCAAGTCGCTCTGTCACCCACCATTTTGACTGCCCTCCTCCCGCAACTCACTCCCACCTCCCTTGGGGAGCGCGGTAGCTCGGTGGTAGGGTGTCGGGCTCGTAATCGTGAGGTTGCGAGTTCGCGCCCCGCCAGGTGACTGCTGTGCTGGGAGGGGTAGCGCTCTCCTGTAACCCTAGCAGGGCTATATGATCTGATGAGGTCTAGCTCGGGTATTAATCCCCTCTCCCTTCTAAGGGTGGAGTAAGGCAACCACACTGTTACCCAGATGAGGTGGCAGATACGGACATCTGGCCACACTTCGTTCCTAACCAGACAAATCTTATTCCTAACCAGCCAAATCTCGTTCCCAACCCGACAAATCTCGTTCCTAACCCGACAAATCTCCATCCACACCAAACAAATCCCTCTCCTAACCCGACAATTCTCGTTCCCAGCCCGACAGATATCGTTCCTAACCCGACAAATCATCTCGTTCCAAACCCGACAAATCTCGTTCCTAACCCGTCTCGTGTACACAGAAATCGCAGAGACCGTAACATAACACTACGTAACCCGTGTGAAGCGACCATCAACACGGGGATGCCACTCACACACACGGTCCCCAAGACAAGAGGTAAGCCAGGTGTAAGCTCGTCACAGTACACAGTTATTACACCTTGTCAGTAGAATAGCAGGCTCAGTAAAGGACAGTAGCAGGCTCAGTAAAGAACAGTAGCAGCCTCAGTAAAGGACAGTAGCAGCTTCAGTAAAGGAACGTGCCACTGAACCTATCATACATATCCTGAGACTGGCTGGAAGTATGTAGGAAAACGCTTGTGTGTCGTGTCAGGTTGAGAATTGGGAAAGTAATGGGTTATGTAGAGAGAGAGAGAGAGAGAGAGAGTTAATGATTCATGCGTGTTGATAAGTCTAAACATCCTTTCTTAAAAACACCAAAAGTCTCAGGCAACAGGTGAAAAGAGACCGAGGAAGACTTTCAAAATTTACTCGTGTTATTAATGAATGAATGAGGTTGTTAGCCCATGCATTAGTGAGTGGAAAGTAAATTGCCAAAACCATGCTGAGAGATGGATTTTGTGTGTCCGCCTTTGAAGTAGCGCAAATACGGGCAGACAATTCAGAAGATCAGTAGCAAGTGTTATTGAAAAGGTAACATGAGAGATCGCGAAATGCTCATGTATAATTATGTATGCAGAGAATACAGCAATGCATTTTTTATTCATATGTATGCATGGCTGTATACGTTGCATAATTTATATACATGCATCAGAGAATACAAAATTTGCCAGTGCCATTTCATTTAGGTATACACGTTTAATTATGTCCTTTAATATAGTTTACTTGGGAGGCATCCATCCATCCATACGTACATACATACATACTCACACACATGTCTGTCTATCTATCTATCTATCTATCTATCCATTTATCTATCTTTGTTTTTATATGATGTGTGTTTCCTGTATATTATGTAGGCTTCCGCATATTACCTAAGATTTCTACTTGACCTGTTGTCTTGGTTGTGTGACAGTATTAGAGCATTCCTGTTCTTTGGATATTACTGTTATTTATATTGCTGGAAAATAATACGTTATATCTTTAAATAATTATGTTTGTGGTGTTTACTTTCTAATTACGAACAGGTACAAGGTCGAGAAGATATAAGCGCTGAAAATCCTGCGTGTTGTGACGGGCGGTGACTTTATAATCGCAAACCAGGAACAACTTTGGTTAACTCGTGATGGCGCGTCTGTGTTGTGACCAAAGTTCGTGTTTATTGGGCGATCTTCTTAAAACATTGTGACGGCGGCGTGGCGTCGGGACACCAGCCGCGTCGGGCAACAGTCTTCGTCACCACCCAAGTTTTGATGAATTAGTAAAAATGTGACGTTACGGAATTAATACATATGAGGAAAAGTGCCTAAAACGAAAAATCATCATCATCATCATCGTCATCATCATCAATATTATCATCATCATCATCATCATCATCATCATCGTCATAAGTATAAGGACCTGTTTTTCTCACGTTGACTTATTACCACACACACACACACACACACACACACACACACACACACACACACACACACACACACACACACACACACACACACACACACACACACACACACACACACCGTAACAGTGAAGTATTTCGAATGTTTACGTATGTCAAGCTAAAACTGAACTGTAATTATCTTTGTTGTGAGAGTGAGACGGTCCTTTATCTTTTTGCTGTAGATCCCAGCGCGCCAAGACAGGTGTTTACAGGATGCTAAATATATGAGCCAGCTTCCCGCACCGCCTCGCAAACACGCTTCTTCACCTGTTTACGTCTGGGTAAGTGAAGGATGAAACGTTGCCTGATTTAGACCTCGTAATGTTTCTGTGTCAGAGTTCATGCCAAATATTTAACTTCCATTACTTAAAACGTCAAATATGTCCCCCGTTTACTCGCTCAAGACTGACATGTTCCTTATTTATTTTTTTTTTTACTACTGTTTGAAACCTTTAAGTTGGTCTCTGTGTCCAAGCATACCCGTCAACCACAGGCAAGCATCTGCTCCTGTGTGGACGTCTTACACGTATAGTACAGTACATACACCGTGTAGTAATCTGGCACCCCTCTGTGGTAGATAGCGCCTCACCAGGGCCCTTCCCACGGCGAGGCGCAGGGAAATATGAGTTTTGATTCCCGGGTGAACGCCGCAGCTGCTCCACCTAGGAAAGACAATGCCACCACGTGAAGGCTACCTATCAGCACCACCCTTTCTCGTAACCCAGCCTTGCAATAGCTGTGTATTTCATATCTATTGGACATAAACTAACACATTGAAGCAAAAAGAGTTATAAAGGAAGTCTCACAGGAAAAGATAACAGTGATAAATACTCCATGAATATGATGTCACAGATTACATTAGTCTCGCGGTGCTCTGACAAAAATAACGTTACTGTTGTTTTACTGCACTAAGTCGATACCCAGAGGAGAGTCTTAAAACAAAATTAGTGACTTCAGCAAGGGAAGAAAGTCGACAAGAAAATATTATAGTGACAGGAGGAAATTTATAACCACTGCCTTAACCTGTAAAAAAAAAAAAGAAAGAAAATGAAAAAATACATAACCTGTGATTTGAACTTCTGAAGGTGACGTCTTTTCGTGTACTCAGTTTTAACGAAAATATTAGGAAGATTATATAACAGCCTAATGAAAAACTTTAAGTCAAGATAAAGTGTTTGTGTGAGTGTGTACTGTATGTATGTGTGTGTGTGTGTGTGTGTGTGTGTGTGTGTAGATAGGTAGATAGGTAAGTGTTCTTAATTTTCGGTGCAAATTAAGGTTATAAAACAAAATCATTTCCAGAAAGAAGGGAAAGATTGAGCTCGAGACATAATACCCTAAATTTACCCCCACCGCCACCCACACACCTCCACCCTCACTCCCACCCACACACCTCCACCCGCACCCCGACCCCCACGCTATGTGTCAGGGTGAAAGAAGGAGGATCTCGCATACACAGACCAGCTGGCTCAACACATACATTTTAACAGCAAGGAAAGAGTCAGATGTAACAGGCTTTCACCTTCACGACACCTGTTGGCACCTGCATTTTTTAATTGTTCTGAAAAGGTTAACGTGGCGCGGCTTAAATACACCTGATGCATACCTGTTATACACCTGATATACACCTGATATCTTCACAACAAATACACCGTTTGACATGCAGTATAATTCAACAGGGCAAAATCTGCTGGGGTCCCACACTTAATATACTAGACTATCACCTACGAATTCGTGCTGTCAATTTAAGTCACGAAATTCCCAGTTGACTTTACTGGCTTACCAACACTTAACACTGTGACCGTTGATAAAATTATGCATGACTTTATTTACTTCAGCAACACAGTACTCCTCATATAACAATTCTGATATTCATAGGTCTTTGCCTGAGGTCTTAGTAATGTTTCCCAGCCACAAGCATGATATAGTTTGAGTTCGTTCATCTGTGTCAAGGTTACTTTATTCTTATTCACGAGATCTGTCCATCTGTCTTGTCTGTTTATCTGTGTGTGTGTGTGTGTGTGTGTGTGTGTGTGTGTGTGTGTGTGTGTGTGTGTGTGTGTGTGTGGCTTCTTATATTGTTCTTGCTCATTACATTTTAAGCAAACGAGTACTGTTTTGCCACATTTGCTAACAGCGTGTTGGTATTTATAGCAAAGCAGTCTTCCACTAAGTGCTGTGTCTGTAGCCGTGTGCAGTGGATACAGGGCAATGGAATTAAGTCTGTGGGGTCAAGAGTTTGATCCTGGCTGTTGCAGAGAATAACTTTTGAAATTCGATATCATGAACAGATAGAAAAAAAATGCTGATACCCCAACGCAAGATTTGTATAAGAGATCCCTAGTGTATTGTACTAGAGATTAAGTGTACCGGTGTTTATATGATACCACTGAACTCCCAACACCCGTGAAGACTTGACACATCATTATATACGGCATCTGTGGTAGTGTTGTCATAGCCTCCCCACTCTATCTATCTATCTATAGCCCGACGCCCTAATCCCGCAAAGGGTGTCCGCAGATAAAACGCCTCTTAAGTCGCTCTGTCACCCATCATTTGACTGCCCTCCCTCCAACTCACGCCCCACTCGTCGCATTAATTAGACTAGCCTTCCTTTCCACACTACGGCTCCATCCTACCCTAACACTTCATTATACACATTTTACTACGGCCGCTTCACCTGTTGTCCTAATTATGCCACTTTACTCACCTTCACAACCCTGACACATCATTATACACGGCACCACTATTAAACTACAGTATTTTAGAGAGAGAAGGCCATCTAGGCTCCTAGTGACAGAGTATAGGGACAAAAACTTCTACCTGTCTTTCGGATATCTCAATCTGTCTCACCCCGCATGACCACCAGGCGACCTTCGAAAAACTGAGATATTCCCAAAACTTTTATACATGACTGGGGTTACATATATTGTTAGATTAGCAGTTTTTGTCTATTTAACTACACACACACACACACACACACACACACACACACACACACGTATTTCACCTCTGCCCAACACTAACAGACCTCCTCTAGTTGAAGGTCAGTACAAACCCTCCTCCGCTGTCCAGTATTTGTAGAGCAATATGGGTGAGTGGGCGGCCCTCTCACGCACCCACTCAGGCACCCCCTCTCACTCTGCCTCGCCTCGTCCTCGTTCAGTGCATTTTAGCTCCCGTAATCGACGGTCCCAGTACCAAAGGAAATGTTCATGGGACGGAGTTGGGCATTTGCAGATGATTCCGTATTTGTTACTGGGTTAATTTCCGTATTGTCCACGACTCATTAGTATCATATACGGACACGAAGCTTCATATGTTTCTCTTTCCCCATTTACATTCAGTTTAACTTTTTCACCTGTATCTCAGTGTGTTTGCTGAAATTTTACTGCTCTGACTTCCTGTTTTTATTAATTTTAACTTTATTGATGGCACTGGCGCCAGGTCCACCACATCCATTCAGCAGAGTAAAAAAAAATAATAATAATAATCTACGGAAGCTGGGAGTAAAACGAAATCTTGTTGGCCTGGATTCTCACGCATCAGTTCCGGGTCATTTGTTTCCTCATTCATTTCACCTGAGTCCTTTACTTTGAACCTTTCCCGAGATGTGCACTTTCTCCCCAGCTTTTAAAGTGTCTCCCAGGCTGTCTCTTTGCCCCTCTTTACAGCCCTTGGTGGTAAAGTAAGTGGCGAGAGTGGTGCTGGTGGTGGTGGGGAAGGGGTAGGAGGTTGAGCCATCGTCACCAGCTGGGGAGGCCAGGTGGTGTCAATATTTACCTCATCCCAGTTCATCTCTTGCCCTGGTGTTACTGGCTCGCAAAAAATTAGATGACCGTAAATGTAATTATTCCTTTTTGCATTTTCCATGATCGTTCTAAATACTTTTCCTTATTCAGATGCACATAGCGGTAGTTACATTGCCAGAATTTATTTTATCCAGTCTGTTAACCGCTTAATTAACTTTATTTATCGCTTTATTCATTTTATTTTACTTGGTTTTGTGCCCAATAAAATACGTGTATCCATGGCAGTGAAAGGTTTGCTCAGTATAGTTTTTAATTTTCAAACTGCCAAAATTTCCCCCTGCTGGATAAAACTGACGATTGTAGCATTAATGAAACAGATCAGTCGAACCACCACAATGAAAGGATTACGAACACATTAGCATAAACACCATAGTCAAAGGCTTAAGAATACATTGCTATAGATCTTCACATAACAACCAACGCATTCATAGGGCACACAGTATATCCAAACAAACCAGCACAGTCAAAGATTTAAGAGTTGGGAACATATTACTCCTGATTACCAGAGTGAAGAGGTTAGAAACACACCAATATATCACATGGCAATACACCCAACAAAGGTTTAATTTATTTTTATGGAAGGAAGAAGGAACCAAAGACGAGAAGCCCGCTAGTTCCTTCCAAGAAAAAGTAAAAACAAAATAACAGTGCCAATTTCAAGATCCACTCATTTCGAGCTGCCTGGACACAATGCATTTAAAAGACTGGAGGTCATAGGCAGTAGGAAATACAGGCAGAGGAAGACAGTATCATAATTTTCAGCACATCAGAGCATAGTGGACATACTTAATAGTGCAGTGTAACTCAGATTATCGCAAATTATATGTATTGCGACGAATTACTATGATCCGGTATGGTAGAGTGAGAGACGAAAGTTAACCTATTTCTACTTGCCTTATTGTCTTATTTCATGTTAGTAGGTCCCATTTCACAATAGAGCCCGTATTCTCGAAGGTTAAGGAAGCCCCGTAACACGTTTTCCTAAGCGACTTATTTTGCTGGTTACACGTTATTCTTCTTCTTTACATAAATCCTTCCAGTGTCGCCAAACGTATTGTGTAGACAAGATGAAAGAACGTGCACACAGTCGAAATGTGTGTGTGTGTGTGTGTGTGTGTTTGTGTCACACACACACACACACACACACACACACACACACACACACACACACACACACACACACACACACACACACACACACACACACACCAGCATACCCCTCCCCATGCACTTACCTCCAGGCCTTGCACGCACCGTCAAACACACTCACTTGATTTACTTACTCATTTTATCAAGATTAACCTCATAGACGTGATGTATTATAGAGCAGTCTCCTGGGGCGAATGATAGGTGAAATACTAGACTCACTATCATATTTTTAAATGGAAGAACTGACGAAAAATTATATAGAAACAGGTGATTTTTTTTGAGTTACGATCAAGGCTATCAGATGAAAATTTTTACTCAACTTTTTTTTGTGAGGAAGAACTGGCTAAAAATTATATAGAAACTGTTGATTTTTTTTTTTTTTAGTTACGATCAAGGAAATCAGTTGAAATATTTTACTCGATAAGTTTTTTGGTTTTGTTTTAGGAAGAACTGGTCGAAGAATTACTTAAAAACTGGTGCATTTTTAACTAACCCTCAAGGAAACACTATATCCTACTCGTGTTATAGTCGACCCTCGTTACATGGTATATTGACGAAGAGGCATAATTTAAAATAGAAGATTCACTACAACTGTACACCGAAGTAAAAACAGCCAAACACACTTGCAAACATGATAAAAAAAAATCACATACACCATCAAAAACACATCACATAGCCTCTCATGGATGCCGCATAAATATTGTAAAGGCACAGAAATATGTGGGCTCCTCTGAAGTCGATGTTTCATAAATGACACACAGCACGACAGGTATGGGAGATTCAAAGGGGTTAGTATTTGTGACAGGTGTGTTTGTACCCTTCTTCCGGTTTTCGTGCACCTGTTAATTACCCCGTCTGCTGTAGGCCACTATCACCTACTATCAGTCAAGGTGATTTTTTTTTTTTTTTATCGTAGGCAAAATCACTGCTTTTATCTGTAACTTTATTCCTTCCTCCATTTTCGATAATATTCGCTCTAACACTTGGGCTGCCTAGTGGTAATGTAACGTCCTGTGTTTGCATGAAGCGACTCACAATCAGGTTACCATTTTTGCCACCCTTCGTTGCACTAACTCTAATTCCTCTTTATCATTCTTTTAATTTAGTGACCAGAACTGTACACAGTATTCCATATGCGTGCGCACTAATGAACTGTACATGGTGAATATTATTTTCTCTGCTCCCAACTCGCTTCAAACGGAATATTAGGCAGAATCATCCAATACTTCATTAATGTGTTAGTAATGCAAAGTAGATTAAAGTGCCTTTTCAGATTACAGTGACATTGTGATTATTGCCTACCGATATAATTTCCATCTGCAGAGAACACTTCATAGGAGACGTCTTGAAGAAGTACGAGACGACGATGGCAAGTGCGTCCAAGGATATACATTGCCCATAGATTCACAGGAGTAATATCAAAATACACACTTGATTCCTGGTCATAATATTTTCGCCGCATTGCAATAATTTTCGATTAAATTTGGAGAACGATGACTTAAGGTAAATAAAGTATGTGTCTAACTGATAACTGGCAACTCTCATAATAGGGCGGTAGATTTAAAAACATAACGGTGTATACAGTCGTTAGTCAGAAAGCTTCGTCCTCAGTATTTCAGCGAGGGATTGATAGTTTTGGACCGGATTGTACCTGTATTATCCACTGGGCCATATGAGAGGGTAGGGAACCATTGTCCATTATGCATCATCGGGGTAACACAGTCATCTCCATCGTCCCTGCACCATAATCAAGTCTGTGCTGGAGGGTTTGGCGTGATTGGCCGTGGGTAGGCGATGCGTGCGGTTTGTGGTATGAGAAGAACCACCGATAATCATCCCTCATTTTCCCTCCCGATCATCAGTTTCCAAGAGTGCATACCTTTTTACTTCCGTCAGGAAGGTGAAACTGTATGTCTGTATTTTGTCTGTGTGCATTTCTGTCCATATTTCTGTCTGATTCTGTTTCTGTCTGCCTCCCAGTCTGACTCTCTGACCATCTCTTCCCTCCTGCCTTCTCTCCTCTTCTCTCCTCCCCCCCTTACTTCCTTCCCGACCATCAATGTTGTCTTCTTACATATACATTTTTACTTCCGTCAAGGAGGTAATCATGTATGTCTGTATTTCTGTCTGTTTGTATTTCTGCCCATATCTCTTGTCTGTATTTCTGGCCGTATTTCTACCTGTATTTCTGTCCATATTTCTGTCTCATTGTATTTTTGTCTGTCAGGATGGCTGAGATAATGGGCTAAGGCCATAATGTTAAAATCTCTCAATACAAAGAAGTCTAAAGTTTGTGTAAATGGTATATCATAGGTATTATTGAAGTTAGATCCGGCGAAACAAAGAAAACAAAGGAAGAACTTGGTGTTGATTGAACAGAGAGTATTGTGACGATGATAAGGTACGGAAGGCTTAGATTATCCAGGTACAAAATCTGCCATCATCCTGCTTTCAGAATCCACAAAAACCATACCATTTCCAGAACAAAAGATTAAAGAAACGAGCCTCAAATTAGGTGCAAAAAAAAAAAAAAAAATGATGGTTTAAACATAGTGAGAGACTTTTTTATTTATTTTATTATTATTATTATTATTTTTAGGAAAGGAGGCGGCATGTTAAAATATCATCATGAAATTTCGAGACAAATAAGTGTTGATCTTAAGGAAAATTTGAAGTTTGTTTGCAAGGGAAGAGGGAGATGAGTTTCCTGCTTGAAATTAAACTCTGAGGGGCTTGACGCCGCCTTTTGTGAACCATAGCCCCAGGGAGAGAGAGAGAGAGAGAAAAAGAGAGAGAGAGAGGGAGAGAGAGATTCCTTTCTCAGAAGCTGCCTCATCTGTCTTCCTTATACAGGCTACCTCTTAGCCTTGTTCCTCGAGCCTGTTCTCAGACCGTCTCACCTTCCAGCCTCCTTGCTCTGTCTGTCTGTCTGTCTGTCTGTCTCTCTCTCTCTCTCTCTCTCCGTTTGTTTGTCCATCCGTCCCTCCATGTCCCTTCGCAGACACTAACTTTGAAATTAGGTTTAGTCGGCACGGTTCTATCTCGACTTTTGTCCCTCAAGCACTGTAAATATTTCAGTACTTTGCGTTAATGCAGGGAAAGGTAAATTGTCATGCAGCACTTTCATAAAATTCAAGGACAATTCTTCATTAAGTGACAGTGCTTCACAAACGTTATACAGTCACTGGCAGTCTCCAAAAAACAAACTTTCAAACTTTATCACACTGGGGAGAGGACAAACGTGGAGGTGGCGGGGCGTGGGGAGTAGTGGTGGTGGTGGTGTGGAGGTCGGGAGGAAAGGGGGCGTGAAAGGTCAAGGTGAAGGGAAGGAGAATTAATTTAAACTGTCCTTACTAACCTCACTCAGAATTTCACTGCACAAACCAGTATTTTCTCCTGTTTCTCAGACTAATCCTGCTGTCCACTTACCGTATGATTTTGTTTTTATTGTAATTGTTTAAGTCATCAGTTGTGGCCGGGTACTCTGGATAATTATCAGTATATTGATTTGGGAAGGAGTTTTTACCACGTTTTTAAGATTTTCCGTATCTGGCATTTGGGTCTTACTGGAAATAATACTTAACTGTACATTGATGATAGATCTACCTGCCAACTCCTACTTTATTATTAACAGAATTGACACGAGATTTTGTGATAAAGCGTAAAAGTATGTGTAAAAATTGAATAAAAGGATGAGCGTCTGGTGCCCGACTGCCTCCGCCCTTGTCGAGTAATTACCTGCGCTAACGAAGATGGACAGAGGTAATATATTCACCCACGTCTGTCTGTCTACAAGATACCTAAAAAAAGTTGGTGTCAGATCTCAGTGAAATGTGATGTATAGGTAGGCAGTGCATCAAGGAAGAGTTCATAAGATGGAGGAATAAATCATAAATTTTATGAGACTAAGGCCTTAGAATTAATTGACTATGCGAGACCGTAAAAGTAATCGCATGGCAGGAATGAGATGGTACAGCAGTGAATCGTAAATTTTATTGGCGTTGGCAGAAGTATGCGCTCTGTGCTGCCAGCCAGTGAGCATCAAGATTGGATTTGTGATGAGTGCAGTTGTCACATGCCTTACAATCCTCGACTCAGGAGCCTAGCCCTGGGTCCTTACGCTTGTGGATTGGATGATGGATGGATGAATCTCTGTTACCCGATTCTTGAGCCACTCACTAGATTCTTTGGAAAAAAAAAATGTCCATTAATTTCTGTTCACTCCCATCAATCCGTTTTCCCACAACACCTCCCTGTCATCCTCTCATTTTTTGTTTATATATTCCATCGTACAGAAAATGAGTGTCCATGGTAAACTGACGTAATCCTGTTTCAGACTAAACATTATTTATTTTGCAATATACTCTCAGGTTTAAGTAGTTCATGCAATTAGTCCTTTCAGTATGATCAAACCTACATTTATTTTAATCTTTCTGCCTTCATATGATTTTACGAGTATGTAGAGAGGATGTCGTGTAGTAAAGAGATTTAAAAATAAAATCGACGTATTTCACTGTTTTGTTTTTGGCGCCACGAGAGTTGCTATTCTCAAGAAGCGTCTGTTTTAGCCAAGAGGCTCTCTCCTGCCCCCCCCCCCCTCTTTCCCCGCGACTTACCACACCTCAGTTCACCACACCGCATCTTACCACACCGCAACTCACCACACACCAGTTACGCACAATCTCATAAACAAACCTCGGCGCAAAGTCCAAACTCGCGCGCTCATTCGTCACACAAGCCCTCAGAAGCCATATTTAAAACCAAAGTTGACCAGTTTAAAATTCTGGCCAACAGGATCATTTATAACCCAGCTTTTCCTTAACCTTTTCTCCCCTGTGGCTTCAGTCTTCCTTACCGATGCACCTGGGAACTACACCTGCCCTGCTTACTGATGCCATTTATCAAAACTTCCTCGGTATTAGTTTCTCTTTACTCACAACTTTTTTGGCTCCGATCCTAAATGTCGCGCTCACCAGATTCTTCATTCTTCCTTGCTCTGACGCTATCCTTGCAGCTTCATCTCTCCCCTTGCAGCTCTAACACTGTCTTTGCAGCTCTAACTCTGTCCCTGGAGCGCTGATACTGTACCTTCCCTGACGCTGTCCCTGCTCTAAATCCTTCTTGCCTCTAGCTCTATCCCTGTACCTGCTCTCTCTCTCTCTCTCTCTCTCTCTCTCTCTCTCTCTCTTTCCTGCTTTCCCGTTCCCCTTCCCCTGTCAGTCCTGCGCATTTTTCTTCATCTATTTTTCCATCCACTCCCCCACCCCCCTGATCCTCCACCCCTCACCCCCCTGACTCTCCCCCACCTCACCTGCCACACCTGGATCCATATTCCCGTGTGTTTGGGGGGCTCCCTTGCACTTCTTCGTGACTAGTTTATTCCTACAAATATCTTGCTAATGTTCACTCGTATATACTGTATAGCCAGGTAAAGAATACAAGGCAGGTAATTTGACGGAGAATAAGAGTATTAACAGGTGGGAAGAGAATGAGGCACTTAAAGATGAGCATATTACTATTATTATTATTATTATTATTATTATTATTATTGTTGTTATTATCATTGTTATTATCATTACTACTACTACTACTACTACTACCATTATCATCATCATTATTATTATTATTATTATTATTATTATTATCATCATCATCATCATTATTATTATTATTATTATTATTATTATTACATGATGAACAGGGGAAGTGAAGAAAAACTTAATTAATGAAACTCTTCCATGCAACCAGATTACAGGTGTCCTCCGTTCATGAAAATTCTGAAACAGGTGGACTTGATGTAAATTGAAGTTTTGGGGGAAACTAAAAGATTCCCACACATGTTCATCATTTCTACGAGACATTCTGAATCAGTTGTCATTAACCTCGACCACTCAAACTACCACTGAAGTTAATAAAGAAAGAAAGAAAAAAAAAAAGCTTTCTTGTTTATAGTCTGTCAGTGGCATTATTATTGGGATGGATAGGTCAGAATTATATACCGACAATGCGTTTATGAATGTGGGCATAACGAGAGAGAGAGAGAGAGAGAGCGCTAGTCTGCCACCACATCGCTAACTCAGCCTCTTGTACCCGTCCCTCTCGCTCCTCCCCTCCTTCTTCTTGCCTCATCTCACACGCCATTTATGTGTATATTAAACACGGCCACATCTCATCCGCTTTGCATGGCTCTACATTCTCTCTCTCTCTCTCTCCAATATCAAAACGCTGTAAAAACACTGGCTTCCTGCACTATACAAATGTGTGTGTGTGTGTGTGTGTGTGTGTGTGTGTGTGTGTGTGTGTGTGTGTGTGTGTGTGTGTGTGTAGCCACTCCACATACTTCATACACACTGCCACCACTACACACTACCACATTACCACCACTTCGCACTCCCACTTTCCTCTGCATCCACCCACACTTTACGCACTTACACTTCCTCAATTCTCCCTCCACATTCATTCTCTTCACCACCATGTTGGTAAGAACTGGAGCCTAATTCAGTTTCAAGGCTTTTACGGCACACCAGATAATTCGATTTCTGTTTTTAAAGCGGTTATGGAAACTGCATTTCAATAGTCACCTCTGCTTTAAAAATTGTGAAAGTTGTATATTTTATGAATACAGAAGCTTGGGGGGACTTCAGAACACTTTAGTTACAGCAAATTGATATATAAACTCACCAGATGCGTATGTATAGCAGAGAGAGAGAGAGAGAGAGAGAGAGAGAGAGAGAGAGAGAGAGAGAGAGAGAGAGAGAGAGAAGAAAAAGAAAAGAAAGAAGAAACGGCTTGGCAGTGGGATGCGTCACCTCGTTGAATCCTCATCTATACGCCTTTTACACTAACTTGGCCTAAAATTGTCGTCACTCCATATTGAATGCTGAGTTGTAAGAATAGCACCAGAATATAAGTTTGGTTATCAGGAAATGCTATGGCAAGGATGAAGAGCCGTTGTAGTGTCTTTTTCTGTCACTGTGGTACGCGAAGTAAGCTGAAAAAGGACGAAAATCTGGGCCAAGTTATGGTGAAGGGAGTATAGTATTTCAGAAGCTGTGATGAGGGAGGTGTGTTCTCCGTTTATTTCTTACACGCCACAGTCATCTGCAAACATTTATTCCTTCCACATGATCTCAGGTTTCTTATTTTTAACCTACATTTTCATTAATTAACACTTGATTTCAACCGCTATTTAATTTTGCCAGGTGTATTTAATTTTAACTGAATTCTTTCTTTTTGTCACTCTAGCACTTGTTTTCTTTTTCTTCTTCTTCTTCCTCCTCCTCCTCCTCTTCTTCTTCTTCTTCCTTTTCATTTAACACATCCTCTTACTTTCCCCGAAGCAGTCTTCACCTCACCATAAATCCTCCAGCGCTGCCCATCCCCCTCTATCATACCTCTCCAGTCTTCCCGCGCCTTTCCCTCAAACATTCTTTTCCTTTATTTTCCCTCGTCCTATATTTTTCACCCAGCTTCTCTATCCCTACAACCATACCTCTCATAATATGTATGTCTCTCCTGTTCCTCGTTGTCCTTAAACTGACGACTATAATTTTCAAATAATCTTGCTTCTGACTCTTGCACCCCTACATAATCAGTAACGCCTTGTATTTTTCTTTACGTCTTTCCTTTATTCATACTGATTTTCATTTATTTGTGAAGGCTTTTAATGATGAGAGAGGAAAGTGTTAAACCATGTCGCCTTTCAGTTCAGACATCCCCCCAAACGTTCCTTCTTTATTTCCACCTGTCATTCACGAGAGCCAGTCACCTCGGCATCCCACTCCCGCCCCATTTTGGCATTCATTTCTGTATGCAAGGCCATTCTCTCCCTAGCACAGTTTTCCAGAAAGATTTCCTTACTTCTGCTGAGAATTTTCCCTTGCCATTTCTTGTCTCGTTGGAGCATGCAATTTTTTCTCATTTCCAGATGCATACAGACACACAGTACTCTCTGCTTCTAACTATTTTCATCCTTAGACACCGAAGAAATGACAGCACACACCAATATTTACTTTCTCGTGTCGTGTGCAGTGCGGATATCAGTACTTCCTAGCATTTTTTTTCTTTCCATTCATCCAGTTCTCTCTTTCCCTAGTTCTCTTCTGCCTAATTATTCAGATGTCGCTTTTTTACACATTCACATTTTTATTGTATTTTTTTCTGTTTTAAATCAAGCCATCTTCCTCTAGGGCGTACGTGCTTCCTCCTCTTCCTTCTCTGAGGAGTTTAATGTGATTAAATTAAATTAAATTAAAATCAAATAATTGATTTAATTAGCTGAGTAGAAATTTAATTTGATTTTTCTTGACATTGTATAAAATTTGTGGTGTTTTAGCTAGGATTTTCTTTCTTTTTTTGGGGAGGGTGTTACATGAGAGAGAGAGAGAGAGAGAGAGAGAGAGAGAGAGAGAGAGAGAGAGAGAGAGAGAAGGAAAGTAAAGGAAGGAAGGAAGGCTGGAAAGAGTAGATGGATGGTGGAAAGTGTGAAGCAAAGGGAGGGAAGAAAGGATGGAAAATGGAGGGAGAAATGAGGGAAGGATGCAAAAAGGATGAGGAAGAAGGAAAGAGTCAAGGGGAAGGGAGAAGAGGAAAAATGAAGGAAGGAAAGGAAAGAGGGAGGCAAGAAGAGAGGCAGATGAGAGACACTTGGGATTTTAAGGAAGAATGAAAGGAAAGCGAGAAGGGGGTAGGAAAGAAAGCGAGAAGGAAGAAGAAAGAGAAATGAAGGAAAGAAGAGAGAGAAAATAGATAGAATGGCAAGGCAGGGAAAAAGGAAGTAAGGAGGGAGAAGGGAAGGAATGAAAGAGGAAGGCAGAGAGGAAGAAAGGAAGTAAAAGGAAAAAGGGAAGGAAGAGAAGAGGAAGGAACGACAAAGAGAAAGAAGTAATGCAGGGAGAAAGAGGAATTAAAAAAGGAAGGAAGGTAGGGGATGAGGAAGATAGAAGGAAAAGAAGAAAGGAAAGAAAGAAGGCAGGGAGGAAGGAAGGAAGGAAGGAAGGAAATATGATGAGCAAAGAAAGAAAAATGAGAAAAAAAAAAAAGGAAGGAAGAAGGAAAGATCGAAAGAAGGAAGGAAAGTAAGCAATAGGAAGGGGAAAGGGAGAAGGAAAGAAGTTGGGAAGGAAGAATGGAAATGGGAATGGAAAAAAAAAGAAGAAAGAAAGAAGACGAGAAGGAACGGGTGGTAAGTAGAGGAAAGAAAGGAGACGGGTATTCTCCCTCGGTTTTATCATTAATTTAACCCAGTTAATATAAACTCAGTAAGAAAAATATAAGTTGAAAAATATAAAATACAAAATGATAATTAAATTAATGCATTTACGGTTTGTGTAACGATGGAACCTGTTTAACTTCGTGTTACAAACCATGTATTAAAATAACTTGTAATGAAAGTAAATCAAAGCAAGCATAAAATTTTACAAATAATTTCGTTATATAGATTACAAATAATCAATTTTAGTATGTTATCTTTCATCAAAACCTGGTAAGAAAAATTTGTTTATATAAGAACTCTAGGAGGCAGGAACGAACCTGTTATGGCGTCCTAGAAACGACCCAAGCGTCAAGTTATTTTCCATTTTCCTGGACATTGACGGCTTAAATACTGAAAGTGAGTATTGTTACGTTATTCATATGTTTTTAAGATTAAGTAGAAGTAGGGAGAATATGTAGAAAAAAGTGATTGATGGAGTAATGACTGATGGTGAAGAGGGAAGCTGGACCAGAGAATGAACATTTTTGTTTTACAAGGAAGCTGTGGTACTGATGAGGGCCTCTTCACGTGGTGGCATTTACCGTATATGACATGGTGGTGGAGTTGCCAAATCATTCGAACGCCATTTAACCCCTTATCCTCCTTGCAGAGGTTGGGGAAGGAGCTAAGGAACAACTATATATAACCAGGTAATGGAGGCGCACTGTGTTTTGGTACCACATTGAAGTAATATTTTGGTGTACACATACGTTGCTCAAAAACAGCTATTGAAAGAAACCTAAATGGAGGTAAACCTAATCTTGTTAATGATATGTGTAGAAAAGGTATAGCTAATAGAAAAATTGGCGAAATTATTGTTTAAGCCCCTAAGCTCACTTTATTTCTTTTTTAATCTACCCTAACCAAACCAATCCAACCTAACCTATATGAGGCTGTGATGTATTAACTGAAGTAACTGGTACTCAAAATTCTTGTCATTGGGAGAACTCTGCAATGGAGACCAGAAAAATAATGAATTCTCTTAGGGGTTGAAACGATAATAGAACCAAAAAATTGTGTACGAAGAAGAAAAAGTTGGTAAATTTTTACAAGTGCACAAGGAATAATCATACCAAGAGCGAAGGTATGGATAAGCAAATGGTAAGTTGCACTCAAGATTTGATCAAGAGATGGGACTCTTTACAGGACAAGTCTCTTAACCTCCCTCGCTTTTGAACTGGATAAGCGAATGTCATCGGATAAGTCCCCGAAGGCATACCACCAGATTCCCAAGAAATAATAGTGGAAATCAGTGTCAGCTTTCTTCTGTGATGTTTCTTCCGCAAGTTAAAAATAAGCGAGATATCGTGGGGTTGTTAATATATGCCGATGCTGGCGGTTTGTTTAATTTCATCCATTAGAGGCGTTTTTTTTTTTTTTTTTTTTTTTTTTTTTTTTTTGTGGTGTTAAAGGTCATAGGCAGTGCACTTTTTGTTGTTTTTGTTGTTACTTTATGGTCCTGATGCAGCTAATCAGAGGCTGGAAGTGGGTGCATCACATGTTATATTTGAAATGAGCCAAAATGGACTCAGCCGACAACTTAGGATAAGATTGGAAATTGGTCTCAGTTAGGCTTGAATGACATGGGTCTTAGTTAAGTGGTGTTTGGGAAGGTAAATGCCTAAAATGGCTTGAAAAATAATTACTTTGTTTATTCAACATTATGAAAAAAAAATCCAGGTTAGGGTAAATGTTAAAAAATCCCCAACACCACATTGCAGCTTTTTGTGTTTGCATTGGGTTCCTATCAGCAGTAGCAACAATATTCTCTCTTGCCACTTCCTCCACAAATTACAGAAATCTCCCGTTTATCCGTCATAATTCAGGCAAGGCCCTGTCAGATAATACAATTTTAAATACTGGTGTATATATATGGTATATACAGTAAGACCTTAATATAATGGACTTCAATAGACTGGAATTCGCTTTTATCAAAATCTAGGAGCTACCGGACTAATTTCCTATGTGTCGGAAAAAAATCCGATAAAGCCAGAAGCAGCCCGGACTACCTGACCACTTCAGTTATGTTCACCACAATAAGGTAAATAAAAGACATGTCTACCAGTGTACAGTACAATATTATTATACGTATTTTGCCATGTGACTATTGTAGTGAAGATATAATACAGTACAGTACTGCAGTGGTAGTGAAAACAGTTCAAAAACTGTTGATGCAATCCAGACTAATGTCTGATATATCGGAAAAAGTCCGGGGTTAGCAGGGGGAAGTCCAAATGTTGCTTTTATTGGAATTTTGCTTTTTTTCGGAATGGCTTGGTTCCCAATTAGTCCGTTACAGTGAGGTCTTTCTGTATAATGCCGTACTACCCCGATTCCTCTACAGAGGGTATAACCCCCCTATAAAACCCTGTACAGATCTCTGTGGTTCTTGATGAGGGTTGGTTCCTAAGAAGGCCATTGATATGCAAAACCTGTCGATACTTATTTTCTGATGGCCACCTTTACTGTATACTGACAGTATACAGTATTCATTATTTACAGCAATTCTAACAGTTCCACTCATTTGTTGTGTTAGCACAATTTCAGTTACTGTATAAGAGTATTTCCTCCATACATTTTCCACCAAAACCCTGTCTCATTTACACTGAATGTTTGTTCAGTACAGGCACTAAAATACTGGTATTTATTAAAAGTGAGTGAGATGTGTATATAGAAATAGACCAGCGAAAAGCAGGCGACTAGCTATATAATTTATGTAACACAAAGGAGACAGACAGGCACCACCTGCAGCATATTTATGTGAACATTTTATTATTTTCCATAGAGGAATTGCAAGTGTTGATTTTTTTTTTAATTATTAAAAATGAAAGTGCAGTGTGTACTGGTATATGGATATGAGTAGAAAGTAGAGCCAAAAGGTACACTACCTTTAATAAAGTTGCAAGAGAAGAGAAGTTTATAGAAGAAAAAACTGGTGTGGATGTTAGTCTTTTTTTTTTTTTTTTTTTTTTTTTTTTTTTTTTTAAAGAGGTCTGGGTGATGTTGAGGATGAAAATGATGATGATGAATGGCTTTTCAAACCAAATATTAAATGGCTCTTTTTGCTTTCCAGGAGGGTGTGGGGTGATGATGATGATGATGACAAAGACGAAGAAGAGACACAATTCTGTATAGACAAGCTACAGTACATAATAGCCCCAGCAAATAGTGGAGCAGTGCATGTAGGCAAGATCAGCAGCAGTAACAAGCTTACCATAGACCTTATATGGAATTGTTAAAGGTAATGGTTATATTCTTCGTATATGGAATTGTTAAAGGTAATGGTTATATTCTTCTTATATGGAATTGTTAAAGGTAATGGTTATATTCTTAAACCTGAATTCATGTAGTGGGATGCAGACCTTCCATTTTTTATGATGATTTTTGAATATTCTTTTTGTAGTTCAGTGCATGTATCTCGGTGATAGAAGACATTGCTACAGCTCTGCATCCTTTCCATGGCACTTCTTTGTGACTAGCATCATATTCAAGTGTTGATTGCAGAAAATGAAAGGGAGGCAGAGGAAAGATTTAGGAAGTGGAGAGATGGTATTGGGCACAAGGGCTTAAGAGTAAATGCAGAAACAAAAGTGATGATATCTAGGGTTTGTGGCAGTACGGTCAAAGAAGAGGGAGAGTTGCCATGTGCAATTTGCCACAAGGGTGTGGGAAGTGATTCCATCTTGTGCTGTGTTTGTGATAAGTGGGTGCATAAGAGATGTAGTGGTATTAGAGGTAGACTGTGAGATAATGCTGATTTTATGTGTGTGGCGAGTCGGGGAGAGCAGGTGGAGATTGTCAGGCGTGAAAGGATTGAACTTGCTGGTGAGTCTCTTGAGTGTGTGGAAGAGTGTGTTATTTGGGAGACAAGTTATGTGCTGGAGGTGTGGCTGGAGCTAGTTCTGTGGCTAGAGTGAGAAGTGGTTGGAAGAAGTTCAGGGAGCTGTTGCCTCTCCTGACATTGATAGGACTCTCCCTGTGTTTTAAGGGATCTTTGTATGCAGCATGTGTTAGGAGTGTAATACTATATGGTAGTGAGACCTGGGCAGTAAAGGAAGAGGATATTCACAGGCTCAGACGTACAGAAATGACAGTGATTTGGTGGTTGTGCAGAGCGTCCCTGTGTGCAAGCCCTTGGGGTGCTGGGTATACGATGGAAGAGTTGAGAGGTAGGATGGGACTGGAGTGTATTGGTGTTGTGATGAGGAGAGGTAGATTGAGGTGGTTTGGGCATGTGGAGAGGATGGGGGATAATAATTGGGTGCAGAAAGTGAGAAATGGGGGTGCGGTTGTGAGGGGTAGACCTAAAAAGACATGGGATGAGGTAATTAACCCCTTCGCACACCATGCCTCAGTATGAGTCAAAATGGTTTTAGTCTGAAGAGGAACCAATGACACACTATGACACACTTGCACCACTTCAGGAATGTTGATTAAGGCAATTCTGGACAGAAATATTCACCAAAACTTATGTTTTAGCATGAAATGCGTCAATATTTGGTGCATCATGGGGGAGGTGTCTACTAGGCCAACACTCTCATAGAGTTGGCATTCTCTCGGTTTTTAGTTCGGGGGGGAGGGGGCGTGTGCTCAGTTTTTTTGGCAGTTTACTCAAAAACTATTGGTTGTATCAGAATCCCACCAATACCATGTGAATGCCTGTGAAATTCTGCATCTAGACATACTGTATGCTTAGCTCTTGCATCACGCGGGCAAAGTTTTGTGCTACAGTGTAGGGCGGTTATTTCCAGTGTTGAAGAACAGTATTCTCATCTCATTTTGGTACTTTCACAGTACTTTTACTCATTAATTTTGTGTGTTTTTATTAGCTTATCGTATAGTATAAACATCTGAGAAGATGATGGTATATATACAATTTATACCATTATAGCCAATTTCTGGGGCAAGTAAAATATGTGGGAATGTTTCTCTTTGTGTGTGAGTCCAGCCTGCCCTCGTGGCATTTTCTCTGATCACGTCACACACACAGAAAACTTGTGGTGTGCGAGGGGGTTAAGTGTGACCTCAGGGTTAAGGGACTGAACAGGGAAGCTGCCATAGATTGAGCAGCATGGAGAGCGCCATTAGGTGACCAAGGCCAACGTATGCAAGCATGTTAGAGCCGTCAAAAATGAAACAATGATGAAATGTATTTGGCCTTATGATTGCTGACTGCATTCTGTAATATTGGATGCAGGCTAACCATAGCTAATAACTGCAAATGTGTCATTAATGACCTTCATTAATCAGGTGTTTGCACTCCACTTTGTGAGTTAAGGTTCAGGTATTTGAACTTAAGAATCAGCGTTACATTAATTACCATACGGCTGCCTTCGTGTGGTGGCATCAGTATGATCAGGCTATATTGGTCTCACCACATGAAGTCATCCCTCTCCAGCAATGCATTACCCCCTACTGCGTTCCTTGTTATATTCCATTCATCTTAACTTGGCTGAGTTTTTTATTCCTTTTGTAGTTCATTGCATGTATCTCAGTGATAGAAAAAGACATTGCTACAGCTGTGCATCCCTTCCATGGCACTTCTTTGTGACAAGTATCATATTCAAGTGTTAACATATTGTTACAGCTCAGAATTTATGGAGATATGCTGTAGCAATTTTAGGCCAAGTTGTAGTAAAAAGAGTATAGCTGATAAAAGTGCAGTTTAAGCCTGTAGTCCACTGGGTTTGCATTTCAGATGAACCTGGGGCTACAACTGTTACTACTACTACTCCTCTCACATGATGGAACACTGCTGTTTCCTCTTGTTGACTGCCGCGCTGTTGTAGGAGATGGGTAGTAATATGCAAAGAAATGTTAGGAACTTTATTTTTTCTATTATTTATGAACTCCCCAATATCCAGTATTTGCATACATGAGTGTTGATCTTCTAATGGCAAATTTCTGAGCTGCTTGAAATCTAATAGTCTCTCTATTTAGTTCCTCATCCCTGAGATCATACTCTGTGACCTTGCCCGAGTTTTTTTTTTTTTTGCCAATTGCTCTAAGGGAATGCAAATCTCTGTCAAGTACAGCTTAATGGACTGCAGTATAGGGACTGGTATTTGAGATGGGTAATAGAATGTGTAGGTAGCTATGAAGAATATTAAGGATATGATGTATGGATGCAGTAATATCCTATTCTGCCATTAAGTAGCAGGTAATTAGCTAAAAGGGGATGCAGGTCTATCAGGGAGATTAAACTGACTAGAAATAGGTTAACTACAGCCTTCATTAACTCCTTTACTCTTTGAACATTCTCAGAGACTGAGTAAAGTGCCTGTAACATGAATGAATGAATATCTGACACCTTTTTTGTAGTTTACTTAGGATTTAAAATGTTAAGTGTTATTTGTTGTTGTTGCTTATGGACTGCAGTAAAGCTACCCATCTCCTGGAGTCGGCCATCTACATTTTAGGGAACAGAGAGGAAGTTGAGGGACATTTTTCTTATGGTTGGCCCATTATAGTCATGTTCCTACATGTGTTTCCATCTTCACTATTAGCAATGGCAGCTGATGGTGGCAAATAACATTCACATAACTCTGTACATTCTCACCCAGAATTATGACTCTGGTATATGTAAAGATTTGTTCATTGGTGTTTACCGGTATCTTATGTCTGATGATGCATTCTTATGTTTTTTGGTGATAAATGTCATCTTTGCTGCTTTGCTTCATTCTTCTGGTCAGTCTCCCATTCTCCATCCTCTCCACCCCATCCCTCCATCTCATTCGGTCTCAGCCTCACTTATTTATTGTCTTCTAGTTAGTCTCTCATTCTTCATCCTCCCCATCTCATCCCTCCATCTCATCCTAGTCTTCACTTCACTTATGCTCCTCTAGTCAGTCTCTCATTCCCCATCCTTTGCACATGATACCTTTGTTATGTGTGGCTAACATTGTTTTTCTCTTTATCTTTCTAGGTGATAAAGCAGTATGGGGAATGTCAAGATGAGCAACATAGATAAAACACAACTTCACCTTCAAACACTTCAGCTCCAAGCATTGTTTCTGCAAGTCCATGACACCCATTGATTCTGCTCTTATTATTGTTATTAGTTTTTTCATAATTTTTAATGCTGCAGGCTCAAGTTAATGATGTGTCAGGATGTTGCTGTTGTTGTTGTCACAGGATCATATGGACATAAACCTAGTAGACCACAGGCCCTTCTGCTGCAGTCTTCCATTTTCCTTTTGGGGGACAGGGAAGGGGTTGAGAGAGATTTCTATAACTGGACAGTGGAGCAACTTGGTTATAATTTTCAGTGCCAACACATGAATAGATTCCTTTGCAGCCCATCCACCCCATGCACAAACATGGATGTGGTGTTTGTACTTTATGTACCCCCCTTCAAATTTAACATCATCATCTTTAGCTACCTTTTTCTTTTCTGCTTGTGGATAGGGTGAGCTAAAATAACACATCTAGTTATCGTCATTGTCATCATCATTCAATCTTCTTCCCCCCCCCACCACCACCACCACCACCAAAAAAAAAAAAAAAAAAAAAAAAAGAAAAAGAAAAAAGAAGATACTAACATGAAGTCTGCTCAGCTTAATGAACCACCCTCTCATTCACTCAGTGTTATATATAATCCCAGGAATTCTGACCCCAGCTCCTCCTCCTAACATTTTGTACTGATGATTACATTGACTTAGCCTGCAGCATTAAAGTAAGTCCTCATTATGAGCCACATTTTAAACATTATATTTGGCTATGAAATCCACAGTAACGTCTAGGAAAAATGACATAGAAAAATCCCATTGGTACCTTTAAAGCTTCTTGTCCAGGGAACCCCAGATTTACAGTCACAGTTGCATAGAAAGAATTATGAAATATTGTTACAGATTTTTGGCTTCCTGGCTTTGAAAGATTGCCTTTTCAAGATCCATTAGTACCTGTAAAGCAGATTGGCCAGTTTTTCCCAAAATTTACCATACCAGCCATATGGATTAGGTTTTCATATTTTGGAACATACTTGACTTTTTATTTACTGTTCTTTTTGGTATTAAGTCCACATGAACATTGGCATTTTCTTAATATTCTTTTTGGTATTAAGTTCACATTAACGTACAGAAATACTGCCTTTTCAAGATCCACTGGTACCTATAAATCCGATTTGAAAGTATCCCGAATGTTACCCTACCAGGCGTGTGGGAAAATTTCTAATATTTTTAAACATATTCATGATTTATAATGTATACTGTACCAGTTGTACTGATAAAGTAATGATGTTTTTGCCAGCTTCCCCCCAGTCTACAGTAGCTGGCCAGTTATACATACAAAGTTATGATATAATTGAACATATCCCCTTCTTGTAATGAGGACAGAGTGAGCATATCTCTTTCTTGTAATGAGGACAGAGTGAGCATATCTCTTTCTTGTAATGAGGACAGAGTGAGCATATCTCTTTCTTGTGTTTGAGAAATGTAACTTTTTATGTGTATAGTTTATGTAACCCCTTAACAACTACCCTCTTTGACCTGGTTATGGCTTAAATTCAATGGTCATTCATTTTTTTTTCTTAAATTCCATGGCATTATTTGATCTGCTGTTGTTAGGGGGTTAAATATCATATGTGCTCACGTTTCAGCTCATGTTTAAGCTGTTCATGAGGTGGCATACAGGTAAGCCCATGTTTTTGTATTAGATATTAAGTTTTAACCCATTGAGTCTGTGTACGTCTTTTTCATTTTATTCTTGCCATCTTTGGACTACTTTATTCAGCTTAGGTAAGGTTTTGTCAGCTGTAGTCAGTTTGTTTTCACCTGATATGGATCCCTAGCCTGTTTTCAGCTCAGTTAATGGCCAGATGTAGATAGATTGGGGGTTAAATTTGACTAGTAACCAAGGAGACACATTCCTACCTTGTAACAAAGGTCCATAACCTATTTTCACTTAGTTGATGGACAGGTGTAGTTAGATTGGAGGATAAATTTGACTAGTAACCAAGGAGACTCATTCGTACCTCATAATAAAGGTCCATAACCTCTTTTCAAGTAGTTGATGGACTGGTATAGTTAGGTTGGAGGGTAAACATGCTTTATAATCACAGAAACTCATTCCTACCTCATAACCAAGGTTCTTTTAATTTCACACAACCACAACATAGTATTCAAATAGTAAGTGTGGCCCAATTCTGTCAGATAAAACCAACTACATGGGAGTTAAGTACAGCCTTGATAGAGCTTTTCATTAGCTAACACAGGCCTTTCTTAATGTGAGTACAGTTGTCTCTTAGTGGCAAGAATAAATTAAAAAGGGCGTCACCCGCAAAGCCTTAAGGTTCACTTCTGCAGTTGATTTGCATACATGCGTACATACAGTATATACTGCACTTACATACATACATACATATTGCACTTACATACATACATATTGAAGTTGGCCATGGCACAGCTAATGTTTTCCCTGAAGTGGAACTAAACCAAATGCCAGAACTAACTATTTACTTCACTGTGGATCCTGGAAACTATTGGGTTAAAAGAAATGTGAGATGTTTAAGAAGATTTGTAACAATGTGAGAGTCTCAGCTTGGACTTTGACTCTGTAGCTGTTTGTACCGGAATATTTTCTGCCCGAGAGTGATGATTGTGTGGCTGGTTATCAGGCTTGCAGCTACGCTTCACTCTATTTAGTCATACGCATCATCATCATCCAAACTTCTTTCCCTCCTACAGATGGGATGAGGTAGGTTCAGAAAGCAAGGAAAAAAAATGATAGGAGAAACTGACCAAAAGTCTGCCCAATGCCGCACACTCATTCACTCATCATTCAAGCCCTTGGAGTCCTGACTTCACCTCACCAGTACCTTTCCACACATATATACTTTGCAATTGCTCATCTGACACAGCATCTTAACAAAAAGCAGCAACTGTGGAAGCAGCCTAAAGTTTTGTGTTGTTTGTTGCATTGCTGATTAGTTCTACAATTACCAGTATCTAGGAAAAAATGCTGAATAGGGTTTTATGTTTAGAATAGGGGTGCTCAACCGGCCATATTACATCCAGAGGTAAATTCTGTGTGGCAACCCCCCCCTCTGTATATCAAGTGAAAATGATGCACTATTGTGTTTGGATAATCACATTGTAGTTTGGAATAATGTTGTTGTGGCCCCAGGGTCATCAAAGCATGAACCTGATAGACTGCATGCTGAAGTTGCCCTTTTTATGCCTTCCACCATCTTCCTGTTGAAGGAAAGGAAGTTGAGGGAGATTTGTGTAACCAGACAGATCCAATGCCTGGGTAAATTAATGCTGCCGTGTTAAAGTATCCCCGTCTTGCATGTCAATGAATATAAGATAGATTTTGTGTATTTGGTTTTCAGTTAATGGAAACCGGTTTTCATCTTGTAAGATAACATTAACTTGTTAAATATGATAGATTAGCCCATCTTCATAGATGGTTGAGCATCCCTGAGCTATACAATTCTTTAGGCCGTGTTTGATTCTTGTTGCACTTATTCATATATGGTCTTTACTTCTGTTTACTTTAATGAACAGCTTTGATAATTTCTAACTTGCTTGCCCAGTTTGTCACATAAGGGATGATCATTAGCCCATTCTGCTTGAGGATGTCATTTTATTTTATTCATGCAACCATAACCACCCATCCATCGTCTAATCCTTTACAGCACAGTTAGGGGTGTAGTCATCCCAGGTTAGGCTGTGGAAGGTGGGCTATGCAAGGGGAAGTGCTGTGGAGATGAGTGTTGTTGATAGGCCAGTAAGATGCGGGTTGAAAGATGAGTGGGGTGGGCAGAAAAGAGTGAGTGGGATAGGTTTTCAGAGTTATAATTTTTCTCACCTTCACGTGACTGTACGATCACTCAGAAACAGGCACTCATCTGAAGAAAGGAGTCTTTAACCCCTTAACCGCGGGTGTCATTCCAGAATGACGGCGACAAAACTGGACCAAACCGCGGGTGGCATTCTGGAATGATCGTGAATGTTTTGAACACCGCGCGTTTTCCCGGCGCGCAAATATTCTCACGCAAGAGTAGCTGTCGAGTTCTTTCACGCCAGCCATCCCACACCTCCCTCCTCCAACCCCGAGGGGACCCCCCCCACCCCTGCCCTGACCCGCGTCAGTCAGTATCTGTCCAGCTCTGTGCGTGATAATGGCGCTCCGTCCCGACTCATCGTCGCTCGCTTCCTCCTCTACAATGTTTAGTGCTAGTGTTCCCTCTACCTCTACACCAGTAAAGGAACTGCCGACGGCGAGGCAGAAGGGGTTGAGCACTCCTGAAATTAGAACTGAGCTGGACAAAACAGTAAGTACTACTCTTGATTGTGGCAGTGAAAGTGACACACTCACAGCAAGCAGTGATGATTTGGCAGTGATTGGTGGTGAACCATTTTCCATTGATAGTGACAGTGATGAAAGTGATCGTGTTGATTCCCCCCCACCACCCCCAACTTACTCTGGGAAAGGAAAGGCTCCTATGGGCAAATCTGGTATTGCACGTGGGAAGGGAGTGAAGCGCAGGCTCACGTCTCCCACACCAGGCCCTAGTACGCATTTCCCATCAATTTCCCGTTCCCCTAGCCCAATTGCCCTCACATCATCATCATCATCATCTGTCGTGCCCTCTCCTCAGTCTACATCATCTGAGGAGTACAGTCTAAAGCCTGCAAAGCGAGGGAAGGCTGGCCGTGCAGGCCGTGCAGGCAGGCCTAGAACAAAGGGGATGCGTGGCAGTTGGAGGGCAAAGCTGGGCGATAAGCGGGGTAGAAAGGGTCAAGTTTCACCACGCACCAGGTCAGAAACCCCACCGCCTGCCCCCCGCTCAGTTCCCTCACCCGCGCCACCCCCCCACTCACCGCCCCCGCACTCACCCCCCTCCCCGTTGCCTCCTGCCTCACCCATTGCCTCTACATCAGCTCCTTCTCACGGGGAAACGAGTGGAATGCAACCTGCCCCTGCCACTGAACTACGCACAGGGCAAGTTGATGCATTTGTTTGGACTGACGGTGGAGATTTCCAGCCACACAATCCACAGTTTGATATGACAAATGCTGGAATACAGCCTGCCTTCCCATGCAACGCAGGTGATGAGTTTGTTGATTACTTCCTGGCCTTCCTTGATGATGAAATTGTGCAGCATGTCAGCGATGAGACCAATAGGTATGCAACTCAGTGTGCAGCACAAGGGCTGGGACCTATTGGCTCGCCAAAGCAAGTGTCGTGGTTGCCTGTCGGGATCAGAGAGCTGTATGTTTTTTTTGCACTCATGTTTTTGATGCCCCATATAAAGAGACATGAGTTGGAGGAGTACTGGCTCGTGGATGACATAACTACTATCCCCATATTCGGGAAGTATATGTCACGGGATCGGTTCCGACAGCTGCTTGGATACCTGCACTTCGCTGATAATGACAACCCGTCCCAAACTGACCCTTTGTGGAAAGTGAGGGATTTCCTCAACAAGATTAGGGATCGATTTATGCGATTTTTCAGGCCTATGCAGAAAGTCGTCATAGACGAATCCCTGGTATTGTTCAGAGGACGTCTCAAATTCAGGCAGTACATCCCAGCAAACGCCACCGCTTTGGGATAAAGTTCTTGTGCTGTGTGACTGTGAGACGGGGTATATAATGGATTTTGTCATTTACTCGGCTAGCACAATGGATGTGAACAGGAAAGACCCCCTTGGCTTTCTCTGGCTCCGTTGTAAAAGTGCTGATGGAGAGGTATTTTGGTGGTAATCATGTGCTGTACACAGACAATTATTACACAGCACCGAAACTCTCCAAATACCTTGCTGAACACGGCATTGGCACTGTTGGCACTGTACGGAGCTATAGGAAAGAGTGGCCTAGTTTCCCCGAAGCATCATCATCATCCAGGGAGATGTTCACCTGAAGAAGTCAGACAAGCTTCTTGCGATCAGGTGGCATGACAAGAAGGTTGTCAATATGATCAGCACCATCCACAAGGGGGAAATGAAGAGAACTGGGAAGGTCAGCTACAGGACGGGAGAGCCAATCATGAAGCCTGATGCCGTCATTGATTATAATGTAAATATGAGACTCGTTGATAAGTCTGATATGATGATTGGCGAAATAGACTGTCTCAGGAGAAACACCCGATGGTACAGGAAGGCTTGCCTGCACATGCTCGATATGTGCATGCTCAATGCCTTCATTCTTTACAAGACACAAGTCGGGGGCATAAGGCAACCATCACTGAGACAGTTTTCCAAGACTGTCGTGCAGCAGCTACTTGAACGATTTGGTCAGGTGACGGCATTGATCCCGAGGCGACACTCTGACACACAACCTGACCGTCTTGAGTGCCGCAATTACATGAGCCGGCACCAGCTTGTGAAATTGCCTCCTAAAGCAGGCGGCAGGTTGTCACAGGGCCGCTGCGGAGTATGTTCAACCACCACACGAAGGCCTACGACGAGAAAAATGAGCACACACCAGTGCCTTGAATGCCAAGTCGCTCTATGTGTAACTCCGTGCTTTGCAGTACCACTCTCTGAGTAAATACTGAAAGTGACAGTGATATATAGTGATGCGACAGTGACGTGCTTTGCCAATAATTGTATAATGGATAATGTAGTAATAAGGGATATTTTGCCTAGAAAATAAAGGAAATATTGGCCAGTATAATAAGTGATATTGTAATAAGAGAATCTGCGGCACTTGTGGAATTCTGCGGCACTTATGTAATTCTGTGATGCGCCAGTGACGCAAATATAGTAATAAGTGCATTGTAAATATAATGTACATTGCCCATATTATATGTAAAATAATATTAGAAGTTAGAAAGAATGAAAAGATCGCAGGAAACGTCAGTGAGCGGGTGCCGCCGCAGTGAAGTGAGGCGCAGCCGCAGTGAAGAGCGGGCGCAGCCGCAGGGAAGTGCCTTTTACCTACCTCAGTGAACACAGAGTGGGTGTTTATCGTATGTACAGTGTTCATATATGTTTATATTACTATTATGAGAGAGTGGTTGGCATTTGGTACTGGTGTGTGGGGCGTAAAATAGTTATTTCACACCCCTCACTTCTAACGGCTCTCCCCGTCCTGTGAAAGTCAACGAAGTCATGAAACCTACATCAATGGAAAGCTGAAGGTTTGTACTTTCTATTGGTACCTTATTTTTTTCTCTAGCTTTATTCTGTGCAGAGTTATTAAGGTTTAAAGGTTTGTTTACATTTGGCTGAAACCCCCGCGGGAGAGGACAGTCAGACCAAAACAATACCCGCGGTTAAGGGGTTAAAACTTTTCAACCCAAGATCTTTTTCATTTTATTCTGGGTGTCTTCACATAGTTTTATTCAGCTTAAGAGAGAGGGAGACAGAATGACAGAGGTTAGATAAGGTTAGATTTAGCTTACAGATCCCATAACTACAGTGATATCATTTCTTCTAGGTTAGGTGTTGCTTTGAAGAGATTTTGAATACCAGAGGCTAGATGATGTTAGATATAGACTTTAAAATAACCTCTTCAGTACAGCAATATTGTCTTACATACATCCTGTCACCATGCAGTTTTTTGAAGCTTAGGAGAACTTCTAAATACCAGAGACTAGACGATGTTAGATTAGCCTTCAAGTAACCCCATACGTATGATATATCCTTCCAGTGTCCATATGAGTTTATTAAATAGAAGAACACTTTTAATACCAGAGGTTAAACATAGCCGTTAGTAACCAAGCCCAGTGAGGTCTTATATTCGTCCTGTCTCTGGGTGATTTTGTTCAGTTCAGGAGTCTTTGAATTGAAGAGATGAGATAAAGCCTTAATGTTGCAGTAAGAATGGGATAAATTTGACTGGTAACCAAGGAGACTTCTACCTTGTTACTTAGGACCATTGAATCATGCAACCACAACTAGGTATTTAGGAGTTGCATAGTTCCATCAAGTGAAAATTCTCTCTATCTGCAAGTTTAATGGAAGAAATAGATAACCAGAATAAAAAGAAAATGACACACTCACATCGAAGGGGTAACTAGACAGGACTTTAAGTTAGAGTTCAGAATTTTTGACATTTTTCAACTTTGGCACTAACAGTTTCTCTTCTCTTTTCAGGTGGCTTCAGACTGTCCTTTCCCACAGCCCATCCTTCCTTCCCCATCCTTTATCCTTACCTTCTGCCTTCTGCTCTCCATCCCTCCTCGACGTGGGTCGATGCAGCGTCCCAGAAGTAGCTGTCCGGGAATCACCGATCTTCCCTCTATCCTCTCTTTCTCTCTCCTCCTGTCTGTGAGTGTGTGTGTCAGGTGGCTTGTATTCTCATTGGTTTAGGGGCTCACTAGCACTTCTACTCAAATGATTTATTCTGCATATTATACCTTGAAATACGTAGGTGTCAATATGTATGAATTATCTGGCAAGGGGAGGTGGTAGGGAGTGTCCTTAACCAATGGGAATATGAGCCATGATGTGCAGGGGTGGTGGGGGAAGGGAAAGGGCTGGGAGGGGGGGAGGGGAGGGGTGGGCAGGGGTTTAGATAGGGCCCAGATTACCCAATCCCTAACGGGATTATACGGGGTTGGCCTGCCGGCGGGGCAATCTGTTTCCCCATCTCGGCCCCAACTCATCGTTTCTCTCTCTTCCTCCCAGCTTTTTACCTTTCTCTTCCCCCACCTGGCGAGCTCCAGTGGGTTCCCCCCCCCCACCCAACATCTCCGTCAGGAGTGATCTGACTCAGTCACTCACCCCAGCCATGATGTTGGTGGTGGTGCTGGTGGTGGGAGTGTGTGTTTTGAATGTGTGTGTGTGTGGAGACTTGTGTCTTTCCACATGCATACATTCATATGACAAAACACTTCCACCACCAGCACCACCACGACCATCAGTAGTGTGGCTGGTGGTGGTGGTGGTGGTGGTATGGATGTGTGTATGGACTTAACCCACCACACACACACCCATACCACCACCACCACTCTCAGTGCTGTGGTGGACTTGGTGAGTGGAGGGTGTGGTAGCTGCTGCTGTCACACCCTCTACTTGCTGGGCTCCACCATGATGCCTGGGGTGAGTGACTGGGCCAGACACCCCCTGGTGGAGGTGTAGCTGGAGCTGGTCAGGTCACCCCACCCCTGCACATCAGTATGAATGAGTCTCTTCTTCCTTTTCTATTAATCTTTTATTTTATTTCAGGTTTACAGGTTATTGATATATTTTTTTATTACAGGCTCTACACTCAGAGGACTTCAAAACAGGTAATAATTTACGTATATATCTTACACCTGTATGTCACTTCTACGTGAGCACATGTGAATTTATAACTCCAAATAAAATTGTTGTTTTTGTACTTACGATTTTTACTTTCCCCAGTAGCTAAGGCTAGAGAGAAAAAGTCAGAGAAGAAAGGGTGGAAAGTCAGAGGAGAGAGAGAGAGAGAGATCTGATATAAAAGGATGAAGATGACATGTAGAGGCATATGAATCAGAGTACAAGAGAAAAGTTCCAATTTGAATAAAGAAACTCTGGCAGCATCAAAAATGAAATACTTAAGATGCATGCCACAAAAGAGTAACATAACCCTATCCAGTGGCAGGGCTTAAGACAACGGATTAACTTAGCATCACATATCACATTGGTGCTCGTACAAAATGAAATGTATATAAATGAAACAATGACAAAAAAAATTAATGCAACTTTTATAAAGTGATGTAAATACAGAACATACATTAGCAAAGACAACACAACTGAATGGTTATAACTTCTAAGAACTTAATGCAACTGAGGACGAAGGAATTGTCATTTACACCTCTAGTGAATAAGAAATGGAAGACACAAGGAACTGCCTCCAAACCATATGATTAAATACATTCAAGACTAAACCTAAACTCTGTCCACCTTGACTTAAAATGGTCATCTCTCCATCCTGAATGCTGAGCCGTTACTAAGAGATCATATCATGCCAGTCACAAAAGTACTATGAGAAGGATGTACAGCCAGTGTATTATTTCCTGTATCTCAATGGTATAATAAGCTGCAAAAGGAATAAAATCTCCCAAGTTAAGGTGAACAGAGTACAATGACAAAGATTAAATGTTTGGTAATATAATGTATGGTCATGCCTTGGTCGAGTCATTCAGTAATGATTATAAATGGGAAAGACATAAACTCTGAATGACTTAATAACACAAAAATGCAAGCATACTAATATTCTTAACCCGCCGCGTGCTAACTATTTTTAGCCCTACGGGTCGCCTCCGTGCCGGCCATATTTTGACCTTTTTTTTATTGGCTAAAATGATAGATTTTGATGCAAAAAAACAACGAATTTCACCATTAAAATGCTCACCGAAGCTTGGAAATGGGTGTTATTGGGTCCTGCGTACTCGTATACAGGTACAGTATATCCGCGCTCACGCTCACCACAGCTGGGAGAAAGCCATTTTCTATGTATGGTATACTCAGGTATTTATGCTAGGAAGGTATCGCAATGTTCAGTACACTTTTCTGATTACTTATTACTTCACCATCTATCACAATTTGCGTGTCTTTCTCACTGTGAATGCATTATCTTACACTTACTTGAAGATAGGTACAACCTGACTTCATTATGTACAGTCCTGGCACTTACAAGAAGGTATTTACAACTTGACTTCACTATAGAGTCCTTACACTTACAAGAAAATATTTACAACTTACATTTACGTGAAAATATTTACAAAATGCCTTCACTATGTACAGCACTGGGTGAGGCGCACAGGCAGAGCGAGCATGAGGGGGGGAGAGAGTGAGTGTATGGCCTTGACAGCCTGGGGGATGGTAGAGGAACAGTTACAATACATGCCTGCCAATTTTTACCTGCGAAGCTTGAAAAATGCAGTTAGTGAATTTTTTTATTTTAAACCGTTTTAAAACGGCACTGGCACTGGCCGCAGAATTATGTTAAACCGTTTTAAAACGGCACTGGCACGTGACGGGTTAAGCTCGTATATTGAGATTCTGAGACATTTACTACATCCTTTTTATGCTAACTTGGCCCAAAATTGCCATCTCCCCATCTTGAATGCCGAGGCGTAACTGTAGCTTGACAACAAAGCATGATGCTAGTCTAGAAGGATGACTGTGCAAATGCTGCTGTGTTTTTTCTGCCACTGAGGTATGTGAAATTAGGTGTAAAAGGACGAAAATTTGGGTCACGTTAAGGTGAAATTCAACTCCTTCAATATGGTGATGTCTTTTCACAGTATATTCCAGCTGCCTCCGTATTTTATTCAATTTCAGAAAGCTCTCAGCGATGAGATTAATAAAGTCTGTATGTAACCTCTCAAGATGGACAGATCTTTTCTATGCCAAAACCTTTATATGAAGGGAGCAAGAATGGTTGATGATGGCAGTATGTATGTACCTCTCAAGTCCGACAAGTCTACTATGCTAAAAACCTCTTATGAAGGGAACAGGAACAGTTAATGAAGGCTGTATGAAACTCCTACTGCTTGAAAGATCTCTCCCATGCTGAATAACATCATTTCTGAAGATATCAAGATCATAATAATTTTAAGTCACATGAGCAGTCTGACACCACTAATCCAATAATGTACTCTCTTATTTTATTGTTACTACCACCAGACTATTATATTCAACCCACGCCAGGCATCTAGTAATGAAGAGGTTAATGAAGGCTGTGTTGACCCCTTCCAGTTCAATGCCTCTGCCATGATAAACAACACTGTATTTTTTTTTTTATGTAAGGAAGAAGGAACCAAAGGCCAGAAGCCCACCAGAATATAATAAAAAGTATGTCATTGGTGTTGAAACACATCATATGGTTTGACCATGTGGAGAGGATGAAGAATGAGAGACTGACTAGAAGAGCACAGGAATGAGGTGAAGGGGGGGTCAGGGGCTGAGAAACCAAGGCTGAGAAGGGGGACTCTTAGGATGAGGTGGAAGGGGAGAAGAGGAGGGGGAGACCAAGGATGAGGTGGGAATGGAGAAGAAGAGGGGGAGACCAAGGATGAGGTGGGAGGGGAGAGAAGGGGGAGACCAATGATGAGGAGGAGGGGGAGAACAAAGATGAGATGGAGAGATGGTGTGGAGATATAAGCATGGAGGGCTGAGCTGGAGGGAGGACAGCAAAATGGCAGAAGACATGGCTACATGGAGACAATTTGTTTGTGGTCACCCCTTATGGGATAAAGTCATCTGACAACAGACAGATGTCGCTGGAATAATGTGGTGTATCTCTGGGTCTTTGTACCATTTGCCATTATTTCTTATTTCTACAAACTTTCTATTCAGTTTAAGATACACTACATGGTGGAGGCAACTCCTCTACTACTTGGGGACTCTTCCTAAGGTGATTAAAAATGCTTATTGGCCCAGATCTGTCAGATCGAAAATTGGCTAAAGGGACTCCCATGGTGGTTAAGATGCCTATAATATTTTTTCTGGCCTGATGGATCACTAGCGTTTTCACATAGTTGATGGAAAGTGTGGCCAAACTGGATAGCTGGTATGACTTGTAACCAAGGATGTCAGATGAAAACAAATTGGCTAAGGGTACTCCTGAGGTGATAAAAATTGCCCACAGAGCATTATTCTATCCTATCTCAAATTACTGACCTCTTTCAGCTCAACTGATGCCATGTGTGGTTAGACCGGAGGCTCAATGTGACTAGCAGCCAAGATGATTCCTATCTTGCAGATGAGACTCATTTCAAGCAACCACTACTTCAATTAAAAGCTGTGGAAGTGACCCAGTTCCCTCAGTTAAAAGAAAAAACTGACTGTAGGGGTATATTCCTGTGGTTAAAACTGCCAACATAGCATCTGTTCTGACCTGTCAGATTCCTAGCTTCTTTCAGCAGAGCTGATGGCAAAGTATTGCAAAGCATGAAAAGTACCCAAGGAGACTTATTCCTACTCCATAACTAAAGCCCATAGAATTTTATGCAACCACTAGTATGAAGAGCTGTAGGAGTGGCCCAGCTCCATTAGGTTAAAGCAAACTGACTACAGCAACCAAGGAGATTCATGCCTACCTCACATCTAAGGCTCATTGAATTTCCTGCAACAGAGACTTTGCTGCATGGCCTACTTCACATGGCATTAAAGAATGCTAGTCTTATACTGTAGATCTCCCACCTTTATGCTTAACTAACTGGAACTTCTGGTGGCTTGAATGAGACCCAGTTCACTGAGCATGCTGCATTATTTTTTTTTTTTTTTTTTTTTTTTTTTTTTTTTTACCCTGCTTCTGAATTCTACCTCACTCCATCTAGGTGGAAATAGAGGTTTAAATTATGATGATGGGACAAGAATAATACACAGACTTGGGGGTCAGGCATTCTGTAAAAACAGATTATACTGTATGTGGTATTTGGGACTGAGTATGGCAGCTGTCAGAGACTAAGCAGCATGGACAGTCACCATTATGTGACCAAGGGCGATGATGCAGACATGCTGAAGCCTTTACAAACAATGTTAATATAGAAAGATATATCTGTATGGTCCATTCCACCGAGCATGCTGTTCATAGTGTTAACCTGACAAAATCCCTAACCTCTTTCAGCTCAGTTCATGGCCAAGTGTAGTTAGACTGGAGGACTGATTTGACTAATAACCAAGGAGACTCAGAGTTCTTTGCACATTGCATTTACTCTGCCCTGGCAAAAATCCCTAACTTTTCAGTTCATTTCATGGCCAGCAGTAGGGCTGCAGGGTTGATGAAACCAGTAACCAAGGAAACTCATTCCTAACCCACAACCAAGGCTCATCATATTCATTGTATTTCATGCAACCACAACTTAGTATTCAAGTTGTAGGAATGGCCCAGCTCCATCATAATTATGAAAACAATTTAAATACAAATGTATAAATAACTGTGTGATGTGCTTCAAAGTGCATGCTGTTGATTGTTTTTTTATTTTTATTTAAGTTTTCTTATTGTATATATTTTAAAAATTTTCTGAATCCTACCTCACCCTTTCATGTGGGAATTATGGTCAGGAAGGTGCTGGAGAAAGACACCTTCACAGAGCAGCACTAATACAGCAAAGCAGTGGAGCTGCCCGGTCATGCAAATGCCCCTTTACTTCCTCCCTGTCCCCCAAGAGGAGGAACATGGACTGCTGGATGAGGTCACCTTCAGCCTGCAGTCCACCAGGTTCACACTCAGATGAACCTGGGGCTGCAACTATCATTTAGGTCATGATGATGATGATATATGTATCCCCATTTCTCTCTCTCTCTCTTTCACCAAATTAATTTCCACACACACTCTTATTAAGCTTTGACTCACCATGCACTCAGTAAAGAAAAATATAGCTTTCTTTATATACTTCCTTATTCCCTCTCTCTCTCTCTCTCTCTCTCTCCAGATTCATTTCCAAACACACACTAAGCAAACCTTTATTCACCATGCACTCAAGAGCAGTACATGAAAAGTTATATAATGGCTAACACATGAGATGTGATAGCTAGCTATATATATATTCCCATTTCTCTCTCTCTCTCTCTCTCTTTCACCAAATTAATTTCCACACACACTCTTATTAAGCTTTGACTCACCATGCACTCAGTAAAGAAAAATATAGCTTTCTTTATATACTTCCTTATTCCCTCTCTCTCTCTCTCTCTCTCTCCAGATTCATTTCCAAACACACACTAAGCAACATTTATTCACTATGCACTCAAGAGCAGTACATGAAAAGTTATATAATGGCTAACACATGAGATGTTTATGCAAGATTTTTAACCCTTAACTCCTTCCCACTCAGAGTCAGAAGACTGAATCAATTACACATAAGCCAGGGTGCACAAGCTTCCGGTTTATTGGCCCATGTAACAATATTCCATTCACTTGAACCTGGTGTAAAGTTGCCATCTCCATTTTGAACTCAGAACCAGAGGGATCAAAGCAATGTAAGCACTGGGGTAAATGAGGCTTAATTTTATGGTAATCAGTAACTAAAAACTATGATTATGTTATGTAGTTTTTAAAAACTGGGGGTTTTATGCTGGGGATCAGTGACAAGTTTTGAGACGCCTGATCTCCAACAAAATGCTGGACCATATAGTATTTTAATCTACCATTATGATCTGTCAAGGCCCTAAAACAGAAATGCATAATTAACTAAATTCCAATCACCAAGCAATACAGGCCACTAGGCACTAAATCATGTGCACAATGGAGAAATGGCAATAAAAAGTAAACACCAGTAAAAAGAAATAATGCATAAAAGACAGTACCCAGAGACCCCCAAAATAAGCAGTAAGTGAAATAGTCAAAGGGAATTATGGCTACTTCAAGAAAGCAGTCACAAATTCCAGAAATTAATACAGCCAATAATTCAGAAGGGCTAAGACAAAAATTCTCTTGTGGCCTCAGGGAATGGGTTATCAAGTCTATGCTTTACTGATTTAATTAACCCCTTCAATACGATGGCGCCCTCGCACTGATGGGGTTAAGTTTCCGAGCCCGTGGTTGACTGACCCAACCTTCTGACTCCGAGTGGCTGAACATATGCTATTTAACATACTAGATGTAGCTTTCACATTCTAACCTATTTCCTTTAACTTGCTAGAATTAACATATTTAACCTATTTGATTTAACCAGCTTAATTTAACCTATTCTACCTAACTTGCTTTTAATCCTCTTGGGGTACAAGGAGTTAAGGGTTAAAAATCTTATGAGGGATTCACAAACAGACTTAGGATCTATCTCCTCTCATAACTATTAGATGTGGGATAAACTCTGCTCTCTCCTCTGCTTGTCCGGCCTGCAAAATAGAAATCGCAGCTACGGCAGGAAATTGATCGTAAATCTGTATGTGAATCTAAATACTGTACAGTACGATGCAATATTCAACTTATTTTTTGTTTTCAATCAGTCAGTCCTCTTATAAGTCAGGGATGCAGTCCAAAATATTGCAACTTTATATATACACATATAACCAACGGATGATATCCAAAAGAAATTACAATCTTTTACATAAATACCGGCAACCAAAGAAAGCTTAAAAAAAAAAAAATCACATGTCAGGGATGTGCTCCAAATTATCAAAACATAACTCTTTTCACACAAATGGTACTGTAAATCAGAAGAAATTCGCCAATAACCATTACAGATACCAATGGAACTTCATTTGACAATTCATATAACTGTGGACTTCGTATCATATCTGAAGGGACTTGCCGTCGGGTTTGAAGCTGTTACTTTTATAGATGTTCCAGTACTAGCTGTAGATGAACCAAAACCTGCTTCTTATCTTAAAAGTTGTGATTCCTTATACCGTACATTTTCTTTTTTATCATATTTTTCTCATCATTATTTTTTTAGCATATGGTTTGATTTTCTTTCACAGCTGTTTCAGTACTATGCTGCATACAAACCAAAAACAAGCCTCATCAATTAAAAGTTGCTTGCAATTATTTGTACATTATTTGCATTTTTTACTCCCCACTAATTAATGATGAAGCAGTCTCCAACTTGCTTTAACATTTCCCTGCACACATCCCAGACCTATAATGAGGACTTATCGCCATATTATTATAACTGAGAGTGCCAATGTATGACTAAGGTCCATTTCATATGAAAATTTCTGACATCAAGGTCACTGGACACATATGACCTTCCTGTTTTGCTGCTGCCTACTCTTTGCGATGTGGGATACCAGCTAATCATGCTAAAAATTGAGATATGTTCCTTAAGTGTAATGGTGATAGAACACATCCGACCTTCTGTTATCATTGCTGAATACACCCTGTGATGTGGAGTGCAGGCTGATTCATTTAACAGTTACAGACATTCCATATATCTATCCACAGCCAGATGCCTTAATCCCAGAATGGTGGGCTACATGCGTAATTATCACCATGTCGCCCTGTCCTTCACCTACAGGCTGCCCTCTCCAACTCACATCCCCATCATTTATGTATCATCAAAAATTAGGGGCTTTCTGACACTTTTGCACTCTCAGTTTTAATAATACAGCTCTGACTGTGTAAACATACTTATATATAATATCTAAATATATATAAACATCTCATGTGTAACATTTAATGCAACCACATCTAGGTACATTCTTCCCTCCCCCCCCTAACCCCTCACTGCATATTTGGTTTCCATTAAATTCTGACATTTTTTTCAGGATTTGTAAGTGGGGTTACAATAAAATCAACAGTTCTTATACACCAATGACTGAACTTTATATGGCCTTGTCAATTCCTGATGATTAAACTTATGTAACAGCAAGATCATATACTACGGTTTAAAACTAACTGCTGTTCCTTTAATGCAATGCTATCAGTTTAGATGCTTAGTTATGGTTACTTCTTAATTTTATTCCCGAGGAAAGTTGCACCAAGAATTAAAAAACAAACCCAGTTCTTTTACTGCAATGAAATACTTCAGATACTATGTGCTAGTTACTTCCTGATAATTTTATTTCAGAAGTGTTGTACTGTACTGAGTTTAAATATAATTTCAATTCCTCAATGGCCACGCTACAATTTGCTTTTTTTTTGTTTATCTGCTGACAAATTTACTCCAACGAGATGCTGTAAGTAGTCAAAGTTTTAAAAATACAATTAATTTTTCTGTGGTAATATCGTAACCTTAGTAATTTTATTATGATACACTCCTGACACTTTTCTTGAAGGAAGAACCAATATGCAGTGAAGGATTAAAGGAAGAATAATGACCTGGATGTAGCATAACCCCTGAAAATTATTATAAACCTCATATTTATTATTACTGCTTTCTCTCTCTCTCTCTCTCTCTCTCTCTCATACACAAAGCTTGGGTCACTACATTCTCATTTCAATGAAGTAAAAATCATAAGAGGTATACACATCATCATCATCGTAACTCTAATTCCCATCTATGAGACAAGGTGAGACAGGATCCACACACAAGAAATTATAAAAGGCAAAACGGAAGAACAATCAACAACACATACATGACTTATTTTGATGGCCTTGGCTATGCATGCATGTGAAAGCCTTTCTGCATTTGCACTAACCTCTATTGTATGTTTTTTGTAATGCAGTGATGATCCCTAACCCCTTTCAGCTCAGCTGATGGATAAGTTAATCAAATTACTGGGCCAATTTGATTAGTAACCAGGGAGTCTATTTGTGTAAGTTTTTTTTCCCTTGCTTAAGTTTTTTTGTAACCTGATGAAGGTCCCTCATCCCATTCAGCTCAGCTGATGGGTAGGTGTAGTTACAGCCCAGACTATGACTACTGCCTAAATGTGTCGAGTTCCCCACCTGAGTATGATGCAAGGCTAATACATCCAACCTACCCCAGTGAACAGATTTTAGTTATGTACAAGAGATGTGTGTGTGTAGTAGTCTCATCCTGGATTCAGACTATGGTGTAAATGTGGCTGAGTTCCCTGCTTGGGAGTGTTGTGCAAGGCCAGGTACCAGGATTCTGTCCCCACACCACTCCCACGGTAGTACCTCCCAGGGACGATGGTTACCACCAATCTACTACCTAATGAACCATCAACATCATGCACTGTGGAATAGGACAGTCACTCAAGCATCCAGAATCCTAGCTTTACCTTACAACGCACACATCTGTAACTCAGACCCAACTTAACAACATATATAAACTATCAACAGCATACTCAGGGAAAAAGGACAACTCAAGCCCACAGAATCTTGGCTTCACCTCAAACCAAATAGCTTCAACCAAACTTAATAACGTATAAACACTAAACTGCATACCCAGTGAAATAGGCCATATACTCTAGCGACGTCTCCTTGCTATTAGGGTGTTCTGAGTTGGATAAGAATAGTTGACTGGCAAATGAACAGACCACAGTCATTCAGGAGCCTGGAATCCTAACTCCACCTCACAACTTAACAAAATCAAACCCAACTTATTAGTATATACCAACTAGTACACTATCAGTCTTGTAACTACTGTGTTCTAAGTTGAATGCAGTAGATGACCAGCAACAATATAAACAGGCCAAACAGTCACTCAGGCCCCATGAATCCTAGCTCCACCTCACTTATAAAATCATAATTCAAACCTAACCTAGCATCAACCATCCACTCATTCATTACCCATACCCAAATGTCTCATTCCAAAAGGGATTAGATGAAAAATTGCCTACATGTCATCCTGTCCTCCACGATCCGGCAGTCTTACCTCTGATATCAGCTGCTGAACATTATTATATACTCTCTACCATTGTACCTCATCAGTTATCTATCTATAGCCAAATGCCTTAATCCCAAATGCAGGTGACCACAAACAAATTACCAACACACAATCCTGTCCTCCACCATTAGGCTTCCCTCCCTTCAACTTCAAATATTAATTATTAGAACGGTTACCTGTTTTGGTACATATGACATTTTCTACTTTATTCATGCTATCTCCAGCCAACTTTATCCACCTCATGGAAGACTTACGAAACTGGAGCGGTTAGATATCGCCTTCATTAACTCCTTGACTACTAGAATATTCTTCTAATCTGAATATCTTAGTTTAGCATCAACAAAACTGTATAAATATAAATAGGGGTTAGATACAGCCTTCATTAATCCCTTCTCACTACTATGGTTTTCTCCTAAGCTGAGTAGAAATTTGTTTCAGCAACAGTATTAAAAAAATAATATAATCATTCTCATTATCTAATCCTGTGTTGCCCCATGAGGAGCATAGATGTCCAGGGCTAAGCAAGTTGGTCCTGACATTTAAGATGAGAGTGACCAGCCTCACTTATCCCTGAGTGGCATTATGTGAGCAATAAACCCCAACCATCCCTTGGATATAAACCTACACAGACTCAATCCAGAAGGAGTGCCTTAATTACCCACTAAACCACCAGGCGTCATAGTTTGGTTATATGGTTACCACTCAGCGTAGTAAATGCTTTCCTGGTGTACAGGAAACCATTTGGCTTGTCACTCAGTGTAGAGACTCCTGCAAACAGAAGGAAGAGGAAAGAATGAAGAAAAGAAAGACAGAAGAGGTAGGAGGGAAAGAAGGAAGGAAGAGAGGAAAGGACAGTCACCTCAGAGCAGCACTACATCGAGTGAGTGGATGGTGAGCGCCCCCACCTACCACATATAATAATACACGATACAACAACAACAATAAAAATAATAATAATAATAATAAAAAATAGGGGTTAGATACAGCTTTCATTAACCCCCTTACCTATTAAACTCTTCTAAGCTGAATAAAACTGGTATAAATAAATAGGGGTTAGATACAGCCTTCACCAACTCCCTTAACAATCAGAGTCCTCCCCTAAGCTGAATAAAACAGTCTGGTTGCAGAAGATCATTAAAGCATCATGTGTCAAGCTAAGGAGGCTGATACAAAAAGGTTCTCCCCCATAAAAAAATTACTGTACCACCTAAAACATTCACAACTACAGAATAACCAAAACTGCAGCCAATTTTACCAAACAAAATAGTACGTTTTTACAAGTTAATACACGTTATTGGCACTGCACAAGTGGCCCACATTCATCAGCTGAAAACAACAGACAATAATTACCTCCTAAAATATTCATAAGTGCGTATATCCTAAACTGCAGCCAGGTAAAAGGGTTGTGGTCTTCAGTGACTGCGAGAGTTCCTAACACCTCTTTCTTAGCAATTTAATTGAACATTACACCTCAAAATCCTCTTAACATATAGATATAACAGGAGTAAGGAAAATAAATAGTTTAGGATGAGGTGCTGTGAAGCCTCGATGTCACCTATACCTGGCCCCTACATCAACTACTGCACTGTCAAACACCAAAGTCCATTCCCAGATGCTTCAATGATGTGATGGACAAAGGCTTGTATTATCACCCACAGATGAATTATAAAATGTACCTGAGTCCACAATATCACATTACACAAGAATTCAGCCATGAAACAGCAGCAGGAGAGATTGACAATGCTGGACTCATGGATGCTTCAATATAGCACAGTGGACTAAAGTGCAAATTACCACCCAAGGAAAAAAGGTAAGCTCTTTTTATTTTAACTTGCCCTGATTTGCAATCTCTCTATCTTGAATGCTGAGCTGTTAAAGCTGATTACACACTAGAATATGATGCTAGTCATGAAGGGTAACTGCAGTTTTTCTGTCAATGAGCTATGTGGAGTACACTCTAAATGAACAAAAATCTAGACCAAGTAAAAAGGAAAGAACTTCAATTTGCACATCAATCCAAAATGTTGCATTAAACGTCTAAGAATCCAGCCATGAAACTGAGGCGGAGAGGTGAATGCACTTTAGCACTGACTGCATATTACAGGAAATACTATCATAAAATGCATTTTTTACCTCACACTTCAAAAACCTTCCACATCTATACACACACTGGATAGGAGCAGGTCACTTCCCCAAAGGCTTACTGCTGTTCCTCAGCCCTAAGAATTATCTGACTTGCAGGATACTACAAAGATATTTAGAGAACAGTTACCCACCCATGTCAGCTCGGTATATATTCTTTTCATTCTAACTTGGCCTAGATTTTCCTCCTCTTGCAGATTATTCACATACCTCCGTGGGAAAAACGTCTATACTATGACTCAACACCCTTTCCACGGCACTTCAAGACTAGTATCATACTGCCACATTAATCCATTGCTAAACCTCAGCATTCAAGAAGTAGAGATGAGAATTTTGGGTCAAGTTACAGATGAAGAGTATAACTGGCTGTCTACAGTATTTTGGGCCAATCAGCCTATGCTGCCATATTTTTTGCTAATACTGCAAATACAGGTATACATCATCTACGTCACCATCATCATGAACAAGCATTATAATTCAACTAAATATATAAATACTGTACAACTGCAGACATAATACTGATACACTTAATAATGATAAATAACATGATTTTTTAAATTGAATAATGTGATCTTTGCAGCCCAACAAATTTATCAGAATAATAAGTGAGTTTCATATTTGTTCAACAAAAAACTTGAGTAATAAATATTTTTTCCTAAGTAATTGAACATTAACATTCAGTACAAAAATATTCATCACCACCACCACCTAACCTATCTTCAATAATAAATTACAGTGCAATTCCCAAACTCTGAAATGACTACAATCAAGGGGCTTTTGGATTTTTTTAAACCTGGAATTCTGTCATTACTATAAATTACATGTACATACATCCATTTGCTTGGCATTCCCTTCAGTAATCACTATCTATTAAATACTTTATTAACCCACAGTCATGGTTTTGAAAGTTCTGGAATGAAAATGTGACACCAGACAGTCCTCATTTTCTGTGTGCAGGGACAGTATCAAACCAAAGAGTGGGAAAATTATCCTCATGGGTCAAACTTAGTCTAGCTTGTGGGAGCCTGGGAGACTGCAAGCCACTGCTGCATTTCTTATATCTAATTCTGACCCTGGAAAGTAAACCAAGATTTTTTTTTTTTTTTTTTTTTTTTTTTTTCCCCCACGGTAAGGTGACTCTAAAAATTGTTTTGCAAAACTGGTGTTTTTGGAAATCAGGAACTCGGTTTTTGGAAATTGCACTGTACTGCATCATCATCATCATCACCACCACCACCACCTAACCTATGCTACCAGCATAAACCATCCACTGTACACTCATTCAAAAAAGTATCCATGCATAAAAAATGTGTCAATCATGGAGACTGAATTAATACAAAATGAAAAATCGTTTTAAGCAAAGGCAATGTTGCAGCAAGAAATGCTGTCTTAACAATTATTAAAAATAACAGCGAAGACTGCATAAACATATCAGAATGTGTATATGTTTATAGAGAGCAGTTGTTATTTTTGGGTAACCCCAGTCTGTCTGGATGAGTAGACTCATAAACTGCAGGCATGCAGCCACCCCTGTAAAGCAGTCTCATGTGGTGAACTGATGTTCCCTTGCAGTGGACAATGCCTCACCACAGTGAGGTCTGGGTTAGAGTATGGAAGATTGGTTCCTGCATGGCAGCAGGATTTGCATCTCTCCACGCAATTAAAGTAACATGGGCACCATAGTAAGGCTCCACATCACCCTGTTTTTGGTTCTACAGTCACCATTCAGTGGTTTAAATGGAGGAAACCATTAAGCTTATCTTTTAGCACAGAACCACCTGAAGTGGAAAGAGCAATGTTAATGATAGAAGGGATGGAAAAAACAGGGATGGAGGAGGGCAGACACAGAAAAAGAATGAAAAAAGTGAAGGAAGAAGTTGAATAGGAATTACTGCAATGAAATACTAGAGTTAGGTACCAGATTATGGCATTGATTCAGAAGAGAGAATATTACAGACAAGGAATCTTAAACAGCAAAAGAGGATGAAGAAATGAGAAAAGGTAAAAGAAAAAAATATATATATATATATATACAAATAAAACAAGTAAGACAATCAAGATAAGTTATGACAGTCTCGTACTTTCCAACTTTTTAATTCTTGGCTATGTGTCATGTAAAACTCAAGGAGGTTTCCTAGCACTTTCTCCTCAACAACTTATACTACTTCTTGCACCTTAACAGCAAGAGACTGTCCAGTTATACAACTAATTCCCTAACCCCTGGGAGAAGGATGGTGGCCTGAAGGATGGAAGCTTCAGTCTGCAGTCTACTGGGTCCATATTTCAGATGAACCTGGGGATATTACTATTAAATGGACAGAACTATCAACAGATATATACACTATATAATTAGGCCAATACACAGGCAGTAAACTCTTAACTTCTATCCCTGTGCCCAAAATTAGTTACTTTAGAATCCATTCATCTGTCTGTCAATCTACCTATCTGTCTGTCTGTCTGCCTATCAAACTACCTGTCTGCCTGGCTATCAGTCTGTCTGCCTACCCATACACAGTAGTTTCATTATGAGTGAAATTCTTGTTACACTGGGATCTGTCTGTCTATCCATCTATCTGTCAATCTATCTATCTGCCTGGCTGTCTATCAATCTGTCTGTCTACCCACACAGTACTCATTAACTGCTATATGAGTGTCTGAATTTCCTGTTACTTTAGGATCAATCTATCCATCCATCCATCTATCTGTCTGCTGTGCCTGTCTACCCAGCTATCTTTCTGTCTATGTCTATCAATCTGTGTACCTACTTATCTATCTGCCTATCTATCTATTTATAGCCACATGCCTTAATCCCAGAGTAAGTGGCCACGATCAAACTGCCTTTACATCATTCAGTCCTATGTCATCAGGCTGCCTTCCCCTCCTACGCACATCACCATCATTCACATACCACTCCACATCATCTCCTTGGTCTCCCCGTACCTCCAGCCATCCACCTCACTCACATACACTCTCCTAGCCTGTCTCTAATTCCCCATTTTCTTCTGGAATTCATCATCATCATCATAATCACCATTACCACCATCCAGGCTTTTTTTTTTTCCACCAGAAGATAGAGTGAGTTTGGGTCCAGAGAGCAAGAAAAAACTGATGGAAGGAGAAACTAACAAGAGTCTGTCCAAATAAATGGGCCACACACTCATACACTCAACATTCGAGCCCCTGGAAACCTGACTCCATCACACAGTAATACACTTCCACACTTCAAACCACCACTATATCTACTATAGAGAGTGTCATGGGGGTGGTGGAGAGGGATGCCTTCAAGTGAGGGAATTGACATAACAACTTACTATACATGTGTCCCTCGGCTCCCACCCTATCTACCCACTGGAGGATGGAGGACTGCAAGAGATGGGCACCTTCTGTCTGCAGTCCACCAAGTTCATATCCAGATATGCCTAGAACCACAACCACCACAACAACAGCAATGTATCAAGTCAGTATAACCCCTGGGCTTAACCATAATATCCACTTGGTTCACATTAAAATAATCCTACAACAACTACATGTCATCTCTGTATAACCACACGGCCACAACAACAACTGTATTGTACATCATGGCAACATCAAATACAAGGAAGCATATTGTTCATCGCTATGAGAATACACAATAAATATTTCAGAGGCTGGCAAAGGGTGAGAACAGGTACTGTATATAAACTGCTGTAAGTGTTCAGCAAGAGGTTGTGGATGCCTATATCAAAGCAACTGGCATGGATTATACTAGAATGTGCAGTGCAGTGCCTCTAAGTGCAGTGTCATCACTACAGGCCCATCTATACTTCATTCACTTGAACTTGGCAGATTTCTTTCATCCATTCTTACACTTTAAATTGGTGGAGGATTTTATCCTTTTGCATGTTAGTTCCTGAAGTTCAATGGAACAATAAGATAGTACAGGTACTTTGGCCCTGTATACTTTCCATTTCACACTTCATGAACTGCGCCATATTCTACTGTTAATTTCATCTCACAGCTCAGGATTCAAGATGGAGAGATGACAATATGATGCCTAGTTAAAGTGAACAAAGTATAGCAGTGTGTCTACAGTATCTACATTCACCTACTGTACTGTACGATACCTGCTTTCACGGTGTCGGATGGGGAAACCTTTGCATGGTGCCATCAATACAACCAGGCAGCAATTACACAAATGTCCCTGAACTACCACAGTGCTCCACAAGGAGGCTGGTGGACTGCAGGAAAGGGGTAAGTTCACCCAGCAGTTCACCGAGTTCAAGTTCAGATAAGCCTGGGACCACAAAAAACAAGAAAACAACCTGTCCTCACACTTTGCCAGTATCAATAAACTCCAGTATTTATCATTAATTGACTAAGCAAATAAACTGAGGCTCTGCTTCCTTTCAAGGGATCCTCATATTGATGTAGGCCATGGTGCAGCTGATTTTTGTTTTTCCTGTGGGAGGGGAACTAAACAAAATGCCAAACCAGCTAATTACTTCCCAAAACTTGATGGAAATATGCATACATAAATACATAGTATATGTCTCTAAAGTGATTTAGTGTATCTTCTCAACCCTGATAAATATCCCTAACCCTTTTCAGCACAGTTGATTACTAAGTGTGGTCAAACTGAATGGTTGATTTGACTAGAAACCATGGAGAATCATTCCAAACCTATATCTGAGGCCCATGAAAATTCAATTAACCTCAAACTGTGAAAGGAGGCAAGTTCCATCAGATGAAAACAGACTATATGACTATGTATGAGTACCTCTCACTATACTGGAATATATCACTATCTCCATGTTGCCCTGTCCTCTGCCCTCATGCTGCCCTAATTCCAAATTACACCACCCTCATATACATACATACATATCTAGATAGATAGATAGATAGACAGAGACAGATATAGCCACCCCACACTTTATACTCAATCTCCCCTTTCCCCTCTCTCCCTCAAACTTACACCACCTTCATTCTTACTACTTCTACACTCCATTCTTGGTCTCCCTCTCCCCCTCTAACTCACTCCTTGCCATGCTCTCATTCTCCAGTCTCTCCACTGGGACAAACCATCTCTGGGTACTCCATACAGTTTTTAGAATATCCACATCAACACCACAATATGCCTTCACTACCTTGCATGTGTCTGTCTGTCTCTCCACATACCTCCACATGCTCCCTATCCACAACACTATCACAACATTCTCCAAACATCCTCACTGGTTTGTTGTTTCTCCATGTACTTCTACATGAAAAAATACACTTACAAAAACCTACATAAACGCACTTATATGTCCACATGAACACCACAACACTCTCTTTCTCATTTTTGTCTGTCTGTCTGTCTGTCTCCCCATATACCTTTACATGTTCCCCTAACTGAACCTAACCTAACCTAACCTAGCATTAGAGAATTAACCTAATGATAATCAAACCTAGCCTAACCCAACATATAAAGTAAAAAAAAAAAAAAAAATTAACCTAACTAAGCTTTACCTAACCACAATGCTCCACATAACTCCACATGCTTCCCTAAATAAACATTACCTAACCTAATCAGATATTTACAGAATTAGCTTCATAATAACCAAATTTAACTGAACACACCCCAATCTAGCACTTAAAAAATAACACTAAAACAAAACAAAACTATCCCTAAGCAAAGTACTCCCACCAACTCCAGATAATAGAAAGTATACTGTACTGTGCTCTGGCTTTTGGATTGAGACAAGAGTATGATGATTATATTTATGTCCATTTATGTCAGTTGTAGTGAGCTGAACTGAATTAAACTGAATGATTTGTTCCTAGCACTAAAGTACCATCACTCATATGTAACAAACTGAAATTTGGGATACATTACAGCATGTTGTATGTGGCACAAGATGATGAGGAATGACAATAAACAAATAATTAAATAAATAAATAAATAAACCAAGGGCACGACATGACAAAGACAAGCTAAGTAATTTGTTATGGATTCCTAGCACCAGTTATAAAAAATCAGACAACACTAATTCACACCTAAGATGCTACAGACAGTCCTGTATTAGAAATGGCAAAAGAAAATGACGAAACTACATGATGAAAAAAATTAATATGTAAATAAATAAAACAGGGGATGACACAATCAAGATATGTATGACACACCCAAGAAAATCAGTAACGTTGGAAAATATTAGACTGAATATCATGTAAAAGACCAATATGAGCTACAACCACATTAAATGGTGTAAAGAAAAGTCTTGGATTCACTTACATTAAAAGAAGGGGATGGTTAACATGAAGAAATGAATCAAAGTTCTGTGTTGGAAATAATCGATTCAGATTAATGATAGAAAAGAAATTAAGAGAATAAATACTGCATAAAAAAATACTATACGCATAAAAATTACTAAAAAAATAATACAAAATTGTCTAAAAGGCCTAAGATTTGCTTTAGAAGAGAGAGAGAGAGAGAGAGAGAGAGAGAGAGAGAGAGAGAGAGATGGGGGGGGAAATGAATAGTGCAAATCACTGGAACTATTATACATGGTAAGTTTATGATCAAGTCAAGAGTTGGAGGTAAATGCTGTTATCCAATCACTACATTAAGATAAATACCATTAAACATTGTGAAGAGAAGTCTAGGATTCACCTTAAATAACAGCTAAAAAGGGGGACAACCTGAACAAAACATGATGATCTGAACAAAACAAGAATCGGACTATTATAAGAACTCAGATCCATTATGCATGATACTTGTTTGATACACGTACAGTTGTAAACAATTATTCATTACTAAAGACAGTGAAAAATTACTTTTAAAATCAAGCATTTCTACTCTGGAATTCAACACACTTCTCAAAATATAGTGTACAAGTTTCACTACTGTTTATGCAGAATGTGGATCAATATTACTCTCTGCAGTTGTAAGTATGAGCAAAGTTCAGTGATAACCCTCTGCCAGCACTCTGTCCAGCCTTGCATATATATTTCTCATTCCTTCCCATACTATTAAAATAAAAATTCATGCAAAATTTCCATCCTTCTAACTCCTCCCGTAACGAAAGAGCATCTTTCCTTCTCATTTTCTTTTGTTGTGTGTTTAATACTGCCGTCATTTAAAATAGTTCAGGTAACACTTTCATGGCGTTTCATATTGCCATCACACATAGTTCACAGAACACTTTGGTGGTGCCTCATATTACTATCCCTAAATTAATTCATACATTACAACACGAAAATACTCTGCAGTTCATTTAACACTCCTGTGGTGTGCTTCAAATCGCTATAAAAAAAACTAGTCCATGTAACACCTTCCATCACATAGTATCCTTCCTTCTAATTCTCTTTTGTTGTGTGCTTAATGCTGATACCAAACTAAAGTATTTCTTGAAACATCATCCACTGCCACAGCCAGCAGAGAAATGTTGGTAAACTTCTGATTATCGTTGTGCTCTCAAAAAATAATAATAATAATAATAAAATAAAATAAATAAAACTAACCATAAATTTTACTTGAAGATTAACAGCTAGACTGAAAAAAACCTACCCTAACAGAAGCTTTACATCATCATCATCATCTAGATCTGTCCACCAACACAAATCCAAAACAAATACAGTGTCATACTCTAAGGTTATTTTGCAGCAGTTCTTCCATAGTAATCTATTTTGCACATTACACCTCACTATTCTGTTTTGTGTTAATGGTGATGAATCTGTCACTTTCAAAATGATGGAGACTGAGGGACTGACTAGAAGTGTGTGAGTAAATGAAGAGGGGTAAGAGGGAGGGGAAGAGGGATAGAACTTTGAGAGTGGACTAAGAGACAGACTGGGAGAGTGTATGTGACAGAGAAGGAGGAAGGTATGGAGAGGGGGCAACAAAAGATGAGCTGCAATGATGGGGGTGGAGAGGATGGAGACTGACAGACTGACTAGGAAAAAGTATGAGTTAGGTGGAAGGGGAGTAGGAGGAGGGGCAGACTGAAGATAAGATGAAGGGGTGAGGTGGAGAGGATGGAGGATGAGAGTAACTAGGAGAGTGTATATGAATGAGGCTGAAGGGGGCACCAAGTATGAGATGGATGGATTGGCTGGAGAGGTACAGGAGTACATGAGAGAAGGTGGTGTGAGTTGGGGAAGGGGCAGCCAGATATCAGAGAACAGGTTAATATGGAGGCAATTCATTTATGGCCACCCCTTACAGGAATAAGGCAAGAGAAAAGAAGATAGCAAATGATACAAATAACATACATGATGACACTGAGGTGATATATGCTAAATAAATCACCATGGGCTGCTACAAAGCTTCCAAGGCCACCTACAATACATCAAACAATCCTAACCTACTGCCTGCTATAGTTCTTTCACACTGACTTGGCCCAGATTTTCATCTTTTTGCAGCTTGATTTCACACAGCTCAATAGCAGAAAAGGACAATGCTACAGCTCTACATTCCTTCCACAGCACTTCTTTGTCACTAGCACCATAGTGTTGTCTTTTTTACAATGATGTCAAATTACTTGTTGTACACCTTCCAAAAAAAGTATCGGTGAGTTCTGCAGACACACAAATCTATAAATCTGGTGTCTCAAAACATATACCACCTGATATGTGATTTTTTTTGTGTGATTTTGAGTTCTAATAATTACCAAAGATAACATTTTCACTTATAATCACAGGATGCCCCATAGAATGCTTCATTCATGTTTCGGAATGATATATGCTGTAAGGGGGCTGATACTTTTTTGGGAGGGTGTACATAAAATTAGTAGTAGTAGTAGTAGTAATAGATCCTGTTGCTCATCCCTGTTGATGCCTGTCCCAGCACACCCATCAACCGCAGGTAAGCAACTGCCCAAATGAGGTTGTCCCACAGGTTCCCTACATCACTGACGTTATGTCCGTGTCAGTGTGGCATGTGTTGTGCAGTGCTCAATTATGTGTTACACTGTACAGTATATGTGCCTTACTGAGGTATGTACTGTGCAGTACTCCAATACTTAAGTCATGTTGTATTTGTGTCTTAGTGTGGCATGTGCTGTGCAGTGCTCCATTATGTGTGTTATGTTCAATATTTGTGTTCTAGTTTGGCATGTGTTGTGCAGTGCCCCATTATGTGTATTAAAGTTGTGTGGATCTATGATGGTTTCCTGGGTTACAGTAAACCATTCAGCTTGATATCCAGTGTAGAGTCACCTGACAGCACCAGCACATCCAGTGAGTGGATGGTATGTCCCCACCCAATACAAAAGCATTTTATGTACATTTAATGTACAAAATTATTATGACTGTGAACTTCATGCCTGATGAAGAAAATCAATCCCTTGCCATCTGAAACATTTACAAGTTTACAATTTCACTTTACCTACAAAACTACATATTTCAGACAACCTAACTGTCAACACACAGACAGGTTGGAGTGCCTGAATTCACTGGACCACCAGGGGTCTGTCTGTTGATATGGTTGGCTGAACTATGCACTAGTGTAGGATGGGGTGAATTCTTCAACTTGTAAAAATCTAGAAAGCAAGGGAAATATACTTTCTGCATATACTGGCATGAACTTCACAAACAAAACAATTCTGCGTATCAGATATACTAAATGCTTTTGTGGTGGATGGATTTGCCTGCCATCCATTCATGAAATGTACTACTGCCTACAGATGACTCTAAACTGAGTGAAATGCCAAATGGTTTACTGTAACCCCCCCCCCCAGCAAAATGATTTACTGTAACCCCCCCCCCTAAAAAAGGAAAAGAAAAATCACTGTAATATCAATACCTATTTGTAGAGTTCCCTTTTAAGGACTTTATGGCCATGTTTACTGTCCTGCGTTTAGTAACTTCGCAAATGTATTCTGTCCTCAACTGTTCCTATTAGCTCAAATTTGCCTTAAAGGAGTCCATCTTACTGCACTTTTGGTGCTGAAGAGGCACTTCACTATGTGATGACACTGATATAACCAGGTGACTCAACCATTTAGTTATACAAATGTTCCTCATAATCCTCCTCATCCCCCAGAAGGAAGAGAGTGGACAGCTAAAAGCCAGCCTTTAGTCCACCAAATTAACATTCGGATGAGCCTAGGGTTGCTGCTGGTTGTGCAGTACTGTACTACCTTCCAAATCCGAGCATCCACTTTCCAAAAACATCCACATTCCAAAATACTTTTTCATGGTATGGACAGCACTGAGATTACATGTCCTCACATATGGTATTCTGTGCATATATGAAGACAGTTCTTTAGTAGACATGTTTAAAGGCAGATGATAAGTTGCTATTGCAAGGTACTTATTTATTTATTTTTTTATTTTATTTTATTTTTTTTTATGCGAGGAAGAAGGAACCAAAGGCCATGAGCCCGCAGTAACAGTTCCCTCCATGATGCTCTAGACTATTTGTTTCTGGATTAATTCCTCATTGCTGACATTACGACTGCACTTTCCAAAATATTCCATTTTCCATAATACCTTTGGACCCAGAAACTTTGGATTTGAGTGGTTGTACTGTACTACTACTACTACAAATGTACTCTTATATAGTTTACATGCCTACAATCAACATAAAAATATACAATCCCATCTTACCCCTTTCAAGGTGTAGGGTCCTGAGGCTAGACTACTGTAGTCAAAAACATCATTACATCATTTGGTGGCATTAATTAAAAAAAAAAAAAAAAAAAAAAATCATCTCCTGGTATTCAAACTGATGGAAGGCTGCCACTCCGACTGGGATGTTCTAATCACTTTACCACCTTTTCTGGTTACATGTCCTTGCTGGCACCAATTTGTGTTGTAGTAGGATATGATGTATGGTGAGTTAAGTGCAAGCAGAGTAGTGTACCACTGACAAAAATGTGTTTGGGAGAGCATGCTGGCCTACTCTCCATGTTAGTGACACTCTGAAAAAGGCCAGCAAAAGGGGATGGTCAGAAGCTAGACCTGATGGCTAGTGAAACAGGAGCTCTAGCTTTCTCCATCACTAGCTTTTCCATTCTCCTTGGAGGCACTGCCCTGACTGGCTGGAGCTACAGCCTACTCCCCATAGTAGTAATAATAATAATAATAGGAATAATAATTCTTTTAAGCACCAAATCTTCCTGAGGATTTCACTGGCACTTGAAAATTTCATGTCTATAACCACACTATCCATGGGTCTGGGTTTGGCTACAGGTGTCTGAAGAGGGGACAGACTGCAGATAATTCCAAACCTGGACTGAGCTATGCTGACAGAAGAGCCCAAACCTCCCATCTAGCAGCTACTTTGGGGTTGCACGAATCTGGGTCCAGGGGCTACCTGCCCTTACCACAATCGACCAACTCAGCTGCCAGGACGATGATACGCTTCCCCACAACCACAAGCTTCAGCCTGGCATCCATCGACTTACAGCTCTGCTATAGCAGGTACTGTGTGTCATTGCACTCAACCTGTAATGGGAAATCATCATCATTTGGGATCCATCAGCTTAAGGCTCTGTTATAGCAGGTTCTGTGCTCCAAGGTGCCATTGCTCTCAACCTATAAGAAAATCACCACCACCACCACCACCACCACCATCGTCGTCGTCATTTGGGATTCACCAGCGTCCAGCTACGAATGACACCAAGTTTCCTCTCAAGGAATCCCCATATTGGGGTTGGCCATACTACAGCTGATGTTTTCTATGAAGTGGAAGTTAAACCAACTGGAAAAAAATAAATCTGAGATGTGTAACAGTCACCCAGTAGAAGGATCATCATGTGACTAGATTAGTGGCTGAATGTTTCCTGCCAGAAAGTCATGGTTATGTGGTTAATTACCAGCCTTCTAGCCATATTTCACTCTCATGGTATTACTGTACCTCAATGGGTTCATGGCAGCCATCCATCTACTGCCTCAAATATCAGTTTTACAGGTAACAATTAATACCTATTAGAAACTATTTTGCATTTTACTGTGTACAGTACTTAACAGGTAAAAGATAATAAAATAAAAATGACTGAGTATGGCACAATTAACTTACCAAGGTGCATTCTGGAAGACACTGGATATCAAGCTTTTCTCTTGGACCAATACATTCAATTGATGGGGAAGGTACCTTGTCTTCCCTTTGGATTAAGGTAGAAGCACTGTGGTAGCACAAATCATCATCAACTTTCCAACCTCATTTCTGTCACCTAACAATGGGGTAATGCAGGGTTCTGAAAGCACAGAAAAAGAAAATATGATACATGGGCAATCATCATCACCACCATCATCATCCCAGCCTCATTTCTGCAACCTAAGGATGAGATGAGGCTGAGTTTAGAGAGCAAAGAAAGAGAAAACCTGATAGAGGGAGAAAAATCATCATCATGACCTTTTCTTATATATGAATGGGGTGAGGCAGGGTCCAGAATGAAAAAAACAATATAGAGACGGACCTAATCAAGAGCATGCCCAATCTATTCCATCCAACATCAAAATCTATCTATCTATCTATCATCAAAACCTTTTTTGCCCCACCAGTGCAACAGTCAAGGGCAAGGCCTCTTTGTTAAAAATTTAAGGCAAGACAGACCACTTGCTTTTTCCTGCATGAGCAACATTTCCAAACCACCCCTCCGACCCAAATGGGCCACATCCATTGGGAATGCCTGTACCCACTAGACCATCACATTACATCATTGCCACCCAGTACAATATTTGGTTTCCTGGGCTGATGGAAACCATCTGGCTTATTACTAAGTGTAAGGTTACCTGTGGGTAGCATTACAGTACACTGAGTGGATTGTATACTCTTTTGATAATAACTAGGCCTAAAACCTGCCATCCTTCCATACTGAATACAGAGTAATAACATTAGATTAATACTATAGTATAATGCTGGTCATGAAGAATTGCTATGAAAAGCATGTAGAGCTGCAGCATTGTCTATTTCTTCTACTGGGCTAATGTTATTTGAAATAAACCGCTAAAGGATAAAAATCTGGGTTCAGCTATGAAGAAAGATCTAGTGGCACCCCTAATTCCCATTTTTCGAGTGACATCAAGAATTAGCCATTGAGCAGATACATTACATGAGTGTTGTGGCAAAGATGGTAAGGTGATCAGGCAAGACTGGGAGAGATTCGTATGGGGAGGGAAATATTTCATCTGGCTGTAAGCTTAAGACATTCTTGAATTTAATGATACTATTTTGAAGCATTTTTGGTAACTGGAGGGTGGCTATAATTATGATGTAATGGAATGAAGAGCTACTAATAGTGTTTAATGGCATTCTGCTAACAGGAAGGTGGCTATAGCAGTGATGTAGTACTGTACAGTAGGTTGTTGCTATTACTGAGTAACCCTGATCTCTGGCTGAGCAGGCTTACCAACAAGCAAGCAAGCAACTGCCCCTGTAGGACCATCCCATGTGGTGATTCAACATTCCCTTAGGGCAAACAGAACCTTGCCACAGCGAGGCACAGGGAAAAGCATGGAGATATGGTTTTCAGAAGGATGCTGCATTTCCGTCTCTCTACCTGGTTAACATGGGCACTAGAGAATGCTACTCATCATCCACTTATTTGGTTATATAGTTACAACCAAGTATAGGAAGTGGTTTCCTGGATTACAAGAAACAAAGTCTGTCGCTTAGAGACATCTGAGGTGGGAAGAGGAGTACTGGTAATATAAGTAACTGGAAGGATGGGAGAAATAGGAAGTGAAGAGGGTAGACAAAGAACAACAATAACAGAGGTGAAGGTAGAAACGGACAGCGCTACATCAAATAAGCAGATGATGGTCGCCACCACCTACCAAGGATATAGCAGGCTGAAGGGTCAAATAGAGAACTTTGACCTTGGGGCTGACAAAATAAAAAGTCTATTACAGTACTGGTACTGCACTTTCTTAGAGTTTTCTCATGAATATAGTAAACTCTCAATTATCCGTCATCAAATATCCGACCCAACACAATATCCGGCACTGCTGGCTTGGCTCTATTAAAGCAATATCTGATGCTGAAACAGGATGTAACCGATGGTTCTATGAAATATCTGGCGTCAAGGCTTATCAACCGGCTCATAAGCAGTAGCCAACTGGTGCCCCGGGAAAACCCCGAAATGCACCAGCCAATGAGAACGCCCGCTACATGCCAGCCAATCAGAATCCATCGTGGAAGAGACTCATCCGGTGGGCCGAGCATACCACCACACTCTTATTCTTGCCTGTGGATCTCATGTATTAAAGACACGTCTGTGTGCTCTGCTCTTCTGACCATGCAGTCGTGAAACCCCAGTGCTGTGACTAACTCTGTGGCATCCTATGCTCATTGTTGTTGCAGAGCTTATAGCCTGTCATTGCTTGTCAGAACTGGGCACTTCTGCAAACTGCAAATTCTGCGACTGCAGAAGTGTGATTTCGTCTGCATATTTGTTTGCAACAAATTTTATACTAATTTGCATTTGCAGAAGTATTTCTGCAAACGCAAACCAGCCTGACCTCTGAGAACTTTGAGCGGTTTGTTTTTATGAAGGGCAACACAGAACTCCTCAAGATGGAGATATCTCAGTTGTTGTAGGAGTCTGACTGCAACTGAGGACTGAGGAGGTTAGAGCCGAGGAGTAAAGATGGACTGGTCTGTTATCTTGTCAACTGTGAGTTGTGCAGTGTAATAATCTGATTCATTTATCGACAACAGTGAATGTTCTACCCTTGTTTTGTAGTAAAAAGTCTATTATACTAATATAATAATATTCAAAATATATATACCATATATACTGTATAAGTTTTACTATATAGAGTATATAATTTTAAATATCCCATTCAGTACTACAGAAAATATCCAAACTTCATAATGGCACCTACTGTTAGTAAGAATGCAGTAAATAAAGATATAATTGTGGTGGATGAATAACAAGAGATGATTTTTAACCCCTTGATTACAAAAAATATCATCCAAATGGTACTGGCATCCAGAATAAAATGAAACCAATGTCGTGGCACTGAAAGGGATACAAATGGTTTGTGTTTGCATTTGCTGAACCACGAATTTCAAGAAGTTTGCAGATCTGCAGTTGCAGAAGGTAGTCGTTTGAGTTTGCTGATTTGCACTGCAGAAGTGACTTTCGTTATCAGTGCCCAGTTCTGGTACTCATGTCCTAGTGCTCTACTGTGATCCTGAAATTGCGAATGTACACGGAGTATTAAGTACAGCACTGCACGACATACAACTCTACCCTCCATCGAAGCCAACACTTGGTGAGTACATACAATAGTACACCATGTACTGTATTACTGTAGTGTATCATTACTGTGTTGTATTTTATGTTTAGTTTTCATCTCTTACTCACGGGAAAGTAGCATAATATCCGGCCTGATGCTGAATGTTGAGCTGATAGGGAGATACTATGCAATATCCGGCGTTTCACTTTACTCAGAGAAGGGCTTGGCTTACGCCGGATATATGAGAGTGTCCTGTACACAAAAACCAAATGCGAGGGGTATTTGAGATAAAATTCATGCACTGTGCCAGGTATGCGAATGAAATGTATTTCTTTACCAAATTTGTTAATTTCTGCCTACATACCAACATGCTTGGGATAATATTTAGCAGAAACCACAAATGAATTCAAGTACAGTACATTATTCTAAAGCAATTTTTTTTTTTTTTTCTCATCACCATGGGGAAAAAGGAGTTAATTTGCGGCAAAATAAAAGAAAAATGTCTGCAAATGGTAAGGATCACTTCAAATACTTAAATTCCAGTCGTGATTTCTGCTAAACATTTTCCATTATGGTTGGGGCAGATAATGACCTTGAAATCTACCTACAGCCAGATTCCCTGATCTCGTATGGGGTGGCCACAAATGAATCACCTCCAAGTCATTATCCTCTGCCATCAGTCACAGGATTTTATAATACTATAAATCATCCTTCACTGGTTTAACTAACTGAGCATTTTTTTTTTTTTCTACCAACGATTTTATTCAGCTTTTAAAGTTTCTGAAGTGAAAGGGTTAGTTATAGACTTAGTAAGCCCCTGCAATACGTGAGCCTTTTCTCAAGTTTAATAAAATCGTCTTCTGGCAGTTAATTAAAAATAGGCATCACCCAGACTGAAGGCATTAAAGGGTTTCACGACCCAATGTAAATAATTCATTCATTGCCAGACGCCATGTATACCAAACGGGGTGGCCAAGGGCTTAGAGTTAATTGTTTTACAGGGAGGGGCACTAATCCTCCACCAACCCCACTTGACACGTAGGGATGCCAACAGCATCTGGTGTTCCCAGGTGGTCACCCATCCAAGTACTAACCAGACCCAACGTTAATGTAAATAAACTTATCAAAATACCTAATACACATTTCTCATTTTCCCTGGGCAAATTAATCTATGTCTGCCCATGGACAGCACCAAATTCTGCCTTAAAATACATAAGGATTACGTGAATATCTGAGGATTTAATTTGCACCTGCCTTCCCGAGTTTAAGGGACATCTTGGCCACCTGGGAATACACACGGTCGTATATCTTCCTTACAGCTGAATAAGTACCTATAGCAACCGACTATACCAATCCATAATGACATCAGACAACAGCAATTACATATAAATGAGAACTATTAAAAAAAAATAATGAAACCAACGTCGTAATTAAAGAATAAGATCCAACTCACCTCCACCATCTCCAACTTCGCTCCCATGATGCTCTGGTGACGTCACCGTACAAGCCTACGTTTTAATAAAATATATAAGGTAGAAATGTTGTGAATACATCAAACAATTTCCAAGCAATAAATTACGTGCAAATTAAATAAAGTATTTCTTGTATTAAATATCAACCCCTTGAATCCGCCTAACATATAGGCTATACATTTTAAAAATTAAGGCAGAAATTTTATAAATCTATCAAAGATTTTCAACAAATAATCTACATGGAAATTAAATAAAAGTATTTCTTGTACTAAATATTAACCACTTGAATCCGTGACATCTCTCTCTCTCTCTCTCTCTCTCTCTCTCTCTCTCTCTCTCTCAGACTATTTTTGCTGCTACCACAGTATTATATTCTTCATTGTCTCACCTCTTTTTTCATGCAACAGGTGGGGTGAGATGAGCTACGGAAAAAAAAAAAAAAAAAAAAACTGGGAAAGGAAAGAATACGACAGGGGGAGAAAACAGCATGTCCAATGAAACGGACAACACACACATTCATTCAGAATTCAACCCCCCGGAACCCTGACTCCACTGTATTCTTAAACTCAAAAAAGGCGTCTCACTGTCAAGGGGTCGATTACTGCTATATTTTACACCTCTAATTTGAAAATGCTGTCCAAGGCTGGATAAAACTATCAGATGCTAAGAATAAAATGAAGGCAACAGTGAGATAGGGACAATAACAGTGGTTTTCAGAAATGGAGGTGCATGTCAAGTCCTATTCAAGAGGGTTGGGGCTTTGCAATACGTATACGTTAAATAATCGGAAGCTTGAGATGAGGGTGAGGGGGGGGGGGAGAGTGGCAGGGTGAGGCCAAATCCTATTCTGGAGGGTGGCAGGGTGAGGCCAAGGTAGATAAAATGATTTGTATTTAGGCTGGTTGGTCGAATGTAAGGTGCTGAGATAAGGTTGATCTAGGTGACGTTGTTTGTGATTTAACGTCCTCTGGTGAAGTGTTTTATTACCTGTAAGTAACGAAGAAACGTATTACAAAAACAACACGAAGCTCATCCCTACATCCTCCCTGCTACGAAAACTTAAAAACAAGGAAGGAGATTTCGTCACTTACACATTTTAATAAGCGATGAACAGCTGATAAAAGTTTCTTGCCATGAAACTTTTCAAATATCATGCGGCCTTACTCAGATATGTATATGAACTCCACATCCTTAAATAATGATAATGTGCTTAGTATTTGGTTTGGTTTATTTTCTGTTGCCTATCTATCTATTGCCAGACGCCTTAATCCCATAAGGGGTGGCCACAAACAAATCGCCTCCATGTCCCCCTGTCCCCCACCATTTCACTGTCTTTCTCCCAGCTCACACCCCCCTCTCTCATATGCCTCTCCACTCCATCCCTCCATCTCATCCTTGGCCTTCCCCTTCCGCTCCCCTCTCCATCTCACTCACATTCACTCTCCCCGTCAGTCTCTCGCTCTCCATCCCGTCCACATGGCCAAACCACCAGAGTGTATTTCTCCTAATCACTTTCTATCACATCCATATCCACATCACAACGTTCCTTCACTTCCTCATTTGTCAGTCTGCCTCTCTATGCGACTCCACATGCTTCTCTCAAATAACTCATTTCCACTGCTCTCACTCTTGGCTTGCGTCCCTCCAACCCTCTAAACTTCCTTACTCATCACGCTTATTATCGTGTCAAACCTAGTCGGGTCTGTTCTGGTTAATTTAGGTGACATTAGGTAAAGTTAAATCCTTTCAGTGTTGGTTCATTCACTTCACTTTAGGTCAATTTAGGCCTTTTCCATCCAGGCTTACCCATTCCTGTCCATTTAGGTCCCTTGACGTTCATTTAGTACTGATGAAGTCGAGTAAGGTCCACTCAGGTCCTTTCACAAGCATCTTACAACCATTCAGAATTAGTTTGCCATTCAAGTTCAATCAATTCAAGGTGTAAGCAGATCACTCAAGGAATATCACAGTCAATTTAGCTCCTACACGTCTTTTAATTTTATTTCAGGTTCGCCAAATCGATCTTCGTGTGTGTAGATTTTGTTCCTGGCCATCGAAGTGTAATTTCAAACTCAGCCCTGTCGGTAAAACAGTTTTCGAGATACAAATTACAAAATAAAGCCTGGCCGTCAAAAATAATCCCATGTATAACTAATGAGTGCATTATGAATAGGCAATCAGGCACTAATGACGTATGAAAAATTGCATTTCGATCGGTTCAACCATTACTGAGAGACTGACTGCTCAATGGGATAGAAAATAATGGGTGGAGTGACCAGGGATATGTGAGCGGGATGGGATGCAGTGGACGGAAATGGATGGGGTGGGCGGAGTGCAGCTAGCGGTACTGGCTGTGAGGGTGGAGGGTGGTGGGCAAGCGGGGGTAATACGCCTTGTGAAGAAGGGTTTTCTAGGTTGGTCAGTACGGGCGTGAAAAAATTTAAAGAAATTTCCCCCCCCCCCCAGAACAGCAACACAGTAAGCCCACCATAACAACACCATAAGCCCGCACCACACGCATTTACCTGGCATCTCATTGCACGTGTAAACTGAAAAAAAAAAAAAAAATCATGTGTATTGATAGCAGCCCTTAATAACTTTAAGGACCCATGATGGTGTTGGAGTCTTATACAAGTTGAACGCACAGAAATTTAAAAAAAAAAATCGTGGAGTGGTTCCCGGTTACATCCACATAGATTAACCAGGTGCTGCGCTGAGCCATATCCCGCCAGGTGTTGAACAGGATGTGGTTCATGGAGGTTTACGTAATATGGATGGCTGGTATCTATAGCTCACCTATGGCTAATCAGGGCACGTAATTTAACTGTCTTGATTACGAAACCAATCCTTTGACCTCTCCTGGTAATAAAAAATAGACTGGATGTTGGGTAAGAAGGAATGTTGTACTAGAGGGACAAGGTTCCAGGTCTAAATCCTCCATCCCACAATCCCAACCAGCTCTTGTCCCCGGCAGACTGGTAATATGTTTGCCCTCTGGTCCAAGGAGGAGGTATTTGAGGTGTTGAAAAGATATTTGCATTACCTTCACTGTGTTTTGGAGACGAGGATCAGAAAACCAACTAAAAGAGTTGTTAAGTAAGAGTAGGCATCATTCAGTGTTTCTCCATTCACACTCCGTAGCACTTAATTATGACACACACACCCTGTACACACACCCACCCACCCACCCACCCACACACACACACCCACACACACACATTGGTAGTGATGATTCCCAAGGTAATGCCTCCCGTTAGTTTTCCAGCCGCTGTCTGTCATGAGTCCTTGAGTGGTTTTCCCTGATCTCATTCCAGTGATGAAAGAATAACAGTATACAACTCACTACTCACCTCTTGGTCATCCACGAGTTTCCTCAGTTCAGCGCCTGCAGGATTTCGCCGTCTTGCTGATCACACGTATCCTAGCTTTCCTCTCAGGCTAGGAGTTGGAAGGTCACTCTTTCGATATTATTATTAAATAATAGACAATATCACAGAATCTTCATTTCAAAATAGTTTTATGAAGATATTATCAGTATGGTATAATCACAGAAGCGACAAGTGTATCTGTAACACAGGTTAAATTAATCCCACTGCGTCCGCTCCACATCTGATTACCTTGGCGTTTAATTTGTTCCACGCGTTACGACCTGCTACTAGTAGAAGAATATATTCCTCTGAACACCAGTGATGCTGTTGCCGCCCAGTCAGTATGGCTTCCACTGATCTACGCTTAAGCTGTGGCAAGACGTCAGCGTGGACAGTCACAGTGATATTATGTTCGTGATCATAATAATTTCAAGAAGAATATCCATGAAATGCAATTAATACGTCCCATCATTACTAGAATGATAAAATATACTACATGGGACGTGTTATATAGAAAGACTGATCATATCGACAGCAAAATAGTTTTTTTTTTTTTTTCATTCCATCATATTATCAAAGATGCAAGTGAGCGTGAAGGTGGACAGAGCCAAGTCACATGCACCACTGGGCTTACACACTGGGATATGCAAATGTCCAAAGCGGTGGAATAACTGTTCTCTAGTATATACTCGTGTATATATATATATATATATATATATATATATATTCAAATCTCACAATTATTACTGTTTTTATAGGTCAATAGGAAACTTACCTTAATCATTATTTCCTTAACAGCAAGTGCAGGACTGTGTATGACAACTCACTCGTTTAATTAAAAAAGATAACACAAATAATTTTTAATATTAATTCTTTATGGTTGGGAAAAAAAAAAAAAACTAAAGCGGTCCACAGTTATAGATGGCGTGGTGGCATAGTTGACCACACCCGTCCTGGGTCACAGTGAGTTGAAGTGCTTAACTTCTACCCACACTGCTCACCTCACGACCAACATACCGCCATAATTCTCGTCTCAGTGCATCTCTTGTAATGTGTTATGTTGTATGCTTGAGTGAAGTATCGCGTCAGAAAACTGTATGAAAGATCAGCTAATAAGTAAACTTTAGTGAAATATAAATCGTTAATCTGTTCTGTGCAGTCTGCTGGTCCTTGCAGTCAAATGTCTTAGTTTTCTTCACGTCTTATGCAGCAAAATATCATATCGTGAGGCAAATGTCCAGCAACCGTTTCTCCTTTCTGAGGCTCCCCACAAAGCATTTTCTTTTTTCTTTAAGGCAAAGGATAAAAACTTACTGGTCTAAAGATTTCACTAAATTTGTGGAGCGAGGGGTGCCTCTTTTGTTGGCCTGCAAAATGTCTTGCCCGTGCGATAACTTCGATAGTAAACGATCAGTAACTCACTTTGATCGGGGCCATATTTACCTTTGCAAGACTGGCTTTTTCTACAGTAAAGGAGAATAATCCTTTCATTATCCCAGACTATCTCTTGAAGTCTCTGGAAAACAAGATAATGCCTTGGTGAGGAAACTTTGTGAACATAAAACAACCGGGGCGAAGAATGAGAGTGGCGGGGTTGACTTATGTGCAGCGATGCATCATGAGTAAGCCTGGCGGTGGCGGTGTCTGGGTGCTGCTGCCTTCACCCCTCCACTACGATGACGCTTTCCTACATTCTTTGATACCGTTTAACGGATACATTTAGCTTAGTTAATGTATGACTTTATTAAATGTTAGTTGAAAAGGGGAGGGGACAAAAATGGGAGAGGGAAAAGGAAAGGAGTGGAAATATGGGGGAAAACTGAATAAGGGTAGGGGAGGGAAAGGAGTGTTTATGTTTGAGAAAGTAATGGAAAAAGAGTAATTACAAGACCAAAGAACAGAGGAAGAGAACAGACATAACCCAAACCAATATATGTAACCCAATTATTCACATCTTAAAGTTCGCTGATACGGATCCAGTATAGGAAAAATACAGTTTGATGAGGGAAATTTGAGTCTGAAAAAAAAAAAATATATATATATATATATATATATATATATATATATATATATATATATATATATATATATATATATATATATATATATATATACAATCGGATGTTAATATTTCCGAAAGATGTACAGTTTCGCCACCGATTATTAAAGCTGCGACTTTGGGACAACGTAAAATATAAAAATTAGGTTTAGAAATACACCAGAATATTGCAGATGTGATTTAGGAACACGCCAAACTTCGGAGAGATTAGCCGAACCCGAACGCTCCAAGATCTGAAGTTAATGCAGGTATCAGTGTGAGAGACGAGGAGGGTTGGGGGATTTGCGTGGCAGCTTCTGGGGGAGAGAGAGAGAGAGAGAGAGAGAGGGGGGGGGGAGTAGGTGGGAGAGCATTAACCCTTTTGGCCGAAGTACATTAGTTTGCATTATGATATTGCAGCTGCTGGGCGATTTCGTGCTGGGCTGGACTGGGCTGGGATAGGATGGACTGGGCTATGCTGGGCTGAGTTGGGCTGAGATGGGCTGGCCAGTGAAGAGCAGGGTATGTCAGGGCTGGGTAGGACAGGACAAGGAAAGGCACAGATTTCTCCGGGCTCAGTAAAGCTAACTCAACTTTCCCTGATCCAATCTAGTCTCCAGTCATTGTAGCTTTACTTAATGCTACCTAAAAAAAAACTCAGAAACTTACCCTAACCCACCCAACCAAACCAACTCAGCCGAACCTAACTTTAACTTAATCCAAATAAAAAAAAAATACCTAACTTAAATTAATGCAAACTAAACCAACAAAGTAACCTAATCCGAGGAAATTTAACCTAAACTAATGTAACCGAACCTCATGCAATTTGAACTAACTAACGATTTAATTTGACTACAGAGCTTGTGTGTGTGGCACCTAAATGTGAATGACAGCTGAATCTAACCTTACGCCGATCTTAGTATATCTGTCAAAATAAGTTGGCGAATCAAATACTGCAGGCCGAATGGTAAACAGCTCCCCTTTGTAAACCACACCCCCGCTGAGGCCAATCTCGTGTTATGGCCATCTGGTAATATTACACTGCACTGGGATGAGGAACTCGAGTACTTCCGGGAAATGTGGGAAATGTGAGTATGATGAAAGGCCTGGCAGCGGTGGGGAATGGAGGTCACCGATGCCGCTCTGCTGAAAAATGACTGAAGGTGGAAGAGGATCAAACGGTCGGAGGAAATTGAGTGAAGGGACGTAATGGCGTCGAGATCTTGGGACACTCTAATGACACGGTGGCTGGAGCTGAGGCTGAAGAGCTGGGAAGGTCTCACAGGAAATATGAGCCAGAGAAAAATTTTCTTCGTATAAAGATATTTGCATATTCTGAGGAAGAGGAAAATATTCAGAGGATATTCTCGTCCAGGATTAATTTTCCGGGTGGGCCACTCTCAGAATTCTGACAAAATTCCAAAGACATATTATGTGACGTCGGTGTCTGATATATTCCACCAAATATGTACTTGCACGTAGGGAAAAGAAGTGGCGTAAATATATCTTAATTCATTGTATTTGCAATAGGAAGTTAGACGCTACATAAATTAAGTGTGTATTGAAGTAAAACAAAAAACCACCAGTCTCCTGTTATCCCATTCGAGGTGTAGGTACCCCAGGCCAAACTACCACAGTCCATTTCATTTAAGAGTAGATGAACAGCGTACTTCCTTTGGCGACAACATGTGATCAAAAATCCTTCAGTAGCTTCCTTCATATCGAACTCATGGCCTTGGCACGACCGCTATTATGACTGAGGCGCTGAATCCACTAAACCACCAGGCGCCCTATTAAACGTCCGGTATGCACAGTGACGTAGAAGTATCAGGCAACCCTTCCCCGGCACAACACATACCGTCAATGTCTCTTTCTATACTGGACTCTGCCTTCTGAATTCCTTATTTCCAGGGGCGCTCACAGAAGCTGGTTTACTTTGGTGACCAGTCGTCTTTTATGAGTAGCAAATTTAGATGAAACATATATTAATGATAACAAATACTATGTACATTTAATATTATTTTTTGTTTTAAACTGAGTCGGAGTGCAGAGAGCCCAATGTAATCAAATATTGTAGGAACCTGCTGTCGCTGAGGTAAAAGAGAGAGAGAGAGAGAGAGAGAGAGAGAGAGAGAGAGAGAGAGAGAGAGAGAGAGAGAGAGAGAGAGAATCATCCTGCCTTATTGTGTGGCAATTTACGAAACACACTGAGTATCTGGGTGACATTTTTAGTTGCGGGGGGATCTCTAGGAGCGGCCCTGTCTGTCTATCTCTCACCAACATTTTTCGGACGAGATGTGTTCCATTTTCGTTGGCTTTAGAAACAGCAAAACAACACCACATCCTGAAGGGTCCGGAAGCTCCCATATTTAGCAATTTTGTTCAGCAGTGTCAAGAATTAATGGGATGAACTGTTGAACTGTTGCTTATATTCAATGAACAAGAAGTAAGCCATCATTTTATCCAGATAAAGTACAGGTTATTGAACATGGCAGTAGAAAAACGTTACTCGCATTTAAACAAGATACGAAATTTTAAAATGAACAGCAAGGCATCTCAGCTATCAAGGTCTATTACAGCAAGGCCTCCAGACGAGAAGCAAATCGTGTAAAGAAAACTATGCACGAGACGAAAAAGAAAAAAATGGAGGTAGAACGATAACTAGAGAATATCAAAGGAATTCAGCAGTTTAGGTAAGATGGAAGGGAGGATGAAGGAAACAGGAGAGGGAGAGAATGATGGAGAGGTTAGACGGGAATGGCGCCTTTAAAATCTGTCAGAGAAAGAATTTATCCCCTCTCCGGTGTACTGGAAAAATGTTGTGCGTCTGACAGGAAACTTTCAGACGATAAACTTGCTGACTGTATACCTCACAAAATTTTCCAGATGGCTGACACCTTGCTCGCTTGGGAGAGGGGAGAAGGTGGGGGTATCTTTGAAGCAGCCAAGTCTTACTAAATCGCTGAGAAATTACACACGTAGCTTAAAATTTGTAGATTAGAGTGACGTAAGGTGACAGTGGGTAAATTATTAATGGTCCAACGACAGCTTATTGTTCAGAAATAGTTCATAATACGAGGGCACAAATGAACGGACAGGCAAGTAAGGGAGCGGACTGGAAATTAAAAGATTTGTATCAGAGCCTTCCGTAATCCTAGTAAACCATACGACTTACTTCATCTATAATCCTGGCAGCCATTATTGAAGTTACTGTACATCTAACTTCACTCACTTTATTTTAATGGTGTATATCAGCTCAGAAATTGCCATCTTTTTAATGTTAAATATTACAACTTGTTAACATATATACTTTCGCTTGTCTCATGTCTTTCGTACTCTTTCCGCTGTAACTTTTTCTTTTTTGTCTCTCTCTCTCTCTCTTTATTTACGAGCACCCTCATCCCCATGTTTCGCCTTCGTCCTCCTCTACAATTTATGTTAATATTTGCATCCCTCTTCTAGCTAAGCCATAATTCTCTCACAACACGCTCAGCCACTCATATTTGCTTTCTATACATCCCCTTCCACTCCATCTAGCCTCACCTTTGCTAGATAAACAGTACATAGTAAACTTACCTTGCTGTCATTATTTCATTCATCCCTTCATTCTTCCTTCTTGTACCTTTTCGTCTACTTCATCAGAACACCTCCTCACTCACTTTCCGCAGCTCTTAAATGAATTCGTGTGTCTTTCAGCTCCCTCCCGCTCACCTCTGTCACCTTTACCTCTCCCTCTCAGTCTTTCCTTTCATTTGTCATCCAGTGGTTTATCCATGATGAGGAACCTCTTTCATATTATACATTTCCATTTCCTTCCAGTTACCTGTATGAAAAACTTTATAATGTTAGAATAAATACAAAAAGAATGAAAAATGTTACCTAATGAGAGTTGACGTAAGTAGAGAAAGCCCTTTATTTTTTATGTAAACATTTATAAATATCGCCAGGTCCTACCATGGTATTATTATTATTATTATTATTATTATTATTATTATTATTATTATTTTTATTATTTTATTATTATTAAGGGGTAAGGCAGAAAAAGTGTAGAGCTGTTTCACTTACATGTGCAAAAAATATATAAAAAATCGGATCTGGCTTTTCGTTCGATATTTTGAGAGAGAGAGAGAGAGAGAGAGAGAGAGAGAGAGAGAGAGAGAGAGAGAGAGAGAGAGAGACGTAAGTTAGCTACTAGACAAATCTTTAATCTGTGAGACTGCTCCCATCTCACGTAGTAAGTCTCCGGCGTGAAATAATATCTGAAAGGTTGTCAGATGCTTCAAAGGACGAGTAAAAATTATGTTGGTAAGGGATGTTAGCCTCCACCACGTCCCAGCCCAGCCCAGTCCCAGCCCAGCCCTCTCTTCCCACCCACACACACACGTCCCAGCCCAGCCCAGTCCCAGCCCAGCCCTCTCTTCCCACCCACACACGTCCCAGCCCAGCCCAGCCCTGCTTCCCCATCCCAACGCTCTCACCTTCACACTCACTTTTGGATTTTGCTGATGGTCCTTTTCATACCTGGTCCCAGTCACGTCTGTCCTGTCATGCAGCGTGTTCTCTCAGCTTAGCACACACACACACACACACACACACATTCCCCTTTCGCCACACGTTTCCTCCCTCAATGCATTTTTCGTCTCCAGTATCGCAACTTCACATTTTCGTCCCACCTTTTCAGTTTGTCATTTCTCCGGAAGTCCTGTACCGTCTGCTCACCCGAATTACGATAACATGATCATTTATTTATTTATTTTTTATAGCTATTACTCTGCTCAGTCTGTGATAAACAAAAAAATGGTTCTCTCTGTCATTTTTTATAATCATTAAACTTGCGGGATTGTCTTGCACGGGTTATAAATGTGAAGAAAGACGCGAAGACAGTGAAGGCCAGAAAGAATCCTGTTACAGGGAGAAAAATATATTACGTGGGATGTCAAGAGGCTGGTTAATGTGGCAAGTTGTTTTCCTTGTGAGATTTCCTGAGAGAGACTGCGTATGTGTGTGAAAATTGAGGTGTTGCACCACGGAATGATATTTACCTCGTGTGGTGGTGGCGGGAGTGATGTAGTGCCCTGTTGCATGATATTTACTGGGTGTGATGATTGCAGGATTGGCATGGCGCTCTGTTGCATGATATTTACTAGGTACGGTGATTGCAGGATGTGAAACTGAATTGCATGATATTTACTGGGTGTGGTGATAGGGGGACTGAGTTTTAACTACTGAATGAAATTTGCTGAGGACAGTGTAGAGAATATGTTCCTGATCACAACTACTGCAATAATGGCGTACTTACTGATATCAGGTGAGCAGTATATGATTCGGTACGTGTATAAGATAGCAGTTATATATACGAAATAAAAATTGTGATGATGATGCACGATTTTTTCCAGTCTGATGTGAGAGAGAGAGAGAGAGAGAGAGAGAGAGAGAGAGAGAGAGAGAGAGAGAGAGAGAGAGAGAGAGTAGAGAGAAAGAGAGAGGTATGAGGATGATGACAGTACCTCATCCGCTTATCCAGCTCATTTTCCAGTTCCGGTTCATTTAATCAACTCAGGTAACACACAACACCAAGAGTATTACCTGAGTTGATTAGCTTCAGGTAGGGAAATTAATTACATTCTTACCTGGTCTTAGTGAGGCGGCCCAGGTAAAAATAACACGTGTGAAGCATTATCGCCTTTTCTGTACGGTGTCATTTCACGTGTGGTTTCCCCCCCCTCCTCTCTCTCTCTCTCTCTCTCTCTCTCTCTCTCACACACACACACACACACACACACACACACACACACACACACACACACACACGCCTCTATCGCGACCGCGGGCAAAATAAATAACGTACAAGATAATGCTAAAGTTAATATGCAAAATAAATCGCCAAGAATGAGGTATTAGGGAGCATTCTAAGTCCACGAGAATACCGCCTTTAATATCACACTCCAGGCCCGTACTCTCGTAGGGTAAGGAGGCTTCCTAGCACCTCTTCCTTAGCGATTTATTTTCCGAAGTACCCATTAAATCCTCTTTGTTTTTTTTGTTTTTTTGGAGGGGGGGGTCATATTTTTCTTTTATTACTGGCATAGATTGCATGAATAACACAATAAAAGAAAGAAATGGGAGCAGAATCAGAAATAAATCGGTAAGGAAGAGGTGTTAGTAAGCTTCCTACCCACACGCGAGTACCACCATGCCATGCACGTCTTTCAGAGAGCATATAGTATAGAAAATTGAATATAGGACCTCAAAGCACATTATAAAGCGAATTTGAAAGCTCAGATATTTAGACAAAACGCGCGTGATAATAAAAAGGGTCATATATAGCCGGGCGCGTCACATTTGTCTGCCGGGTAGCTCTGTTACATGACTACGAAACAACACAGCTGCTATGTTTCACTGCAAAAACTATATATTGTACAACCTAACTCATTCTACAGCGTAATTGGCTTGGCAGTATAACATCTATCCGTCTATTTATCTACCTACCTACCTACCTATCTATCTGTCTACCTACCTACCTATCTATCTATTTTCTATGCTCACTTAGAGTTATCAGTGTCTATCCCGCATCATTTATTCATTTCCTACTTCCATTCCCACACCTACGCCAACACCAGGTGACTGAGCCGTTTGCGTCACACATAAGGTATCCCCAGGTGACTTTCCGGCGGGGCATTACTTCTGAGACACCCTGTATTTCTGAATTACTGGACTGAAACTGATAGCATGATTTATGTTCGGGTTCAGACGTAAAGAAGCAACACACACACACACACACACACACACACACACACACGCTGGTGCAGTGGTAACGTTCTCGCTTGCCAACTGGTGGACGGGAGTTCGCGCCTCGCTCAGGTTGCGAAAAGTTTCACTGACGAAGTGGGTGGTTACTGCCCCCCTTGAGCAAGGGGACGGGTGTGTGCGTGTGTGAAGGTCACAGCCTTGCCCTTAGATCGGACTATATGAGCTCTCAGCTCCCTTCCGGGAGGGTAAAAGCTGACGATCACGACCATCAAGTGATCCTGACCGACCCGGTGAATTACTTCAGCAATAAATATGAAACGAAAATTACTGCAAGTTATAATTATTTTCTGTAGGACGATCAAGGAAAGGAATGATAAACAAATCTTCCCTTGTCTAGCCCTTCCTGTGAAATCATATTAAATTTACAACAAACTCTCGATCATAAATCCCTAGCACTTTTTCCTTAGCGAGTTATTTTACTTATTACACCTTGCCGTCCTCTTCTGTGTTACTTAAATCATTTTCATGTCACCATACTCTGCATAATAACGTACAAAAGGCTATTAACCAGGTATACCCAGGAATAAGTAGCTATAGAAGAGGTGTTAGGGAGCTTCCACGAGAATACGGGTCTTGATGTTTGCTTTCCTTTGTGTTTCTTTGTTCCAGTGAGTTCCTTGAGAGTATATACGTTACCTAAGCACCAGGAGCAGTAGCGTGGCCTCTGAACAAAATTATATACCAGAACAAAGTAAATTATATACCAGGACAAAACTAAATTATATACCAGGACAAAACTAAATTACATACCATGGGTCGTAACACAGCCATGGAGGAGAAAAATCCAAACTGTGAGAGAAGTAATGGGGCTGGACTGCTGAACAATAATTTAGAGATTTTTAACTACGATTCGCGCGCAGCTGTAAATGCCACCGGAACCAGGCACCCGTAGGGACGTAGGAAGTGGTTCAACACACACACACACACACACACACACACACACGTACGCATTATGGCAGTACTGATTCCGAAAAGAAATAATTATTACCATTTTCTTATTTAAGGTTACTGTTTGATTCTACGCTTTCGTGGTTACTATTAAATGGCCACTTGTAGTTGGCATTTCCTTCAAAAAATAAAATAAAATAAATAAATAAATAAATAAGTAAAGGATAAATAAGGATAAAGAGCTTAGAGTCCATACAGCCCCCTCCCCCCAAGTCAAAAGAGAGTAAATCTGCGCCATACTCTTTTCCTTTTTCTTTTCTTTCTTTCTTTCTTTCTTTTTTTTTTTTAGTTCAGAATATCAGACACATTAAGTTCTGGGATTATGAAGTTATATAAAGAGTAAACGGTGAACATAAAGAGAATGTCCAATCATTATCCAACTGTAAAAACACAATATTTGCAAGTTTGAATATTGTGTCTAGTCCACTGACCTTTCCAAAGAAGATTTATTGATTTCTTTCTGAGGGAGAGACTCGACCGTAGATCACGTGAGAGCTCTGAGAAATCCTGACTGCAAATCCACCCCCCCCCCATACAGAGGTGTACCCTGGGATTGTGATGGCAGATGTGACGTCAGGCGTTATTATGGTCAATGCTGTGAGGGTCCCTGTGTGCTGTGAGGGTCCCTGTGTGTGCTGTGAGGGTCCCTGTGTGTGCTGTGAGGGTCCCTGTGTGTGCTGTGAGGGTCCCGTGTGTGCTGTGAGGGTCCCTGTGTGTGCTGTGAGGGTCCCTGTGTGTGCTGTGAGGGTCCCTGTGTGTGCTGTGGGGGTCCCGTGTGTGCTGTGAGGGTCCCTGTGTGTGCTGTGAGGGTCCCGTGTGTGCTGTGAGGGTCCCTGTGTGTGCTGTGAGGGTCCCGTGTGTGCTGTGAGGGTCCCGTGTGTGCTGTGAGGGTTCCGTGTGTGCTGTGAGGGTCCCTGTGTGTGCTGTGAGGGTCCCGTGTGTGCTGTGAGGGTTCCGTGTGTGCTGTGAGGGTCCCTGTGTGTGCTGTGAGGGTTCCGTGTGTGCTGTGAGGGTTCCGTGTGTGCTGTGAGGGTCCTGTGTGTGCTGTGAGGGTCCCTGTGTGTGCTGTGAGGGTCCCTGTGTGTGCTGTGAGGGTCCCTGTGTGTGCTGTGAGGGTTCCGTGTGTGCTGTGAGGGTCCCGTGTGTGCTGTGAGGGTCCCTGTGTGTGCTGTGAGGGTCCCGTGTGTGCTGTGAGGGTCCCGTGTGTGCTGTGAGGGTCCCTGTGTGTGCTGTGAGGGTCCCTGTGTGTGCTGTGGGGGTCCTGTGTGTGCTGTGGGGGTCCTGTGTGTGCTGTGGGGGTCCTGTGTGTGCTGTGAGGGTCCCTGTGTGTGCTGTGAGGGTCCCTGTGTGTGCTGTGAGGGTCCTGTGTGTGCTGTGAGGGTTCTGTGTGTGCTGTGAGGGTTCTGTGTGTGCTGTGAGGGTCCCTGTGTGTGCTGTGAGGGTCCCTGTGTGTGCTGTGGGGGTCCTGTGTGTGCTGTGAGGGTTCTGTGTGTGCTGTGAGGGTCCCGTGTGTGCTGTGAGGGTCCCTGTGTGTGCTGTGGGGGTCCTGTGTGTGCTGTGGGGGTCCCGTGTGTGCTGTGAGGGTCCCGTGTGTGCTGTGAGGGTTCCGTGTGTGCTGTGAGGGTCCCGTGTGTGCGGTGAGGGTCCCTGTGTGTTGTGATTTCCCTTCTGCAATACACACCAGAGGGCGGGTTGTGCCACGCTGACCAACTTATTTTATTTGAAAGGAATGTGGGTGTGTTTTGGTTGGCTAGGTCCATTGCCTTCACCATAACACCTAGTAACAATAACAGGGTCTGGCAGTTCTGTGGAAAGAGCCGTGGATGTGTCGTTTTATTTTTGTCTTGCTGATCAAAGTAGTTCCTCTTACCTGACTGGATGGCGCGCAGGACTGTGGGTGCGGATGGAGAGGTGGGGGGACAGCAGCATCAAGCAGGGAAAGGAATGTGGGACTGCTACTGTCTGTGGCGGGGCAGGGAGCAGGTGGGGTGACAGCAGTGGGTGAGAGGAAAGGAGGCAAGGAACCAGTGTCGTATATTCCACTAACGAGCACTTAACTCACCGCCACCACACACCCTCTTTCTATTCCACGCCCCGCCGACTTCTTTACGACTATTCAAATGAACACTTTGCAACCCTTGTGCAATATTTTGACAGTTATTGGATATTAGAGTCTACAATTTTAAAGTCATGGACACCGAAATTCAGCATGATAATTGGAAGCCAGTGTGATCATAAAAATTCTTATTAGGCACCAGCGTTTCAAATTTATATTTTCATTATGACTGCGGGAAATATTTCATGCCGCTCCGCCATATCCCTCGAGGTAATGTAGAGAAAAACAAATCACACACTCCCTGCGTTATGTAATGGTGGCAGAAGAGAGTGTAAGCGTCTCTCCTATGTGGCTGGCACAAATAAATGGAAAATATCATGGTTTAGCTGAATCAGTTAAATCAACTGATGCACCTTTGGGAAGTCTGTTGTGCTGTGAGGTGATCTTTGCGGCCACGTCAAATTTATCACGAACATTTAAATTTTGAATTCCTCTTACAACTAGACTATCATATATTTATTTTTTGAATTCCTGTTACTAGACTAACGCATATTTTTTGAATTCCTCCTACAATTGGACTATATGGGCAGCCTCCTGTTTTCTCCTCGTGTGACGTGCTGTGTTGTATTTCACTGTGAACCAAATACAGTCCCTAAAGTCACCCAGACTGTCCAACCCTTCATCAAACACTATCCTGCTTCTGCCACGGTCTATTAATGCCCGCTAATTGTTGACCTCGTCCCCCCCGCTCCGCTAATATAATGCAATTTACCTGTCATCTCTGCTTATCGGGATGGCTCATCGAATATTAAGTTTATCCCGAGCTGATAATATTGCTGACAGTTTTTCTTGCCTCTCGCCCTCGGCCTGACGTGTTTTTCGGCAAGGATTATAAATTGCCTCGCCATATACGTTCCAGTTATGTCTACTCCCCCTGTCACTGAGAGAAATAATATCGTTTGCAACTTTTTCTGGTTTAACCCATGACAGACTAATATAGGGAACATTTTCACATCTTTTCTAATTCTTCTTCAGTTCCGACTCAACAGCCTGAGTTCTTACGGTTTAAAAAGAGGAAAACAGAAGTTTGCTCCAACATCAGCTTCATGAGGCTAGGAAAATTAATTCTGTGTTCTTCAGCAGTTTAATAAGTCCTACAGATATGTTATTGGTGTTTACGAAACTGATTATATTACCATTCTACTTACCATCCATATTCACAGTGTTCTCACCGTTCTTCCTGTCTGCGTGATTTAGTGTTAATTCTCTCTCTCTCTCTCTCTCCACATGGCATATACAAACTTAAGTCATCATGCGGAGATTGTTAGCGATATATTGAGACAAACATCTTAGTCCCACCTGTTTGTTCCTTATAACCCATTTTCTGAGATGGGGCTCAACCTCAGACTTTCACTCACACTTAGGGACTCAGCCGGGGGGTGGCGGGATCTGGCTCTCCCCCTCCCATTTAAAAGTTTAAGTTGAACGGGAAGGGAGCCATTTAGTCACCTATTTATATTTCATCTTTATTAATTCGGGTATTGATGAGTGGATTTACTTACTGTTTAACACCAGGTATACTTTATTTTAACCTAGAGTTGCTTTATTTTGCTTCATGCCACATTTTATTTTAATCTAGATCCAGTAATAATATTTTTCAAGAAGACGTACTTCAAGGATTATGATAACCAAAATTCAGGACCACCCCCCCTAATGAAGAGAATCCTGGTTGCGCACGTGCTTCCACTTCTCAAAAATATGTTCTAAAATAATCACTATACAGTTGCTATGATAATGCCACAAACATCATGAGCAGCAGACTAACCATAATTTTCATGCAGTGTAATGGGAGTTGAAATATGCTGACATTATGCATTACTTTAAAGCTACATTTTTACAGTAAACAGAATATTAAAATAAAAAGTGTATTATACAGATATTGAAAACACCCAAACAAAAGGATATACGAAGAGTCTATAATCGAAGCCAGTCTTTATTTACAATTTTTACATTAATATATATCTAAATATAATGCCATCTCTTATTGCTACACTGCTATTCAATGTTTATACATAGCTCATTATTTACGGAGCGCTTCCTGTTGTGCTAAGCTATCTTTCGTCGCATGCTGTCAGTCTGCAAGAATATGCTTCACGGTGGGGAAGATTTCGTAACCCTTCTTGTGTGTAACCTATGGGACTGTGCAAAGCAAAACCTAAGTTGATTTTAGTGAGGAAATTATTGAACTTCTGTCAGTGAGAGGCTATAATTCGTGCCAAATATGTGAGCTTGGGTGATGTGTGTTGTGCCTAAGGGGTTTAACCATATGATACTTCCTCTCCAGTTCATTCCGAGCCAGCGACAGACACAAACACAGGCATGGCATCTGTTGGTGACGAGATGGCGATGGCTGATGCTCGTCGTGTTACTCGTCTGAAGGGGTCTCATTATCCGGACCCGCTTTTTACCTAATTATTGGATGGCCTTATTTTTTTCCCAGCCACATTTCTACACCGTTTTCCATCCTGTATCAGTGAAGGAGAGAGAAACAAACATGGGTTCTGCTGGCGAGGTGGTGATGGTTTCTACTTGTCATGCCACTCACCAGAAGCGGTCGCATTATCCAAACGCACCCTTACCTAATTATTCCATGCTCTTATTTTTTTTCCATGCCAAATTTCTACACACTCTTCCTTTCCTGTCACATCATTAACTTTGGAAATGGCTCTTACACTATATTTTACACAACACACCATTGGCATCCAGTCTAAGTCAATTAATTTCCTTCTGTATCAGAGAAGACATATCGGTGGGAAGCCTCTTATGGAAACTGGTAAGGCTGTTTCTTGAAGCCACCTGTTTAAGCCACACTGAACCCCGCACTGTAAAACAAGTGACTGTCACACCCTGCCTCGCCTCAGCTCCCAGTCTAATGTTTATTTTAATGCAAGGAAGAAAGAACCAAAGGCCAGAATTGATCCATAAAACAAGCATCAATTATCACAACCGGCCAAATGTAGCTCCTTAAAAAACTATATGGTCAAAGTGGACGGGCAGCCCATGACAGAAGTGATTCCCCCCCCCCCCAACAGATGAAAAGGAAAAAAAAAAAAAAAAAAAAAAGTCCACTACGCCATATTACAGGTGTCCTCCACTCATTGAAAAATCTGTAACAGGTGGACCTGATTTTTTTGTGGACATTTTGGGGTTTGTGTTGTAAGGGACTCGAACTGCATTGCTGGACGCTAAACACTCATCTGGTCTTAAAAATGGGTAAGGAGAATTACTGTGTGTGTGTGTGTGTGTGTGTTTTATAGACATCTGGAACACCTAATTTTCACCTCCAGAGTATCATTAGTGAAAGATTCTTGGGGGAGTAACAATGTATCAAGACTTTCCTTCATTGCTTAACTATCTTTGGCATTTATATCAACATCAGCTTCATCTCACTACGCGGATGGGAGACTATGGCAATTATCACGTTATTATTTATTTTTATTCCAGTACCTTTACGTATTCTCTGGCTTTATCTATTTATGTTACAGTCACTTTCACGCATCTCTATGAACAATGACTGCTTGTACCTATTCTGGGATGATTTATCGATCTGTCTCCCACTAGTTACTGATGACGTTACTCATTTCCACTTTAAGTAGCAAGGGGAAGAGAAACATTATTTTTTTTTTCTGGTTCCGGTAGAAATAAAGATAATGTCTCAAATACTTTCCCTATAAAAGTATATTAAAATAACTTTTGTACTAAGGTAATGGCCTGATCTCACGGCGAAATTATTAAGCTCATCACTCAGCTTAATGACTCAGCTCAGCTTATCATCACTGTTCTACTTCTTAGCTGCTCACTCATTGCAACAGCTTAACAGTGGCCAAGAGTCAGAAGAGGACCTGCAATTCAAAATGTGTATCTCCACGGTTTCCACTACGCCAAAGTGTACAAAGACGACACGAAAACCATCCACGGCGTTAGGTAGTGCACTTAAAAACACTTTCTTCGGCACCTGAAACAGCGGTAACTAAAGCTTACTGAGAATGCAAGTTCATTCCGAAATATTATCACTACAGGCAAAGGATCACAAACACGAGATCTGTGTACCATGATATTGCCCTATGAAGTACAAAATAATGTATGGTTTAGCAGCTGACCAAAATGCGTCGGATTTTCACCTTGATGCAGAAGTAAACAGTTTTCTCTCGCTTATAATTATTTCTTATTCGGTAGATAACCTAACATATTAAAGCTATAGCATTATGAAGATCAGTCGTGAATTTATAGTATTTCATCTCAGTGAACACTCCAAGCAAGTGTGCAACCACGACAAAGCAATATGAAATTCTTGCTGGACTTGTGCGACTAAACAGGATTCCTTTGTGAGGCATGGCAGAACCTCACCACGACCAGAGCTTCACCTGTGCACTGTACTGAGCGTCACCTGTGCACTACTCTTACCAATACAGTATAAACACTTCTCACAGGAGGCGAAGAAAATGAAGTCTCGCAATAAAAACTATAACGCGGCTGACTCATATGTTCTTATAGCTGATGCATGATCAACTTGATGGTGTCGTCAGCCTTAAATTATACTGTTTCACCTCTTCAGTGTTCAAATCTAGGGACAGCAATACACTGGTTTATAAATTTTGATATATAAATATGTACAGAGAGTGTTCAAATAGCTACGATATTCCTACCATTCAAAATAATGTAGAAATCTATGTACAAAATAAAAGCTCTCTTATTTATATGTCGAAGCGTTCTGCACACCACTAACGATTTTTGACTTGGCGGGCCGAGTGCTGAGTACCAGGGTTTATAAAACAAAGTAAACTCTAGTATATTCCCTACAACTCAAGCGATTGCGGGAGGTTTAATTTATTCATCAAATAAATAAATGGGTGATAAAGACGTTTTAGAGTTGAGGCTGTGACGTAGTGGTGTGCGTGAGGGTTCTTTGGCGAGGTATACTTGTGCCCGCCAGAGGGAGTCGCCAACTACTGCTTTACGGTGCAGGTCTTGCAGCACAGTTTGCTGTAGTACTTGAGGCGGCACAGACGAGCCTTGTACACCAAGTGGCAGTTCTTCATCCGGTCCATGCAAGACCCTGGCAATGGCAAACAGGAACACACGTTATTATATGCAGTGCGCGTACTTTCATACCCTATCATTTTGTAACAGAATATCATAGCCTGATACTTCGACATTATTTATACTTGATTTCATAATACTGCTTGAAGTAGGAAGTGGTAGGTGGTGGCGACCATCATCCACTCACTAGATATGGTGCTGTCTACTTCTTCGTAAGGTAACAGCACCAAATGAAATGTCAAATGGTTTCTTGTAACCCAGGAAACCATTTACAACGGTGTGTGGTAACCATATAACCAAATAACGGGGTGATATGGAGTCTGTTAACTGGGTGGAGACGCAAATGTGGCGTCCATCCAGGAACCAAACCTCCATGCTCTTCCCCGCGCCTCGCTGTGGCGAGACGCTGCCCACCGCAAGGGAACATCGGTTCACTGCATGAGATAGTCTTGCAGGGGAGATTGCTTGCCTGCCTTTGGTAGGTCTGCTCGGGCAGACAAACTGTTGTTACACTACTACTACTACTACCACTACTACTTCTACTACAACTACTACTACTACATGAAATATGAAAGATGCTAAAACATGAGCAGAAAAGTATTTTTCATCCCTAGAACACCTGATTATGTACAATACCTGAAGCCATGTTGTGTTTGAAGACAGTAAGCCAGCACGAAGAGATGACAGTAGCAAAAGGGAACAAAGTGATATAAATCTATTATGCTTTACCAAACTGTATCTATATATGTACACCTTTATTATGTACTTGTATTAAGTAGGATGTGTCGTGGTTGTAGAGTCACGATGGTAATGTAGTAATGCACAATACTATGAACATGTGGACACTCACACAGGCTTCCTCAACAAAACTTTCATTCGGTGTATCTCTGTAGGGTATGTATGAAGTTGATTTTGTCCTTGATTACCATAATGTCTTCAGCATACTTCACTTTTATCGTACATTTCACTACAGTTTTAAAGGGAATACAAACTTCATAATAAGCAAGTGAGTTCGTCATCGGCGTACCGTGTTGTGATCCCGTAATCAACAGCCACAACACCATTATCTCGCCTAACCTTCAGAAAAAGTCGAAATCGCCATATTTTATTTCCTGAGTAAACCAGATGAGAAAAGTATAATCTAGTCATCGTTTTGGTCACTTCAAGACACTACAAGTCCCTTCTTTAACTCATTATTATATTCATATCTAAAAGTCATGTTCACTTCTGTCACTACACCACTACTCGGGTCAATTTTGGACTACTGTGGTTTAGTCATCGTTGATCGGATCCATTTGGGTCCACAATGTTTTTTTTTTAATGTCTATTCGGGCTCTCCAAATCCTATACGACAGGCAGATCACTTCACCATCATTACAGTCATCCTCACGTCTTCCCACATATACAAATAAGGGGACGGGTAAGGCCCCTTGTGTGATAGTACTGATAAAGGTAATGCTTATGTTGTGTGTGTCTGGATGGTCAAGCACACATAAACAGTAAACATGAATGTGTGCGAATATGACGTGTGTGAACGGTGTTTGGATATAGAAATGTTCAGTGCTACTAACTAACGCTAAGCTGCTGAGGACACACTTTTCTATTTTATCCAGAACGACACCTGACAATTCAGCTGAGAGATATCCAGGCAGAAAAAGGACGAGAATAACACGGAGTATCCCTTCTCCTGTTATAGACACAAGTTGGAATTTCACTCAGGACACCCAATAAATTAGCTAAGAAGAAATTTAAATTGAAAGTGACTTCCAAATTATCCCATATAACCCTTTTGCTGCTCAGGATGTTCTTGAAACATATGATATAATTATGGTAAGGGGACATCCAAGAAGTCAAAAGGCTAAAAATTATGCTAAACTTTCTCTTACATGGACATTTTTGCCACGTCTATCCTGCTGACGCTAGAGGATTAGGCGGGATGAGAAGAACAGCGAAAAGAGCATTGAGAAGAAGAGTGTGAGTGAAATGCATCAGTGTTTACCTGTAGGCTTCCTGTCCAGGGTTGGCGGAGGGTCTGGAGGGCGCTGGGACACACGGCTGGGGCTGGGGACCACATTCACACTCTGGTCTGCTTGCTCTGTTACAATCACAACATACACACTCTTAGCCAGGGCATGAAGTAGGCGATCTTAGGCTACATGGCAAAGTAAATGTGCAAAAAAGGGAGCTCTGATATGTTTGCTCTGTTACACACACACACACACACACACACACAAATATACATATAATACCACGAAACATTATACATAAGTCTGCTTTTACCTCCAGCCCTTTTTACGCCATATGAACAAACCCGATCAGCTAAATCCATTCAGTGTTGCTTCAGTAAAAAAAAAAAAAAAAAATCCCAGAATTGCAAATAAATATCGCTTTTACATTCCAGGAAACAGAAATAAATAAGGTTACATTTATCTTTTTATTCCACTCTCTGGAACTCTGAATTCTTTACGTATTATTCTCGAAGAAGAGGAAGAAAAGAGAAGACATCAAAGGCTTTCAAGGTTCAGTGCTGACAGGTTCAAAATTGTTAGTTTTTAATCAAGAGGATCCAAGCCTACAAAGAGATGATGTTGATCTTTCAGGTAAAATGTCGCTTACAGGTGAAAAACTAGTCTTGATATTAGTTAGAATAATTCATAAAGTTCATGCACCACGAGAAATGCGTAAGAGCAGATCAAGTGAAATCATTCATACATTTCATCATAATGAGAAGTGACAAAATGTTTAGACAGATTGAAAGATAGACAGAATGAGAGATGGATGGACTAACGAACAGATTGATTTTTAAAGAACAGTGGACACCTGTAATCTCGCGAATGGAATTATTTTTTATTTTTCTTCCTCTGTTCATGTTAAAAAGCTGGATGGATGGATGGGTGGATAGATATATAGACTGACAGAAAGACAGGCAGATAGACTGATAGATAAACATACTGATACAGTCGGATATACAGAAAGAGAGAGACAGGTGAGTGTTAACCTACCCTGATGGCAGGATTGCGTGTTGCAGGTCTGACGGGTGTCTGGTTTGGTGGCGGAGGTGCAGCCCAGTGCGGGGACCTGAGCCTCATCCAAACACTTCACCTCACGCCGCTGCACCCCACTACCACACGACACTGAACACTGTACACCAAAGAACACAGAACATCCAGGTGACCACGCCAGTTCTTAAACACTACAAGAACAAGAATCAAGCCAGTTCTGTCAATGTACACCACATCTAATACTCATGAAAAAGGTAATTTCGGTTAACTGCACTATTTGGCATGATCTAGAATTGGTTAAATAGGCATACCAATTGTTTAATCTCCCACCCACACCTCTCAACTCCAGTGTCTAATGTTAGTCTTCTTTAAGATCACATAAAATACTGGAAATCACACATAATTATCCTAATGTTTGAAATATAATGCACATGAAAAGGAATAGTGTGTAATATGATATTATATATACATATCTATATCTATCTATCTATCTATATATCCGTTCATTTCGAGATGCCTGGACAATGGATAAGACTGTTGGTGTAGCTGACCTGGGACCACTCTGACGTGTACCACTGATAGCCGCAGGTTCTGGTGCAGGGCTGAGTCGAGTCTGGGCGCGGGTGACCTTTGCACTGGCTGGTGTCGGTGGTCACTCGCCAGCGGCCCCGGAACACCACACACACCACCGGCCGTGACTGCTGACCCGCACCACACTCGGCACTGCACTCACCCCACGGACCTACACCAGGACCACTCATATCTATTTGTCTATCTACCAAAGTGCTATGGTTTGGTATCACATTATACCAGAGGAGTGAACCAGTGATATTAATTCCTTTAGTGAAAGAACGTCACACTTTGGGTACAAGATCACAAACCTCCAAGAAACTGACAATGAAGCACGATTAATAAAATTACTGTACGAACTTAACATATGAGGAGAAAACTACATACAAATTCGGTAGTCAGTTCTGTCTCATAATTACGTAACATGAACCAAACGTGTTCGTAACTGACCTGTAAACCATTTGCCGCCACAGCCTCGGTCAGAGTGGCAGACCCTGGTGGTGGGGGGCTGGAGGTCAGCGTTGCACGAGGTCTCCGTCACCTGGTTGTCAAGGGCGTCTCCGGAGCAGTGGACTCGCCGCCGCTGCACACCGTCACCGCACTGCTCGCTGCACCCTTCCTCCCAGGCCGAGAAGAACCAGGTATCCGTGGCACAGGACCCCATATCACACAACTCCTGTGGTCATCATCATCATTATCATCATTACTGGTTTCCATGGCACACATTTCACAGTTTCCAGGGTAGTCAGGGCAATCATAATAATTTACGCCGCCACCAATGCAACGTTCTATGTTTCATTGTCCTTTCCCGCTTCAGGAACCTTCCCACCCGAAATATTAGTGAAAAATGGTATTACGATGATAGGGATGGTGATACTGCATGATGAACACATTAATAAGAGAGCAGTCAATGTTAAGTAAAATGAACCACCTAGAACTCAACTACATTCATTCATCATCCAATCCTACGATGCCCCATGAGAAGCGTAGGAGCCCGGGGCTAGGCAAGCTGGTCCTGACATTTAAGATGAAAGTGGCCAGCCTCACTCATCCCTGAATGGCATTACGTAAGCAATAAACCCCAACCATCCCTTGGATATAAACCTTCACCGGCTCAATCCGACTGGAGCTCCGTAATTACCCACTAAACCACCAGGCGCCAAAATTTGGTTATATGGTTACCACCCAGCGTAGTAAAGGGTTTCCTGCTGTACAGGAAACCAATTGGCTTGTCACTCAGTGTAGAATCACCCACAGGCAGAAGGAGGAGGAAAGAATGATGGAAAGAAAGACAGAAGAGGGAGTGTAAAGTCACCCGTAGGCAGAAGGACGAGGAAAGAATGAAAGAAAGACAGAAGAGGACAGAAAGAAAGAAGGATGGAGGAGAGGAAAGGGCAGACACTCAAGAGCAACACTACACTGGTGAGCGTCCCCACCTACCAATAAACTCAACTACAAACAATCGAAATATTCAATTTCACACTGAATATACTGTACATACAGTTCTACCAACAGACGTACAAATGCTTTCACTCTCCACCAGCACATGGACCACTACCTCAGTATGTGTGAGAAAGGGACGGTACCTGATTGCTGGGTTTGTTACGAGGGTCACACAGCGTATCGGACACTCTCCCTTGCGCCGCTACACAGGTCACGGTGCGGTGTCTGGTGCCAAGGCCGCACTGGGCTGAGCATTCCCCCCACTCTCCACTTTTCCACACGGGCGCTGCATCACACGCTGGACGCTCACACACCTGACCCCCCACACCAAAATTGCAACACTTCCTTAAATATATACTCTTAATTTAAGAAGGAAATATTATGCAGCTTTGTATCAGACATTCTGGATGCGTCAGTTTTATTGCACAATTCAAAAGAAACTGCAAAAACAGGTCTGGCTATGCGTAGTTTATATCCTACGATCAAAGACCAATCTCTCAATTTATGCTGAATATTAAGCTCCAGTCATCTTAAATATTTTCCTCTCCCAATCTCATGTAATTTGTAGTATCAGGTAACTTGTAAATTTACCATTCTGTCGATATGCGAGATCCAGATGAATTTCATATCAAAGTCAATGGAATATGATCACCAGGGGATGTATTCAGTGTATCTATAGAAAACTGCAATGCATTTATGTGAGAGGGCACAGCAGATGAATCCACAGCCGTCCTAACGTGAGCCCCAAGGCAAGAAAAGTTGCTAATCCGGACTTCACAGTTATCAGTGTTATTGGTCGTGTTCATGAGTAAATACAAGGGGACATATGTATACTCATATCAGGCGTGGTGTTATCCGACAGGCTCAGCGCGGCTTTACATCACATGCAGTGCCCACCAGTTGACTAGATAGTGATATTAACCCTTACCCGTGGCAAATGCATATTACGGCTTCTATCTGACGTTCGTCATTTCAGTCTGTACAGAAAACAATATAACTATAAAATAATATGTCGTTACCTGAGCCGTGGTGATGTTGGGTGTGGTAAGGCAGACTCCCTCGGGCTGCGTGACAAAGTTGTCCGGTGAGAGGCGCACCTTGCAGGTGAGGGCTCGGGTCTGGACGCCCAGACCACACGTCACACTGCACACACCCCACTCCTCGGGCTGCCACCTGCCCAGTGATATCACATGACATCACAACAACTGACATCAAGTGGCTGAACCAACCTAGCCCCTCACACTACACCCTATAGAATACCGTACCCACCTGGCCTCAATATATAGTTCCCACAATAACCATCTGACCTTTCAAATAGACATCAATGTGGTTTCACAAGACCCATCCCTCTCAATCGGCCACTAGACACTCAGTGCAGCTCCCACAATGAATTCCTCTCCAGCTGCCCCCACACACTGGCACCATGTTGTTCCCTTGCACCCCACACGGCAAAGCAGTGACACGGTACAAACACAGCCACTACGGTACAACAGGCTAAATTTGGTCGTTATGAAGTGTGCTCATTCCTTGCACAAAAACAGAGGACAAAACTGACATAATGTGAAATCAAACTTTAAAACAGTATTTGTATGAATCGCGGTGGCCATAGAAACGTCATATGAAAACAGTAACTAATCCGTCATTATTTAAGAGATGAAACCTCCTTGAAAACTTTAGAGCAATAAATAAGTACATAAATAAATGATAAAAATAGATAGGGAATAATAATTGCAACTTTATTTCTTGTAACTGAAAGATCAACCACTAAAAACATACGGTAATATTACGTCATTCAGAAACCATGTACACAGAAGGAGGAGCATTCGGAGAGAGCAACACCCGCGCCCACTAACTGCTATAAGGACCGAGAATATGACTTTGCCCTATGACCTTGACCTTCGACAAATTACTTTCAAAATTGTGTGTAATTCACCGGGTCGGTCAGGATCACTTGATGGTCGTGATCGTCAGCTTTTACCCTCCCGGAAGGGAGCTGAGAGCTCATATAGTCCGATCTAAGGGCAAGGCTGTGACCTTCACACACGCACACACCCGTCCCCTTGCTCAAGGGGGACAGTAACCACCCACTTCGTCAGTGAAACTTTTCGCAACCTGAGCAAGGCGCGAACTCCCGTCCACCAGTTGGCAAGCGAGAACGTTACCACTGCACCAGCGAGCGGTGTGTGTGTGTGTGTGTGTGTGTGTGTGTGTGTGTGTGTGTGTGTGTAAGGACCGAAAATATGACTTTGCCCTATGACTCTGACCGACACATTACTCTCAAAATGTGTGTGTGTGTGTGTGTGTGTGTGTGTGTGTGTGTGTGTGTGTGTGTGTGTGTGTGTGTGTGTGTGTGACTCACTCGGGGGGACAGGGGCGCAGGTTGCATCGAACTGTCTCTTGGGCGGGACGAGGAAGCTGGTGACAATATCTCGTCGGCGCATCAGTCCCTCGCTTCCTCTTCACACACACCACCCGCGTCGTCTGCGTCCCTGCCGGAGATATTGAGGGTGGGGGGGGGGTCCATCTAGCTTAACCCCTTCTGCCATGTCTCTTAAATGAAGGTGAAAGATTTACCTAAGGGCGTCCATAACGTCAAAAAGGCTAAATGACGATGTTCTCCTCTGTGACAACGTTTTTAAGGCAGGTAAAATAAAGAAACATAATACACTGCATCCATATATGAGAGAGAGAGAGAGAGAGAGAGAGAGAGAGAGAGAGAGAGAGAGAGAGAGAGAGAGAGAGAGAGAGAGAGAATCAGCAGTCTGACATGCAATAATATAGGAAAAGAACTATTTAATACCGTCTCTGTAAGCGTCTGAGCAGCTTCTTAAATAATCAACTGGAGAGACAGACAAAGAAAAATAAAGTGAAAATATACAGAGATATAAAGATAGTGGGATAATCCGTACCTTCAACACTAATCTCTATTGAGGCTAACTATGGTGGGACAGAGACAGCTGGTTCAACACTGTCTGGCGGGTAATGAGACACTTCTTACTCTCGGCACACGTCTTTGAACAGCTGGTGAACCCATGGAGAAATACACAGATACACAGCTGAATACATGATAAAAACAGATTGAGAGGTAATTAGGTAGGTAGGTAGGTAGATAAGGAGGCAGGTAGGTAGGTTGGAAGGTATGCAGATAAACAGATAGACTGATAGATGAACAGACCTATACACAGAAAGACATGTCCTGCTTCCGCTCCAAATCTCACAACAGCTACTGAAACCAAGCACACATAAACTAAACGCGAGATGGAAAGATTAACACACAGACAGCTGCAGAAATTTCTCATCTGCACCACAAGTTTCAGAGCAGCTACTGAAACCAACCACCGTCCACTCGTATTGACAGAAGAAAATTACATACATCCCCTACATGTCTCAGAATAGCAATGAAAACTAACGACCTTCCACACAAAGAGACAGACAGAGAGCAATTACACGTCTCAGAGGAGCTATTAAAACCAACGACCTTCCACATAACCAGACACAGAGAGACATTACTTCCCACAACCACAAGTATCAACACAGCTACTAAAACTAACAACATTTTCCTTACCTCCACCACACGTCTCAGAGCAGCTAGTGAACCCAACCACCTTCCACTCGAACCTCTTTTTATGTCCTTTCCTTCCGTTCTTGGAGGCATGCTCACTCTTTTTTTCTTTCCTCTCTTTCCTCCTTTTCTCCTTCTCTTCTATACTTTCTTCCCTTCTCCAGGAGGGGTAATAGTTGTTCTCGTGGCCATTGAAGGAGCGAGCGTCATTCACCGGACCTGCATGGCCAAAAAAAGGAAAAATATGTATGAAAAAAATTGTCTATGATGGTTCGTATTAATAACACTAATCATACAACTTAAATGGCACACCTCTCTTTCTGATTCATGCTTGACGCCTTCACTACCACAGGCTTTTCGTACATTCATCATCACTGTCTATACACATCACGAATAAATTACCCCCCAAATATCATCGTACTGTGAGTTAAAGATACAACTGGAAGCAAAACGGAAAACGGTTTAAATTTTTTGACTGGCGAATACACGAGGGTCATTTTAGCGAACAATACATTTTGCCAAGTTCCAATCATCCAGTAAAAAATGATTTAAAATAGTCATTGTTACATCCAGGTCCTACACTGTACTACTTGACGAAGAGAGAAGAGGGAATCAAAATCTACCCAAGTCTGCTAGCCCTAAAGTCGAATTCAGATTCACTTAAGTTCGATTTTTTGAGTGGTCGGATTTTTGGCTGAAACAGGGATTTTGTAATGGCTGTGCTGCCTACCTGTGGGTGTGTTTCTTGATGCAGGTCCTCCCGGCACCAGTGGATTGAGTGGATTGGCGGGTCTTGTGGAGTGCTGGGGCGCCGCTGAGGTCATGGCGGACATCAGCCGCTGGGAGGACGAGGGCGTCATGGGCAGGCGGTACTCATACTTGATGCCTGGGTTGGTTGACTGATAGAACAGCTGCACCAGAGGACAGGACAGAGGCAGGTGTTAGGTTGCTTGTGGTGCAGACAGGATAAGACAGACGATATGACGAGAAACCTGACAACTGTTTACGATATGTATTAAAAAAAAGCAAAACATTTACTGCTACACTGCTACATATATCAACACACTGATTTAAATCAAGAAGAAATTCATATTCTGCATACCAGGACATCGACGGGGTAGTGAAGAGGTCCTACAGCCATGACCTTGTCTCCCTGGAATGGGTCTGGTCGCTGGTAAATGAAGGTGGTCCCTGCAGACTGATAATAGCCAGATACGTTAGCTGCCCAGTTCCCATTTAAGAAGAACTCGCCTCCTTGCTGACGAAGTGCTGCAAGAGAAGTGAAGCAAACGGGACAAAAGGTAATTCTCTGGTTGTTAGGTCAGTAACGGCAACATAATACTAAATAATTGCTGACATGCGGTTGTGATTTTTAAATAACTGGAAATGTATGTGGGAAGTACAGAAAGAAAATTATAAATGGTACACAGCTTCAATCCTTCATCATCATCACATTAAACCGAACAGTGTCGAGTGTGCATAGGGCAGGTAAAAATATGTTGAAGGTTCAGCTGTGTGATCTTACTATAACGTAACTGTAAGTTTATTCACATACAGAGACTACGATTAACTGGTATACAATGTTCCATATGTTCTATAACTAATCACGCCAAAAATTATACAACCTGAATCCTACGCTAACTTCTAATAAATGAATAGAAATGAAAGCAAGTAACAAAACTTATGGTCCTTTCAGAGTGTTTGAGAAGAAAGATGTGACAAAGCATACTGCTGATCGTGAGACTGGTCATGCAAGATTATGTTCCCCCTAGTAATGAGTGAGTGAGCTACAGTTAAAACATGGATAGTGTTTTGAGTGAATGCAATTATTTTATGGATATTTCTGTGATCACACAATCAAGTTAAGCACAGACAAAAAGGAATAATCTTTAATATACGAGACATAATTTTATGTGGTTGTCGATCTGTCACCTCCTGGCTGAAACATAAATCACATCATTCAATATTGTGTGCAGTGCTTTACTAAATCTGGATGAAACGGAAATATCTTAACTTCCAACACACCAGGACGTAAGAAAATATAACTACAGCAGGTCTAGTAACAAGACTAAGAGAACAAGAGAATAAGGGAATGATATTAGAAGAGAAACACCCTGCAGCTCATTATATGCTTACTGTTAATACATTCACTCACTCTACATTCACAGTTTATAAATATATGCATACAGGTGTATCAATGCATATGAAACTACTGTAAACCTGATGGCTTGACAAACAGACAAACAGATGAAGGTAAAGACGGCAGAAAGGTTCCATGTAACCACACACACACACACACACACACACACACACACACACACACACACACACACACACACACTTATACTGGAGTGGGCCTGGGGGCGAGACTACAAGAATAAGGTAAGGTAGCAGACAAGTTTTGCGTTATATGACGGAGATATTTCCCTAAAAACAATACATTTCAACCCGACATTTCTCAGATTTAGCAGTGGAAAATGAATTACACTTAGTCAAAGAAACATGTACGAGTATGTGGCTTGGTCGGTCTGGGGAGGTAAAGTTATGAATCTGGCTCCAGCCACTGGCAGGTTAAGGTCACTTGTGAAACTATTACTGACCAGGACCTGAATACATCCATGGAAGGTTAATTCACTCAGGAAAAACAGAAAATAGTTGCCATTTTGCGTGGCTGCCTTATCATGGGGACGCTCCCTAGTTGATCCTCCTTACTGATAATATATTAATATATACGAATATAAAGAAGTATAAGGAGTGAAAAATTCAGTGTTGACGAATACTTGACAGACAATCTCCCACGTACCCAAGGATATGGTGCCTAGGAGTACGTTATAATTGTGTAGTGGGCAGAGTGAGAGACTGGCGAGAGGTTGAGTGATAAGGTGGTGTCACATGATTTTTTTTTTCCCTGCAGCATTTCCCTAGCAACAGCATTTTGGTGAAATTCTCTTGGCAAGTTTTAAAGAAATCCTGTACCTTTTTTTTTTTTTATGCATGGAAGAAGGAACCAAAGGCCAGATGTCTGCAAGACTGTTCCCCCCAAGAAAAAACATGGACCTTTACCCTTGCACTCGCCAGGAAAGTTATCAGAAACCCCTCCAAAACTTGCCACCGCCAAAAACTGAGTGCCTAGGGATACGTTGCCATAATAACAGCAGAAGCAAACCACCCACCGAGAAAGTTGGCCGAGGGGTTGATATGGTGGATGGTGATGTTGGCAGCACCAGCGGGTAGTGTGGCGATGGCGTTATAACCATATGGCATCGTCACTCTGGAGAATATGCCAGATATCACCCTGCAGCTGCTGTTGTCTCCCCCACACTTGCCGCATGAGTCAAACTGCAAGCCTGACCCCAGCACCCCATCACAACCCACTGCCTGGGAAATATACAGTAGCTTGTATGTTACCTTGCATTGCACTTCACACCCTCACTCCTCCGGAACCCCATCTCATCCCACTGCCTATACTCATCTCCATGCAACTTGCCTCTTTAGCCCCTCCCCTTCCTGATGTGTGGCCCCGCCCCTCGTCACCCACTCTCCCGGTGGTGGTTGAATAGGGGCGGGGCTTAAGAGACAAACTGCGTGGCAGTCTCTCACATTTCCATATATGACTTGGCTGTATGAACAATGTGGCAAGAATATAATAATTGATAGATTGGGTGAACTTTAAAATTTTGGTGATGATTACCGATAAATGTTCTTACACATCTTTCCAAACGGCCTTTAGTCTCTCTTGGTACGTATAGGCATTTTGTTTTTATGAAGAACTAAACCACCCATTACCAAAAAACACTATAGATATATTAGTCATAAAGATAAACACATAGCTAAAGCTGTCAGTCTGAACCAACTTACCCTACAGTCTTCGGCCACACCGGTGTTGATGAGACTTCAGAGAGTACCAAACAATGGCAAAATGGCAGACAGATAGGTAAGTAGGTAGGTGGGTAGGTAGACATTTAAGTAGATCAATCCAGACTCACCATACAGCGTCCGGCCACACACAATTGGTTGGTGTTGGGGAGGCCACAGGGAGTGCCATCTATCACGGTTTGGTTAAGTGTGGCATAGAAGCTGAGGCCCACAGCACGGCAGTTGAGGGCACAGGAATCCGGTGCTGTGGAAGGAGGTATAGCAAGGGGTCAAAGACAAGATGGTACAGTCATTCTTTATAACTGAGGGCTAAATGAATCCTTATACTTTTGTAGTTCACTAATAATCAATCAGAAGTGTAATCACAAGACTTACTGTCGTAGTAAGGCTCCCAGGTGTAGAAGCGTCTGTTGAAAGGTGTCTTGTTGAAGGATGCGCACTGTTCTCTCCGGAAGTCTGTGTAGCCTGGCCCACACGCCTGCAACACCAGAGATTACACTAGCTCACACCCACAGAACACACCATCCTACACCTATACCCACACCCATTTAAGACTGACTGTATTTACCTAGATCTAAAACGTTCTTTGTTGTACCTGTATAATGCATCATTTCGGTTGATGCACCCGTATAATACACCATCATGGCTGTCTGACGCACCTGTATAAAACACCATCAAGGCTGTCTGATAAACCTCTGTATTACACTGCCACAACTGTCTGGTCTGTGGACTGCATTATACAGGAAGAGTGGTTGCCCCTTACCTGTGTATTACAAAGCTGGAAGCGCTTGTAGAGGCCGACACAGCGGCTGCCATTACTGCTGTACGCTGTGGTTCTCCTTCTGGTTCTCCCATGTCCCTGCCTGAAGAACAACATCATCATGGAACCATCGCCTCACAAACCCTAACACTACCCTAGACTTAAGATCATTATCGTTATCCAAGCTATGATAACACTGACCCTAAATGATGCTTCTCCTTTTGTTCTGGTATCTCACATAACTGAATAATAAAAAATGCAGGGTTATTAGCCATTGTTTTTGGTTATATTTCTATGCTTTATTATATTATTACACTGAGGAACTTTAAAGCAAAATAATATATAAATGACTGAAATATCTAGCGACTGTATACTCAGACTGCAGAAATCAGTGAAGATGATTTTGTCTTGTCTCTCTGACAACACATCGAGTCGTTATTACAGAAATGTTGCCTCTACTAACGAGCATAGCACAGTCTCTGCTTTGGTTATATTGTGCTTTCAGTAAACAAAAAACAAATAAATAAAGAAAAAAAAAGAAAGAAAGAAAATAAAGGCTGCTGTGAAAAGCTGAAATTGGTTGTAAGTGCGCTGTGTTTTTTATGAGACTGTCTAACTTGTCAACGCTCACCCTGAATGGCACAAAACTGGAACCTAGTTTAACACACACACACACACACAATCTGCCTTCTTGATAACAATACCAGTTACGAAAGTGGGTGGAGAGGGGAGTAAAAATAATGAAAAAATTAAACACACACACACACACACACACACATTAAAATACACTCAGTCGAAGATGAAAAATATTAATTTCTTCTTTTAAAATCATATATATATATATATATATATATATATATATATATATATATATATATATATATATATATATATATATATATATGTGTGTGTACGGGTTCATCCATCAATTATGTGAATGAATGACTGAACTCCTTTTAGATAAATATAAATCTACATTATCCAAATCTTAGTGAACTTGCAAAGGCTTTCCATCTCATCCTATGTTCTGCAATATTTACCAGATGTCAGATGAATGTGAAGTACAGTCCTGAATGAAGTGTGAAGTTCATGAGACACTGTACTGAAATTCATGAGACGCCGGGGCACTTGTATACACTTCATGAAACGACAGGATGAAATTCAGACTTCAGATACTATCCAGGATGCCATGAAGTAACTGTATATGGTTTTGGTGGGACGGGTCATACAGGTGGATGGGACAATTTTGGTTCCACAGCACTCCGACCTAAGATTTATGAAAGGAGGTTGTTAAGACTGACCTGGGGTTGTTGAGACACTCGCGGGACTGGATGGAGACGCCGCCCCCACAAGATCGGGAGCAGGGTGTCCAATGCGACCACTCCCCCCAGCTGCCCCCCCGGCTTCGCCCCCGCTGTTGCAACCGCTCCATCACCATCCGATGCACCTGGAAAGCACATCGCACACCTTCATTCTTCCACTGCAACGTATATAGCACTCTGTCTACCATGCGTGTATATTTCAAACTCCCCATCGTCATCTGCAACACGCTGCTGCTGTAAATCATAAATACAAAGAGATTTATGGAAAGAGGAAATGATTAACAACATGGTGTGGCGATGAATGCAGGGAAGTTTGAAGTGGTGAAATGTTTTGATAGACTTGAAACATCTATACAGCGAAGGATGGGAGTGGAATGGTTTCTTGTACGTAGTTCTTTCGGCCCATATTATCTAGTAAAAGAATTGACATAGTTTAAGTGGAACCCTTCATTGCTGAAAAAGTTAGGGCACCTGAAAAAAAATAAAAATAAAAAAAATAAAAAAAATAACACACACACACACGCATATATATATATATATATATATATATATATATATATATATATATATATATATATATATATATATATATATATATATATATGAGACAGAGAGAGAAACACTTTCCATCTTAGCAATCAACTGTTAGTGTTGTTACCACATGCATGAATAGCAACTTCAGGTTAAATTCTTTTGACTATATACTGTGAAGACAACGCTAACACACCTGAAATAACGTGCCACATGTGCGTGCCACACCTGATTGGAGAAATGCTTTTTATGCAAGAAAGAAGGAACCAAAGACTAGACGTTTGTAGTGTGCCATCTGGACATGACGAAAAGGCATTACAAATAAGTCTGAAAACCCTAGTAATTCTGCATGATTTGTGTTGTTCCTTGTTGTAGTCTGTGAGGAAGGCTGCCTCCTTACCTTTGATGAGACTAGTAGGTGGTGGGGAAGCAGGAGATAGGGCATAAGATGAAGGATAAACACTCCCTCTCATTAAAAGAACAGAGACTGGATCTAAATACTGTGTAGCCTCATTCCACAGCAGGACACTTTATAAAATCCATAGGCTCATCATAAACCGCACATACAACCAGAGTTAGCCCTACAACGATTTGGCAAAGACAAAATTAAGCTCTCAGGCATTTTTTTCTGTTTTAAATTGGCACTAGTAGGCGCCAAGTTCTGAGAGAATCACTTTTTTTCCTCCTCCTCATCTTGGAGAAAGGGCGCAACGTGTCCCAGTCCTCGTGGATGATGCGGAGTGGAGAGAAAACTGGGGTGCATCGGGACACCCCAGGCTTGATAGATATGACTCTGAAAAACGTGGGCGTCGTAAATTCTCGGTTCTTAAAGCAGTCGCCTTGCTGGTTTAGCCCACTTCAACTAATCCTCCTTCTGTGGGAACTACAGTAGAATACAGTATCTCTTGGAGCAGGTTCTGATATAACACGATCAGAAAGAATGGTGTTCCCTAGTTAGCCTGGCGCCTAAACCAGACGTATCTTCTTAGTTCTGTATAAGTTAAGGAACTGGTTTACCAAAGACATACACATACCCACCGCCAAAGCAGAGTGAACTGATTAATTAGAAAAGGTAAAATTCGTCAGTAAAATGACTGACACAAACGACCGCCATGAACAGAAAGAGCTCAAAAATGTCTCGTGTTGTTGCTAGTAAACACGTCTTTATAGGTAGTATGGTCCTCCAGCCACAAGAATAATCCTGCCACTTCCAACATTGAGTGAGAAGTGTCGATGTTTCATAACGATTGTGTTATATTGTTACAGCGATTCATGGGAAGAGCATTTGGCACAGTCAGATGCACTGTTAAAAACACACGCCATGTGCAAAGTTGCGAGTGACCTATCCAAGTGCAAGTCCATACAAGCAATCAGGGGCGGTGTGTTTTACGTCGATGAGTCACCAGTGTATTGGTTTATATCTCTTCACTGATGGTACTGTGGAGAGTCAACATTTATCGTATTCCAAAATATATTAAGTATATGACAGGTATCGTAAGTATTGTAAGTAGCCTACCCTGTTTGTTTACATTCGTACAGCCACACAAATGTGATATGTGTGGTGGCTGGCAAGGTGAAAATAAATCAACGAATCTGTGGTTATTTGCACGAAGTCGTATATCCAGGTAACAGACCACTCAGGGATTAGACCACGAGAATAACAACACACTGCAGACCACACCGACTGCACAACACACTGACTGGCTAGTTCAGGGACGATTATGTGGAACCAGGGTTAAGATACTGTGAGTCATTTTCATTTACGCTACAGGTTATTGAAGGAGCAGGACCAGAAGCGAGAAAGAAGCCACAACATTAACTTACGTCCGTCTGGTTAGTGGATGTAAGGAGTGAACTGAGGAGCTGTTGAGAGAATAGAAAAAAGATCATCCCGGTTAACTGCAGACTTACTCTCGCCGTTTGACAGAAATATTAGGCATGAAATAAATGTAATCAGCTATTTAATATTACGATACATTATAAATCTCGCTATATGCATCATACACTAATCCAGAAACTATTTAAGCATCTACATATTACCACAAAATTGGCCTGTCACTACATCACGACGGGATATGCATAATATATACAAATATGAATTAGTGCTACTGCTGCTCATGCTATATTATATGCAGAGAGAGAGAGAGAGAGAGAGAGAGAGAGAGAGAGAGAGAGAGAGAGACACGGGGGGAGGGAGATGCAACACTCAATGATGTTGGAAGCTCAAAATACGCTTTGTCTTCTTATTAAGAATTTAGAATTTAGAGTGAGGGCAGTTGAGAGTGTGTGTGTGTGTGTGTGTGTGTGTGTGTGTGTGTGTGTGTGTGTGTGTGTGTGTGTGTGTGTGTGTGTGTGTGTGTGTGTGTGTGTGTGTGTGTGTGTGTGTAAAGAAAATAAAACAGTATTTATCCGGTTTTAACCAAACTTGTTGGTAGGGTTGAGGGTCAGCTAATAGGTAAATCTTTTAAGAAAATTAGGTCAAAGGTCAAGGCCAAGGGGCAGGGGCAAACGCTGCCCTAGTAAATCAACTGCTTTTCTCCAAGTTAGGCCAAACTTGGCGGAAGGCCTGAGTTAAGGCAAGAATTAAGTGATTCAATTTTGAGTACAATCAGTCGAAGATCAAGGTCAAAGGGCAAGGTAAAATTTCGACAATTGTATATGTTGGAAAATGAAACAGATAACTAAAATGAATGACTTGGGATACTGCGAAATTTGAAAACTGAGTTGTGTAATGCTTCAAGTTTCAAAACGGTTCATTTATAGTATTGTTCCCTGTTTCTATTCTACCTCCTAAATCATCAGGTTTCATTTATTGCATTATTTTTATTATTATTTATCATTCTTTCTTCATCACATCAAAAAATGTTTCACGGAAGACAACTAGAAAGGAATAAACTTTACCTTTAATTTCCTTCTGCCTTTTTAAACTTTCAATATGATGATGTGCTTTGTATGTTATTCTTGCTACCACCAGACGATTTTATTTTGTATTGGACAGACTTCTAGAACTAAAAAGATTACTTACACTCTATATTAACCCCTTCACAGGAAACCTCCTCTATCGTGAATAATATCTGGTAGAAATGACAAGAATAAACCAATAACTTAAGCCATCAGATTAAAAAAACATAAAGACGAATTGTAGCAGTTTCCATCCTTACTGGTACACAAGAAATACAACATAGGGAGTACTGTATTATCTAGTGACAAGCGGGAATAGCCACAGCACATGTTCGATACGTGCTGTGGCGAGGATGATAGTAAGATGCTGGGATGGTGATGGAGATGGTGAGGTGTTGGGATGGTGAGAAACGGTGGGGTGTTGTGATGGTGATGGAGATGGTGAGGTGTTGTGCTGGTGAGGAAGATAGCTGTGTGTTATGCTGGTGATGGAGATGATGAGTTGCACTGGTATTGTACTGGGATAAGAGAGCAGAAGAAGACAAGGCAGAGTATGTATGGTGTTACTGTACCTCCTTTGGGTAGTCATTGTGGTGGTGGTGGTGCTGGGCGTGGGTAGGAAGGCCGCAGTACACCAGTTGCAACAATAATGGTACTACAAACGCTGCTGTCACCTGCACCAACCACACCCACGCACATCTGAGGGAGAAACAAGCCTTTAGGACAACTTATATTCATTTACAAACAATTATGCTTTTTATAAACTAATACAAGTTGGGAAAATTTTAGGTTATGGTACCTCCTCTTAAATACACTGCTGTCAACAATGATACAGAAATTGTGAGAAGTGTATGTAAGAGACAAGATTACAGGAGACAACTTTAACTACATACGTAAAAATACATGAAGAAAAATAAGACTAAGATTATTTGTCACCTCTCTTCGTGGGAATTTATATTTGTCATTATTTTCCCTCTGACCCCGGATGCCACTCTCCCCCTCTCAATCCCCGGTCGGTATCTAGCACGCTACCTGGTGACGACTGCAAAGATTAATCTCTCTCTCTCTCCGTAGACAGCTTCAGTGTACGACTAAACATACAAGCATACACGAATGATCACTGGCACATTGCATTCCTGGTTATAAATTACTGGACAAAAAATGTTATATATAGTACAATGCTTTTGAAAACTAAGGCAGCCACTTTGCCCAACGTTTTCAGTCCACGTCATTAAAATCACTAATCTTGTAATGTATAAATATAAACTGTAATAATTCACCTGCACATACTTTCAGCGTATTCGTTCCATCATTTTTTTTTTTCCCAAAGCTGTAGTGTGAGGATAAGCCAGGATTCCAGGGGCTTGAATGGTAATAAATGATTGGCCGGCCCTTTCCCCTGGCCATGCTGTTCTTAGTTCCATCTCTCGTGTTTTTTTTTTCCATGTTTTCTGTACCTAGTCTTGCACCATCCTTAGGTTAGGAAAATTACAGGATGCTTCAGTTAATGTCCTTGGTGTGATGTGGGGGAGGGTGATCTTGTGAAAGGGTGATGTTGTTTAATGGACAGAACCGCTCCTAGAGATGCTCCTACACTAAAAGAAGAAGAAGAAGAAGACGAAGGAAAGGTAGGATGATGATGATCCCCACCTATGGACAGTCAGGTAAACTTTTGAAGTGTATCGTAAAGGAGAGATAATGAAGTGTGTTAAGGTACATGTGTAGTCTGTGTGGAATGGCAGTGTTTGTTTGAATGTAGACTGGAAAGACTAACACACCCACACCCAGACACTCCCATTCCCCCACACATACACCCACACCCAGCTACCTCTTGTCCCCCACACCCACACACCCATCCCACACACCCAGCCACCCAGTCCCCAACACCCAGCCATTCCCACCCTGCCATATCTCACCATTACTACCCAGGCCTCGACCTTTATCACTGTCATCCCAACGCCGACCTGGCCTTCATCGTCCCCATCTCCATCTTCATCTTTGCTACACCCAGAGCCATCTACACCTCTCCTCACAACACCCTAACCACCACACAACAAAGACCCCACTAGCATACACAGATCTGATAACTTCTGACACTGTGGTACATATATCACTCAAGTACTGAACCTGCGTGGCTTGTCTAAATACACGACTGCCATAGTAATGTTATTCACTTTCACAAGACTTAAGTGCTGACGTTGACTCGGTGGGTGAATGAAGTACCACACAGGTGAAAACAATCCATTCTCTGTTTTCTAAAAGGTTTCTAACTACCCTCATCAGCACCAGCATCTTTACCTTCGCTGCGATATCTTCTCCTTTTCAATCGCACATCTGCTATGAGGCCTTGGTGTGTGTGTGTGTGTGTGTGTGTGTGTGTGTGTGTGTGTGTGTGTGTGTGTGTGTGTGTGTGTGTGTGTGTGTGTGTGTGTGTGTGTGTGTGTTTTGTATCATTCTTCTTTTAGTGGATGGAAGGAAGATGTAGCAACGAGATATTTGCACCACAATTAGTGATCAAGTGAACAGCACCAAAAACCATAAGAGAAGCCTAGATTTCTTGGTCAAAAGAAAATATATATAAATAACCAAGACAATAATGAAACCTAAACTAACCTAAAAATAAGTTCTGTTTGGTGGACAGTTCCAGGTATGCGCGTATCTGATAATGGTGAAGTAAACTGACGCCCGAAATAGGACTTCAGATATTATGCATTCGTAGCCAAAGTGTTGCTAAAAGAGTATTGTATTTATCATCATTTCTGCTTACTACAAACTTATCGCAGCTGGTCTGTGGCTGAAGGGAAAATAATGCCACTGCAAGAGCTGAGTTTCCGCACCATTACTCTCTTTCCCGCCAACGCCACCCCAATCCCAGCCATCATTTACCAGGTTCCAGCCTTAACTCTCTTATTTATAGTATTATTTTCCGCTGGATTATGTATATCACCAATTTTCTCTATTCAAATTCATTCTGACTTCTGTAAAAAAAAAAAAAAAAAATTAGGATTTATTTTGGAATTAAAAAGCTTGCATTTATCATTTCTATTAATGCAGATCAAAATATAAAAAGGTTACATGGATTATTTTTTCGCCATCCGCTGCTCAGTAATTAATTCAGTGAAGGCTTTTCGTTTATGTTTTTGAAACTGTGGACATCCGTGTGGTGCGTTGTTGTTATTGCTGTTGTTGTTCTTAATCAACGCACTTAATGGTAAAGAAACAGTGATATAATGAAAATAAACACCCGGGAACACAATGCTAATCGCCCGCCAAAATACGTTGCTGGCTAAGGTACAAGCTTTCTACAAACCAAATTTTAAAAAAAAAAAAAAAAAAAAAAAAATAATCGCAACACTCTACGGAATTCAGTCACCGCGTTTAACAAGAAACCAAACCGTATTAAAAAATATATGGCAGCTGGCATTCGGTCGTCTTTGATCAGATTCCCACCAAAGATAATAGGCTTCAGCACATCCACATAGTTGCTATTTCCTGAAGGCTTGGTGAAAATTCGTCCACAACTTTTCGAGATATTTTGGCAACACACACACACATACACACACACACACACACACACACACACACACACACACACACACACACACACACACACCGACAAAATGCATATCGCCTCGCCTTGCTAACCGGAGGCAATAACAACGCAAAGGATCTAACTCTTCCGCAAACTTGGAGAAAATACACATCACTCATCACCAAGGCGCAAAATTACAGTTCTCCATACCTAGCCATTAAAGCTAAGTTACTACCAAGAGAGGGAAGCAAAGAATTCTACCCATTCCAGTAAAATTCCATCAGAACTATCAAATACATCAAGAAAATCACAACGTTTAGGGTGCCGTGCCTCTTGATGCCGTGCGAGTCACTGTACACAATAGCGAGAATGGAGTGCGATCTCTCAGTGACGGGGGCTGGGGTGGCGCTGCTTAATCTCCTGCCATCTCCAGCAACGGCCTTCAGTTACCCAAATTCTGGCCAACATTCCTCGAGTGTCTCCTCCTCTTCAAGTGTTCTCTGGCATTTATCTCCCCACCATCATTACCCACACACATCACGCGTATCTCCCAGCCACACAACTTACTCCAAATTCCTGTCCATGTCTTTACACACACACACACACACACACACACACACACACACACACACACACACACACACACACACACACACACAGTGGCTGTACGGAGGTGATGGCGGTTGTCTGGAAGTGACTACTATAATCTTGAGGTACACGGTAAGTAGGCTATGCAGGCACGATATCCAGGGCATGTGTTCTTAAGCATCTGTATCCCCTTCTTCCTTTTACTGGGATAATTTTACTGCCTCGACCAAGCAAGATGATTTTCACTGTAACATTAATTAATTTTAGACCCTTGTACCGCATCAAACTGCCAATAGGAGAGGTGTTATTGAGAGAATATGGATTTGATTCAGGGTTTGAACACCTCCTAGATGAGGGAAAGAACAAACGAAGGTAAACTGGGTGAATAAAATGAGGGTACCGTAGTGTAAGTAAGGCGAGACGTACTGGATGGTAGGAAATGGAGGTAAGGTGAGAAACATAGTATTCAGGTACCGGATGAGGATGATGGAAGCAGGGGTGAGTGGGCTGGACACCTTCATTACCTGTCACCGGAAGTAATTACAGATAAAGCTGATGAACGAGGCACTGACAGGACAGATTGGTGACGATCCAGATGGAATATCAGGGTGGTGAACCTTTTTATCGATGTGTGTGTGTGTGCGTGTGTGTGTGTGTGTGTGTGTGTGTGTGTGTTAATGTCCAGTAAATAACAAGGTTTCCACCCACTTTTTAATTTGGCTGTCGACGAAACGTTCATTGTCCCACAGGCATTCTGATGAACATTTTTGTGTGAAATTTGAAGGCTTGAATGACAAGCGAATGGATGCATGGCTCATTTCACTGGGTAGTTATTAGTCAAACTGTTGCGATATTCAGGTCATACTTCTGCAGTCCACCCATCTCATGTAACATCATCATCATCATCATCATCATCCAGTTTGGGTGGGGAGATTGAAAACACCAATCTGTGAATTAACTGGCACATGAATCAAAGTAGGAAGGAAAAAAAAACTCCTTGAAGAATTGTTGTCTCTAAAACACACACACACACACACACACACACACACACACACACAGCAGCCAACGTGGCGTTGCTGTGACAACGGGTCAGCCTCTCAGCCGGAAGTCATGTCATAACCTTCGTGACCTCTGCCCTGGTGGTGATCGCCGCTCTCTCTCGCGAACACTACATCACCTTTAATTTTCTTCCAGTGTACTTGGCTCAACGATCAAGGGACTCTTCGAAAATTAAGACTCATGTCCCCTCCTTCTGTTACTGCTAAGATGAATGAACATGTCAAGGAAGTTGCAGACTGCCTGACAAACCCAGCCATTGGTGTCACGTGGGTAAGTGATGAACTCCTCCACCATTCATCACAAGCCACACCTTTTCATTGGTACATTTTGTTCCCACACTTTATTATTGGCACATTTTGTTCCACAGATCCGCAACAAAGGACACTTATTTGCCTGAACACTGTTAACGCTACTCCTTGGCAAGCATTTGAGCTAACACGAACGTACAGTAGCCAGCAGGTGATAGTATTATGGCTATCACTGAAAGTATTGTACATCATGTTGTGTCTAGGTATGCATTTAGGAAGGAATAATATTGGTTGTTATATCTTAGCTAAACTCTGCTTTACTAGGAACAAACTCACTTCAGCAATGAAAATAAATATCAGCATACAATATAAAAGTCTGAAAACCATGAGATATGAATAATAGATCTGTCAGTCTTTTAATTAACCGGGTATGTATATAATTGTGTACATCTATCTATCTGTCATTCTATCTGTCTATCTATCTATCTATAAATGAAAGCACACACACACACACAAACACGAAACCATACCTTGGAATATGTCAGTATCTGGGTTAATAATTTTGTTTTCACTCTCCTATTTCTTGGCCCAATCAACCCACATGCAATAACATGAAAATTTTCGCATGATGATGAAAGTGATGATGATGAGGAGGACGTAGTGGAATTCATACAATTTTCCTCAGACTAAGGCAGAAGTTTCGTAGCAAAAAACAAAAAAGTATGGAAACAGAAGTAGAAAAAATAAGGTCTGAAAACAATGTGCAAAAACTCGTTCTCCTTGAAGGCTGGAACGTAGGATTCAGCGCTGTTCGCAAAGTATCTTCCTTGGAGAATCTAACCCCCTTTCATTCGACAGTTATGTGGTCTGGCTTGGCACTGGTTTACTTATTTATTTATTTAGAGTGAGTTAAGAAGGTAAATTAAAAGAAATCAATCACCCAACAGTCAAAAATGTACTATCGCGGATATTAATAACGATCCATTTCCTTACGATAAATTACAAGACACTGAGCAATGACTTTTGAAATCCAGTGAAGCGATCTTCGGAAACCAACAGACTTTTCAGAATATCCTGTAAGAGTTTCATATTTGTTCGATATTCCTGCTCGCAACTGTACCTCTTAGTTTCACCGCCACCTGTTGCTATGTAAGTCTTGGGGAAACTCATGCCATATTTCACTTCACAGATTTAGAGACAGGATTTGATAAGGCTCGACTCGTGCGCTCGATTCGGATAAAGTAGACTCGATTTTTGCCTCTACTAAATACATGCAAACTTCCAGGCTGATCATCTTTTTACAAATTTCGTGTTAAAATGTTTTACCTTAGCCCCACGTAAACAGACATGGAAATTTTGACCAGATTATGGTGGGATTCAGCGCCTTCGCCACCGAATTTCAATTAAATGTCGGTGTCACATCCCAGTGGTGAGGAGCCAGACGCCCGATGGAGTGTGTGGCTGGCCGAGGCTGCGTCGTGTTAACACATTCATATGCAGATTACGGGGTCCTTCATTATGCACCCCACCAAACACAAACACAGGGGTACTAGGCCACCTGTTGATGTTGGTAGATTGGAGGACCAGACAAACAACAGCAATCTAGAAGGGCGCTCAAGTGTGTGCGTCCATTACACCGTCACTGAGACGGTATTTGGTGTAATTTACCACAACAACCATTTGCTTTGATATAATTTTTAGTAACTTCACTCTTGGTTCTACAGGATCGTGTCTAAAAATTATCAGCATCATCTCGTTATATTTATATATTCTAATTATTTTCGGTACAATGGACACACGGACAGACAGACAAGGACGAAGCTGGGTGGCTTGATCTATCGCACTAACTACCTTCAAGTTTTCACACATCCATCATCTTACTTGCAAGATCCAGATGTATGAGGGCTAAGTGCTGAGAAAATTAATGGCCCAGGAGCACAGAAGCTGCCAAAAATTACAGACCCAGATGTTTCGGTCACCTCTGAAGTGGTAACACGGTATGACATGCGTTTCGTTCAGGTATTAATCATGTTCATCAGTAGAAGGAAAACTAACAAATCACCCTTTTCGACTTCTTGTTATGTGTTATCAGTTTCAAATACCGATGGTCTGATTTATATGTGGACTATATTTCACCTGACACAAGTTACATTATATATTTTTAGCGTTACCATTACAGGAGTTACGTAGAGCTGTGTGGTTAATCAGTCAAGGTACGCAACCCATCGTAAAAGGCAAGGTATTCTCCCATTCTTACCCATTTCTTAAAGTTCTCTGTCGTTTATGGGGTTTTCTCCTACATGGGTAAACACATATATTCGCATTTCGAATCACGGCATCCACCATCGCCAAAATGATCTTTATCTGACTTTCGTGTAACTATTACCAGCTCGAACTACAGAAATATCTTTAGAAATATTCAGCGATGATTCATTACGTACTCTTAACTCCCAGCTTACATACTGCTCCAGCTAATTATTAGATATGAGGGAATCCCCATGGAACACACACACACACACACCTCAACTCTCACATCTTCACCACAGCGTAAAGTGGAAGATGTGTAGCCCCTGATGACGGCTGAGCGGAGTTATCTTGATCGTAGAGGCGTCGGAAGGGCGAAGTAATCTTATGCAGAACATTTGTGTGTGAAGTACGCGTGTCTGTAAGACGAAGTAGACGCTCTCAAATGTCTCCTTTAATACCTCCTTTATGCTTTCCTGATCAAATTTCTGGATATTATCAAACCCATTCAGTTAAAGGAAATAGGGTTAAAGCAAAGATGATGTTGATGTTAGAAGGTGTGTGTAATATTATGCTGCATAAATCTGGCCTATAATTGTCCTCCGCCACTACAAACAGGACCGTATGACCTCGCAACAAGGTCGTTCGTCACCCCAGTATGACCTCGCTTGATATACTCCAACCATCTCCCTCAAGTGCTAGATTTTCGTACTTATTTATAGTTACGTAATCAAGCTCTAAACTTTATAAACATGAAAGAGTGTTTGAAGTGTGTAATAACCGCGCCCACCACCTAGTCTAATGATAGAACATTTGACTTTGCCCTGTGTGTGTGTGTGTGTGTGTGTGTGTGTGTGTGTGTGTGTGTGTGTGTGTGTGTGTGTGTGTGTGTGTGTGTGTGTGTGTGTGTGTGTGTGTGTGTGTGTGTGTGTGTGTCATGAGGGTAAACTATGAGTGAGTGATGGTGAGGCCCCACGGGTGGTCGTCAGCATACTCGTACACTCACCCTCACGTACACTCAAACACACACATTCTCTTGCTATTACTCCACCAGTATATCCTCTTCACACACACACACACACACACACACACACACACACACACACACACACACACTATCCTTCCCTCACCCTTCTTCACACACCAATCCTCATGTGGCTTTCTTCACACACTCTCCCTCACACACTCTACCCCAAATCCTAACTCAAACACCCTACCTCACACACCCTCCCTCAGTCACCTTCCTTGACGTATTAAATTATCCGAAAATGACAAAAATGAACCTTGCTCGCGTCATGAACAGTAAGAGTGTTAACTGGGCCACACCGTAGTGATCTTATAGTCAGTGAAAGCTTAGGGCCTACACGCAAGATGAGTCTAGTCTCACGCTAGGCAATTGCACAGCTGCTTCAACATCCTCCTCTCCCTCCCAAACACCCATGCCTCTGCTCTCATGGGTGAAGAATGCATCCAGTAAATTCCAGTCAAATATTTCTCCTAGAAGAGAGGATTTCTGCCGTAATCCTGAGTACCCAAGGATAGGTGATGGAGCCAACGTGGTATGCCCCTCATGCTATGTTCAAGACACCCCCAGCCACTTCTTACGCTTGTACCGATACTTAATGTGCCCAGGAAATATAACACTCACCCCGACTTGCATCTTAGGCCACTTTCCCTACACAGCCACACATACTTCATTTTAATATTACCTACTTGAACTCCGGTAAAAAAAGTCAACTACTATTTGGTGAAGGATGGCATTTCAACATGAGGTCATTATATAAAATTGTGTTGTAATTATTTTCCCCCCTCCTCAGTATACAGTTATATATGCCATACGAACCCAGTGGAAGAGTGGGCAGTAGTATTTATTTCTGGCATCTATTAAATCGAGAGACAGGCGCTCAGTGGTGTGGAATGTGTCTGGGAGAGCAAGGTTATATTTTTGGCCTTTTTCGGCTTCACTTGGCTAATTTAGGAAAACTACTCAATACAGGAAGGCAATTTTCATGAGTTTCAAAAAGGTTAGGCATGCTATAATGGGTCTAATAGCAGAAAGAAAGAGAGAGAGAGAGAGAGAGAGAGAGAGAGAGAGAGAGAGAGAGAGAGAGAGAGAGAGAGAGAGATACATCTGGTGCTCTGCTCTTGCCTAAGTATTTTTTTTTTTTTGCTTGTCCTCCAAACAAGGAAAGGAAACTAGAACAACTCTGCTGTGTGTTGCCGGACCCTCAAGGTAAAGGCTGACTCGGCCCTATATCAATAAAATACACAAAACATAAATACAGTAGAAATCGATAAAACTCTGCGGGAAATCTATCGTATTTCACACTGCTGTCTCCCACCCCCCTAAAGGGGCATAAAAAGAGGAAAAAGGGCCTCTAAAAAGACCCTAAATGAAGGATCCTCTGAGGGTCCTCTGGGGATGGGGGAAGGGTTTAAGGAAGGTCCCTATAACTGTCAGGGAGATTCTATGGGGCTGCAAAGTTCTAATTTGAAATCGATTCCTCAGTATGTCAGTAATTCAGTGACAATGGCTCTTGTAGGACAACCCCCAGGTGGGTCCGGCAAAGGCAAAGGCTGGAGCAACTAATACCCAGGTAAGGAAATGGGTCCCACATATATCATCCAATTTCTGGTATAATTCCCTCGGTAGTTTATCACAAAAAGATCACATAAACTGTCATGAGATGTCCTCAGCTGGAATTAAAAATTATAATTATCTTCATGTGTTCCAACAATGGTTCAAAGGTCACTGTACCCTAGCATCATGACACAAGCGGACAAGGGGAAACTATAAATAAAAAGACACCAAACAGACACACAAAAACCTATTTACTAACCAAAAACTACAACCCTGACAAAAACAGTGTAACTGGAACCCCCATACTTCCTGCCTCCCTATCCTATTTCACAACAACCCTTATCATTAGCTCCTGATGAGGGGTTTTTAGCCATGTACTTCTTGACTGATCAGGTCACACATAAAACTTTCGAGTCTGTTATTTTCGTTAAACATTTCCAAACACCTTGTTCACCTGTACTGCATACTTAATCACAGTCTATGATTCTTGATGTGACTCATATAAATATAACCCCTCTCTGTTATACAAGGAGACAGAAGCGTCACTGTACAATAGGGTTAACTCTAACATGTGACTCACGCCTCAAACACACTTCACACAGCCACACATCTCACTCACGCCTCACACTGCAGCACCACACAGTATACTCGTATCACCTTACTCTGCTACCAACTTACATTTCCACACCACGCACTTCCACACCATACCAGATCGCCAACCACGCATTACCATACCATATAATGCCACACCACACATTACCATACCATATAATGCCACACCACACATTACCACACCACACCATACAACACCACACCACACCCTGTCACATCACCAAACTCACACCTGACACTGCCAAACTTCACACAGACCTCAACTGGAACACATCACACTGAGTCTCCACATACACGACACACATACGCCACACATTACAGTCCTCCCTTTTTTCTACGACACACAGACGTCTTTATCACCCTCTAAAACCCCACCACGAGAGGAGAGTCAGGTCGGGCCATACTAACAACTACTCTGCACACCTACAATTACTCTATCATCACGTACTGAATTGGCAGGTACCTCCAAATTACCTGGTGGAAAAAAAGGCTGCTGAGTGGGAGCGTATGGGGTGCTGACGTGATGATGATGAGTCAGGTGTGGTGCAGGGTGTGGTGAGGTGTGGTGCAAGGTGAGGTGTGGTATAGGGTGAGGTGTGGTGCAGGGTGAGGTGTGGTGCAAGGTGAGATGTGGTGTAGGGAGAGGTGTGTTGGAGGGTGAAGTGTGGTGCAGGGTGAGGTATGTTGCAGGGTGAGGTGTGGTGCAAGGTGTGTAAAGTGCAGGGTGAGGTGTGGTGTAGGGTGAGGTATGGTACAGGGTGAGGTGTGGTGCAGGGTGAGGTGTGGTGTAGGGTGAGGTATGGTACAGGGTGAGGTGTGGTGCAGGGTGAGGTGTGGTGTGGTGCAGGGTGAGGTTAGGTGCAGGGTGAGGTATGGTGCAGGGAGTGTATGGTGCAGAGTGAGGTGTGGTGCAAGGTGAGGTGTGATGCACGATGAGGTGTGGTGCAAGGTGAGGTAAGGTGCAGGGTGAGGTGTGGTGTGGGGTGAGGTATGGTGCAGTTGTGGTCAGGGAGAAGTAACAGACGGGGGTGGAAATACCTGGCCTGTAATTACTGTCATTAAGTCATAATTACCCCTTAATAACTCCCCATACAATCATACACTACAATATCACTTTTTACCTTTGATGATTCAGTTTCCTCTCCTATATAATTACTGCAGATACTGGTCTAAATAAATGATATGTATTAGGGCATCTACGACCTAGCATTGTGTCTCTGGAATGTCTAAAAACATAAACATAAACATAGACGTTATACAATGCTGACGTTGACGCAAGACTGGTGCATTGGTCTGACGTCATACTAAAATAAACGTGTGAGTCATGGTGTTCGGGTGGGTGAATGAAGAGAAGTAGTACGGCACCAAACCAGGCCGTGCCATCAGCTGGAATTATCAACACTGCTCCCATGTTTGTTTTCGTACGTGACGTCACAAGGATGGGGCCACCTCGTCTGTGTTTATCCGTCTTTTTGCTTTTCTAGTTATAGCCGAGAACAGAAGGTTAACGAGGAAAAATGGAGGGAGCGACCTAAATGGCTGGATATGTTTAACGATTCGCGATAGGATGATGGTATGAGAGGATATTAATATGTCATATTGTGATGTCGAACGCAACATACGAGAATAATAAATGTCGTGCTGTGATGTCTGCCGCAGCATATTATGGAGGGTTATACTTTTATGACTAATATTAGAGAGAGAGAGAGAGAGAGAGAGAGAGAGAGAGAGAGAGAGAACCAAATTGTGTATGTTTGCAATGTACCAAGTTTTAATTTCGTTTAATCTTGCGTAACGTCAGCAATATATTCTTACATATTAATACACACCATCCTTACAAGCAGGTGGAACTAGACCTTAACACATTTCCTTTAGCTGTTCATTCTGTTTATCGGTATCAAGATTAGCTTTTTAAAAATCTGGCAACTAGGGTCGGATGCTCAAATTTGAAATCGAGAAAAGGAATGCAGACCCCAAAATTTGACGACTTTTGAAGTACCTGACAATGATGGGACGTATCTGGCCTTCCTGTATGACTGCTGACTGCTTTCTGTAATATGGGATGCAGGCTAACCATACGCAATAACCACAGGTGTTCCATAAATGACCCTCAGAAATTACGGTCATTGCACTCTACTTTGCAATTTGAGGTTTAAATTTACGACCTGTTAACAATGACTAACCTATTTAACACTTTAATCCCTCTCTCTCTAGCTTGGTTATCAGACGTTTCCAGTGACAGACGTATCCTTCAATAATTCCTATAACAAGAGAGGTTTTCCACGGAGTGAATGGAATTATGTGAAAATACCAAAAAACAGAAACATAACGTCATGGCAGTGGAGGGATTTGGAACGTTTAGTCCTTTTCCCGCACGTGCTTCGTAACGTGGTGGAACAGTAAGTAGTGGAGTATTTAGTAGTAACCTGCGTGTTATAGCAAGCATTCCCTTCATCAGTAACGCCAGCGATGTATATTTCTACTCTACTGATAACGCATTTGTGACGCGCAGTTGACGTGAACAACACCAGACGCCCATCCTCGATACTGAGAACCTCACAGTTTTAGTATGGTTGAACTTTGTCGGGTTTCTGTGGAATTTTGTGCGGCTTAAAAAGAGTGCAGCTGAAAAAAGTAGCTACAGCAAATCTAGACAGCCCCACTCCACAGAAAGCAACTCCATGAAATCTTGACGCTCTCAGCAAAGACAAATAACGCCACAGATGCATGTAAACTGATTTCAGTAGCAATACAAAAGCTGGCCTTAAAACCGTCTTCTGTAACGTTCCTGGTCGGTTGTGAACGCTAACCGAAACCACTTCTTCCTCCTCAACCGCCTGGGAGACCACTGCTTGCTTACTTTATAGAGTGGGGAAAAAAAAATCATCAGCCCAAGAACGTCCACTGCTTGACGGCTTCTTCTGTTTTCCTCTGCTCCAATGGTTATTTGTCATTTTTTTTTTTTTTTTTTAGCGTATCTCAAACTTGTTCTCGTTTACTTTTTTACCCGAGACCACAGCCAGCAGGGCAATGAGTGGCCAGCGTTCTTCTTCTGCTTCTGGTGAATTTATTAAAAAGAGGCGCCTTTGGAGAAATAAAAGTGGTACCATATAAGGTAATTTGACATGGAGAATCCTAATCTGCCATCAGCTGACACCTGAGGTGGCGCAATCTAGCGACAACTTTAGTAAAAGTGCTTAATTTATGCAAACTGTTTGATACATGATCCTCGCCCAGGTCCCAGAGTAATTCTACTGTTGTTTCTCTCTCCGTCTTTGGGTTGACATCCTCTTACTCTAGAGACCGTGTGTTCTACGAATGGCGTGACTTGTCCATAAATAGTTGTGCTTTAAAACTATAGGCTTTGTGTGTATACTGTGAAGGACACACTGAATTATATATGCAGAATTATATTTTTTCAATCCGTTATTTCAGACAAAAGCCAAAGAAACATCATGAGGAGAATGTGTATGAAAAAAAAAAAATGAAGGTATATAATCAGTGTGCCCCAGTACAGCAAATGAAACACGTGTATCAAAACAGTTGCTATGTTTAAAAATGAAGCTTTATCAGTAATTTCCTCCTAAAATCAGTATCACACCAACATATGGCAGTGGACACCAGGGACGCTCTTATAGTGAATAATTTATGCTTTACGAAACATATATATATATTTTTTACTTATGCTACCTTTTGACGATGTTAGCAAGCTTAGGACAGACTTTTCGAGCAGAGGAGTTACACGCAGCCTTCATAACCCTTTCAGAGTTTTCTCAAGGTGAATAAAAATCATCTGGCTGCAGCGAGTGTAAATTATGAAGGAGGTCACTTGAGTTATGGGGGTTAAACAGCGCCTGAAAATATACACAGATTAGGGAAGAAAATACTGGGGAAATTATTTTGGCTTCTAACATGTTTTACTAAGTGGCTCTGTTCACCAAGCCTTGTAAAATGCAATCAGATAAGGTAAACACAAACAAACATGACGAAGACTATTCATTTAGGTTCAAATCATGTACGAGCTTCATGTGTTTTCATAGAATCCCACTCAAGGGAGCAGGTGGCCTGGGAAACAATCATTTTCTTTTTTCTGTTCTTTTCCCTATTTCTTTCTTTTTTTGCGTGTGTTCAGATCCCCTTACTCAATGGACAAAGCCTCCGTCCTCTTCAATAAAAGGGGTCTCTTTCATGTATAATAAAACCGTCTGTCAGCTGAAAAAATAAAGTCTCTATACGCTTCCTGAAGAATTTTTTGCTCGTGTTGCAGAATAATGCGAGGACGACGAGAGACAAAAAGCATTTATAAAGGCCACAGCTGAGGCTATGTTGTGTGTGTGTAAGTTAATGTGTTGGTATAAACTTTATGGTCGAACAACTGGTTATACAGAGAACATTCATGATTCATAATTATCATAATATTTGTGCCACATGACAAATGGCTCTGAGACAATTAAAGGGGACTAAGCACTTCATTCTAAAGAGTCCCTGCTTAATCGAAGAAGACTGTTGATGACAAGGGTATACCTAAAAGGAAGGATGTTGTCATACATGGCTTAAACTCTTCAAATGCCTTACGTTTAGACACTTGTGAATCGATAAGAAGAAAGATGGTGGGATGCAGACTTGAGACAGAGCACTGGAAGGTACAAGGTGAGGATATCGAAAAGAAGGACAATACTTTAAGTAGTTCCACGAAGCACATTGCCAAAAAATTGATTTCGAGCGAATAGGTGATGATGTTTGATGAGTTCCATAGTTTTATTTATTGTTTATTTATCTGTTGTCTGACGCGGCATCCTCTGAGTGGTAACAGATTCAACCTATGGGAAATCATAGTATCTTTAGCGTGGATTATTTTGCCTGTGGAGTGAGGCAGAAAATTTCGAAGGTCAAAATATGAGGAACCATTTCACGGGGTACTTTCAGCTTCTGTTTCTTAAATTTTCATGGTATCCTGTTCTTACGTACCCCATTTATAGCTGCGGGGGATTAAGATGAAGAGGAAGATGATAAAAGTAAATACTGAAATAACAGCAGACATTAGATTTGCAAATTTAATGGAGACATGAATGAAAAAAACATCCGTCCTTGTGGCTGGGCATGAAAGCAACATTTAGACAGAGGGAGAAAGCCTTCCTGGTATTTGAGTAAGGATTCTGGCAGGGCTGTGGTGTGTGTGTGTGTGTGTGTGTGTGTGTGTGTGTGTGTGTGTGTGTGTAATGGTATGTGTCTGGTGTATGTATGTACGGCGTAGCGCGTTTGTGGAAAGTGATGTTATGTGCAGTGGTGTGTGTGTGTGTGTGTGTGTGTGTGTGTGTGTGTGTGTGTGTGTGTGTGTGTGTGTGTGTGTGTGTGTGTGTGTGTGTGTGTGTGTGTGTGTGTGTGTTTTAGAGATGCCTGCTGCCTTCTCATAAAGAGGTGCATTGTTCATAGGCTCCCACTGGCATCATTAGAGGGTCAGGTTTCCCAACAAAGTAGTGTAACTTAATTCCCAGTATAAATTCATAGGAGAAACACTTTGCAAGTTTACTCTGCAACATTATTCAAGAGGGTGATGAAAATTTTGGACAACCACTCACGGGAAAACATCTCACTTTAATTTTCTGCTAACACCACTCTCTCTCTCTCTCTCTCTCTCTCTCTTGCCTGGGCCTGGAGAACTGTAACTGTGTGGAGGGGGAGGTGATGAGGACAACAGAACACGGCTGACAGTCGTAAAAGCACATCAGGCACCGACACCCGCGTCATGTTCTGCACACACACACACACACACACACACACACACACACACACACACACACACACACACACACACACACCACTGCACATAACATCACTTTCCATAAACGCGCTACGGCGTGCACGCGTACACCAGACACATACCATTACACATACACACCCACACCCACACCCACACCCACACACACACACACGCAATTAATAAAGAGATGCACTTGTAGCAGTAATTCGAGATTAATTGTTCATGGTGACCCACTTACTCCATTAATTTTCTTTTTAGCAATACACGCAAATAATACAATGTTAGCTGCCACCTCTAACTGTCATCATCATCATCATCATTAACATCGTCATTACCAACAGTTTTATCATCATCATTTTCATCACCAATATCTCAGGATCTCCATCTTCATCATCATCATCACTATCATCATCATCATCATCGTGCTAACACCATTCCTCAGAGACAAGAACATGTAAACACAAAAGAAGAAGTATCATCAAGATATTTATTGCAATGGACTACACACACACACACACACACACACACACAGTTTCGATTGTTTACAGACATGATATTTTTGGCCTTGTAAAATAAAATCCAACAGTGAAAATAAGAGCCTTGATAATTTTACGAGCTGAAATGTGGCGGGAACCGAGGAACGTTACTAAATATAGCCCCTATTTTGTGAGGCAGTGAAAGTTTGCGTGCGTGCGTGTGTGTGTGTGTGTGTGTGTGTGTGTGTGTGTGTGTGTGTGTGTGTGTGTGTGTGTGTGTGTGTGTGTGTGTGTGTGTGTGTGTGTGTGTGTGTGTGTGTAGGAGGGGGAGGCGCGCTGTCTGGCTTCCTTCCAAAACTCCTGACCCAGTTAAGGATGATAAAAAAAATAATAATAATAATAAAAACAATCGCTCGCACCATCTCTTTCTCCGGAGCGTTTTCGAGAAGCAAAACATTACAACATAGGATTTCTTGTTCCTGTTTATCTTTCTCCCCCCCCCCTCTCTCTCTCTCACACACACACACACACACACACACACACACACACACTATATCTACCCAATTTTTATATATGTGGGAAGATACTGGGCGGGAAATATAAAGGTGAGAGGTAATCATTCAGCACAGTAAAATCTTTAACCTAACCCGTAATTATCAGGCTTGGTTGACAATTCCAATTAACCTGTAAATTTTCGTTGAAGTAGGACACCTGTATCACGCTGTAAATAGGTCAAAATAGGTGAAAATTGAGTCTGTGGTGAGAGCAACTTGAGGGCAAAGTGTAGAAGAGTTCTGTTCAAGGTAATGGGATTGATAAGAATAGAACTAAATCTATTATTAGTCCTTAAGTTGGCCCATTCCTTCCATCGTGTGTGTGTGTGTGTGTGTGTGTGTGTGTGTGTGAGAGAGAGAGAGAGAGAGAGAGAGAGAGAGAGAGAGTGTGTGTGTGTGTGTGTGTGTGTGTGTGTGTGTGTGTGTGTGTGTGTGTGTGTGTGTGTGTGTGTGTGTGTGTGTGTGTGTACGTCTGTTTGTGTACATTGTGGGGGTCAGAAGGAAGGGTCAAGCTAGGATATTAAGCGATGTTCATGAGATAAAGAATGTAAAGTTTATCAGGGAAGGGTTGAGCGTAAATATAATGATGAGATGAGGGTGTGGAGCTTTATGCACACTTGGGATTAGAGACAAGATGAGCAGCACGAGATCGAGACCATCAGAGGAGTAGGGGCGGACGAGATAACAAGTATAAGAGGAAGAGATGTTGGAGCGATGTGGAGATGAGTGTGCAGTGTGTGTATTTTAAAGCTAGTACAGAGAGAGAGAGAGAGAGAGAGTGAGAGAGGTTGTTAATAGAGAAATATATAAACATCAGCGGATGAACTCAAAAACTATCTTTCTATCCAGCGAGCCTTGGCACTCTCACCAATATATATAACACATTAGTAGCCGTCGAGAAGAGATATGATTAAAGCCTTTTTTCCTACTGCACTTTTAAACGCGGCTGTTTTTGCATTTAGTAACTTGATAGTCTGTTACGTACCATCGTGACATAATGCATTAGGTTATTTGGTTAGTTTCTTTTCATATGATAAAGATAAATGAAGGGGCAGTATACTAACAAAACCATTCTTCTTTGCAGGGTGTATTGACCCTAAAGTAGCAAATCCTGTGTGTATAATGAACAAATTGGAAGGCTAATCTTTGCATGTTAATTTCGTCTGAAGCATCTTCTTCTGATACATGATAAAAAAAGACAAAGGAATCATGTCGTATTTCGTCTCCTTTGCCACTCTGGGAATAAGAATATAAGATTTTCGGCCAATGGTGAAAAAAATGGTGTAATGACTCGTGACTGTTTGAGATCATGAATTAAATTACTTGGAAAAATAAAGAGAAATCATTACACACTTAACTTTATTAGGCGTATGACTCTCACACTAAAACCTGTCCTAGTGATGGGCATAAATCACTAGTAAGATGTCCCGCCTTCACCTGAGACCTTCTATACAGGTGTTCGTCACAAATCTCGACTCCTTTATTACGTGGAATGTAAAGAAAAAATTATGGGTCCTTATTAGTAAACAGGAAAAAATTACCGCCAGAAAAAAGGGAAGCTTCAAAGGAAAATGGTTCATCAAATTAACTCTACGGGAATTTTATATACACAATGAGACTCGGGAGAAGGTATGAATAAACACAGTCGTTATAATTCATTTTTTAGCCCTTGTTTGCCTTAGAATGTTAGCAAGATAGAGCCATATTCCTCCTCTAATTATAAGAATATACTGATTTATTCAGGAGTAAACTGGTAGGAAGAAAAGTATTTAAGGGTGAGCTGGTACGAACCCAAGTGTGTGTGTGTGTGTGTGTGTGTGTGTGTGTGTGTGTGTGTGTGTGTCAGCTCTCACGTCACATTACCCAGGCCACATCGTCCATCATGCAGTTGGAGGCCGCGTGACGTGCAAGGTTAGGAGACATACCACGTCACTTCTTCACACACAACAGACACCACGTCACAGTTCTTGCCTCACAGCTGATACCACGTCACTGTCAGAGGTCAAGAGACTCATTACGTCACTGTTCTTCCCTCATAGTAGACTCCACTTCACCGTTGCTGCCTCACCGTAAACACCACGTCGCTACTACCACCTCACAAGACACACGGCAACAAAAACACTCCCTCTTATGTTTGGAAACGGATGGAAATGGGTGTGCTGTTTGTAACTCCCCAAGCATAAACATGATACAAATTAATCAAGGTAGTTCAATGAGTCTAATCAGGGTAGGTGTGAATGCAGTGGATCATCGTAACATGTCTATATATCCCACAAGCTGATATCAGTAGGTAAATATGCTTTCAGATTACTATGTGTACAGAGGGTAGAGGGAGAAATTTATAGTGCCTCGTGAACCCGGAAGAAAAACAGCTTGACTTGAGCGTGATGCACTGGAGGGTCATGAGAGATGCTGTTGTAGGGGATGGAACAAATTAACTACACAACTGAGGACACAAAGCCAAAAAATAAACCAAAGCATCATATTCATCTCAGAGTTACTGATTAAAACTGTGACTAATACTTCCCAAACGTCTGCTATATCTGTCGGCAGCTAAAATACTGGTCACTGGTGTGGAATTCTATAGTATCTTTTGCTATGAAAGATATCCAGTCTCGAGGGATAGTTTGCAAATTTTATGAGACTGGTTTGCTATCTATCTATTGCCAGACGCCTTAATCCCGTAAGAGGTGGTCATAAACAAATCGCCTCCATGTAGCCCTGTCCCCAGCCATTTCACTGCCCTGCTCCCAGCTCACATCCCCCTCTTTCATATACCTCTCCACTCCCTCCCTACATCTCATCCTTAGCCTCCCCCTCCCTCTCCCCTTCTTCATCTCATTCACATACACTCTCCTCGTCAGTCTTTCGCTATCCAGCCTCTCCACATGGCCAAACCACCTCAGTGTGTTTCTCCTAACGCGTTCCATCACATCCACATCAGCACCAAAACTCTTCTTCACTTTGACTGATTTGCTAAAACTGGAACTCTGATGATAGTGTCTCTTGTAATAACCTGTTCCCATTTTTAGAGCTTGCCAACCTCATTAGTGTGGGGAATAGAACTAGAAAGACTATTGATGATGAGTAACACGTCTAGAGCACATAATTGCCTGGATCGCCAAGAAACACTGCCCTGGTAACGCATGTGGACGACTATAGGTAGACAAATGTGTGGTTCAGAGGGTGGGCACAAATAGCGATGAGGTCAGTGGGGGTGCGTCAGATCCCAACCACCACAACCATCACTTGAGCGACTAGCATGGACGACTGCCACTCAAGCGACAGCACAGCCAAACTGCCACTTGAGGCCGGAGTGGTGAGTGGCTAAGATTTGAGGGCCACTTCTGAGGCCGACGTCTGGGCCCGCTTTACTAATTGTCCGTGTGGGGTGGATGGGAGGCTGCTTATATAAGGTGTGTGTGTGTGTGTGTGTGTGTGTGTGTGTGTGTGTGTGTGTGTGTGTGTGTGTGTGTGTGTGTGTGTGTGTGTGTGTGTGTGTGTGTGTGTGTGTGTGTGTGTGTGTGTGTGTGTGTGTGTGTGTGTGTGTGTGTGTGTGTGTGTGTGTGTGTGTGTGTGTGAGAGAGAGAGAGAGAGAGAGAGAGGGGATGACGTCACTGATATACTGCTGTTCTGCTACGTCTACACCTGATATGATGACGTCAGGTATACTTTGGTGCTGCTATTCTCATTTACTATACACAAAGGATGAGTTTACTGACATACAGCCGTAGTATTAGTGTCGTGTACCAAGACGAGTTTACTGGTAGACTAGGCATAATTAGCTTATCTGGCGAATACTACTGTGAAGAAGCTACAAACAGCTATAATGTAAACTCCCTGGAAGGTATACTGGGATTAAACTGCCATGAAAAAGTTGTATCAGTCTATCTATCTATCTATAGCCAGACGCCTGAATCCCGTAAGGGGTGGCCACAAACAAATCGCTTCCATGTCGCCCTGTCCCCTGCTACTTCGCTGCCCTCCCCCCAGTTTACACCCCCCTCTCTCATATACCTCTCCACTCCATCCCTCCATCTCATCCTCGGTCTCCCCCTCCCTCTTCCCCCTCCCCGTCACTCACATACACTGCAGCACTGTCTTTTTCTGCCATTGAGCTACGTGACGAAAGTTGCAATAGGACGAAACACTGGGCCAATTTAAGGTGAAAGAGGTATAGTAAGCAAGGTTGCAGGCTTAAGTTGCAACACCACTGACCCTGAGATGCAACCAAGATGAATGTCAATGATGCTGCCTTTCACACTGGCCCTAAAGTGAACAGTGACAGATCAAGGCGACTATTGCATGACACGTGAAAACATAAAATACAAAGATACACATCGAACAAAATTCCTGAACAACAACAACAACGACAAAAATGTAATCAAATTGAAAAAGGAATATGTAACCCCTTCAGTGCTACGATCTCTTACATATTATTTCTTTCTATCATAAGACAAATTTCGAGGATAATGAGACGATGAATCAAGCGTTTTAAGTACTGAATCTAGGTGTGTAGTTTGTGTTATATCTTCCTTTAACTTCAACAAGAGGGACGTAATCTGCTGTCTAAAACGATGTCCTGGTTGATCAGAAGCGTATCTCCTTAATAATGATTCTGAATATGATTAAGATTTTTACCTACTACCGTTCACATACTCTGCTACTTACAAGACGCACGTAAGAACTTTTTATCCCATAATTTACGACAATTCACGTTTAAAACTGAATACTTTCTACTAATTCCTCGTTACCCCTCCATTTCCTCAAGGGTGTTCATGTAATTGTAGTTTCCTTGTAGTTAAACTAAATGTGGATTTGCATGAACGAATCTCCATAATTTACCTCTCTAAAAGGCATATATTTCTCTTTATACCTACTCATACGTTAGCATTTTCTTTTTCCCGCTGTAAAATCCTTAATCCTACTCACACTAGTTCAGGTAATATGATGATGATGATGATGATGATGATGATGTAAGCACCGTACGTGAGAAGCTGATGTACCAGAAACTAAGGCATAAGGTGCTCTCAAGCCTTCATGTTTATTGCCATTTTCCGTCTCGAGGTCTGGTTTCAAACAGGCAGCAGAGCTAAAACAGGAGCGATGTAAACACTGCCCCGAAACCGCTAAGGGCTGAGTATGGCTTGGTTTTCCTGGCTGTTATAGTGAGAACAGTATTTTTATGGTGAAATACTGAGGGGTCAAGACAAATACGCACAGATATATTACAAATTGGTGAGTTATTTGTCCTTGCTTCGTTGGCCATGTGACTCGCCGCTGCAATCATGTGTCCCACCCTGCTCCCCTCATCCATGTGCCCCGCCCTGCCCTGCCAGTCATGTGTCCCGCCCCATGTGCCTAGAATATGCCCCGCCCCGCCCCGCTGCCCCAGACGCTGTGTTCACAAGATAAGAGACAAGGGAGGTTTGGCTGCAGCAGGAGACGAGGCGACGGATAAGGTAGCGGAACAGAGGCAGGTTGTTTGGGTGGGGGTGCCAACACTAACCCTTATCCTGAAGATCCCAGTTTAACGTCTGTCTGTTTATATATTATCTTCGTCGCATCCTGTAATATCCTGACTAGATATCAAGACTTTCAGTAGTTTTTTCCTCACCACACCAGATATTCCTAAAATGATACTGCAGTGTCTCCCACATTCTCGGTTCTTTCTTGCACTGTATGGTTACCTATCTATCTGTCTATTGCCAGACGCCTTTATCTCATAAGGGGTGGCCACAAACAAATCGCCTCCATGTCGCCCTGTCCCTCGCTATTTCGCTGCCTTCCCCCAGCTCACAACCCCCTCTCTCAACCACACTGGAGTACATTATTACCTTTATCCTAACCAGCTATCCTAGTAGTGGGATGACGTGGGTAGGATTTAGGAAACCATAAAAGGGAAACCAAAATTTAAGGGAAGTTTTCAAGAGAACATCTAAATGAACCATACACCTGTTCATTAAGGCACTGAAGTAAGAGTAATCAGACCAGGTAATACAGAGGAATATCGAAGGCTGAAATGCGAAGGTGACGTCTAGTTTCCAGTGCGTGTTTCCTTTCTTCTCCATCCGGGTTCTTATCTCATTTATAAAGGTGGGAATAAGGTTAAGACACTGATAACGATAATACCATGCAATACACAAGACAGATTGGATGAGTTATACCCGGAACCAACAATTTCGACTCAGACACTGCAGGTATGAAGAGCGTCAAAGGCAGATTAAAACTTATAGCCTATTGAGTATACTATAATATATTCATTCAAATAATTCGCCACACTGTAAGGCAAGGCACACTACGGAAATTGCTTACATCCTCATCACAACCATCACCATCCCTAGTGTGTTGCGTGGTGTCAGGTAACGTGTTGCGTGGTGTCAGGTAACGTGTTGCGTGGTGTCAGGTAACGTGTTGCGTGGTGTCAGGTAACGTGTTGCGTGGTGTCAGGTAACGTGTTGCGTGGTGTCAGGTAACGTGTTGCGTGGTGTCAGGTAGTGTGTTGCGTGGTGTCAGGTAGTGTGTTGCGTAGTGTCAGGTAGTGTGTTGTGTGGTGTCAGGTAGTGTGTTGTATGGTGTCATGTAGTGTGTTGCGTGGTGTCAGGTAATGTGTTGCGTGGTGTCAGGTAGTGTGTTGCGTGGTGTCAGGTAGTGTGTCGTATGGTGTCAGGTAGTGTGTTGTATGGTGTCATGTAGTGTGTTGCGTGGTGTCAGGTAGTGTGTTGCGTGGTGTCAGGTAGTGTGTTGTGTGGTGTCGGGCAGTGTGTTGCGTGGTGTCAGGTAATGCGTTGCGTGGTGTCAGGTAGTGTGTTGCGTTGTGTCAGGTAGTGTGTTGCGTGGTGTCAGGTCCTCTCGCGGTGTTGTCAAGGCTGATCCAGGGATATAAGGAAAGTGTTGAGTCATGTGACCCGAGATGCCGGTGGGGTCCCTCTCAGCTGCCTCTCTGACCCCGCCATACCCCAGCACACCCCCGCCCCTCACCCTCCACCACTACCCCCACACCTCACCCTCCACAGCTACCCTTACACTCCACCACACCCCATCCTCACCTCCCACAGCTTTCCTCACTCTTCATCACACTCTCGATCCTCACCCTTAACCACACTCTCACCCCTCACCCTTCACAGCTTCCCTCACCCTCCATCATATCCTCATACCGATCTCATCACTATTCAACATTCACAGTGCACTACGCCACCTCAAATTGCAGATCCTACCACCAAGATCATACAGCTCCACATTCATCCATCAGAGCTTACTATTCAGAACTCAATACTCGTCCCTCACCACGCCACCCTGCCCTGTGTGTGTGTGTGTGTGTGTGTGTGTGTGTGTGTGTGTGTGTGTGTGTGTGTGTACAGACGCCTGAACAGTGTGATTAGCGGTGACGGAGACTGACCTAAACTTTTCCCTTCACCGAAATTGAGACCATTGAAATTATCATCTTGTGTGATATACTGTACAAGAACCCTCCATGTTGATGCCACTGCGCCCTGCTCCTTACGTATTAAAGCGGTTTCATTAAGTCCTAATGGAGCCGGGTTCAAATCCCCGCTGAGGCAGGGTAAAGGATTTGCATTTTATCAAAGCAGACTTTACTGATCTACCAAAAGACCCGCCATGTTGTTCAAGTACCCCCTCTAATACCAATACACCAGTCCTGTATGAAACAGTCCTAGCATGTATTCAATATGGACGGTGGGTGTTAGCGTCGAAGTGGTGCCATGTGGAGGTGTATGGTATGCAGAATGACTACTATACCTTGGAAGCAGGATGTGAAGCCTATGCCCAAAGTCGAACACATGAAGAAATATATATAGTACGTATATTACCACGGTGCGGACATGTTGTGTGTATGAAATTGGCGAACGAAGTATGTATGCGTAAGGGAAGAGTTGGCGATTTTCCTGAGGCGTGGCGTGATCAGGGAGCCTGGGTGGGCTGGGCTGGTGTTTGACGTGATGAAGGAGCCTGTCTGGGCTGGGCTGGGTTGAAGGAATGTGCTGCATGATGCGGGAGCCTGACTGGGCTAGTGTTCGGTATGATGACGAAGCCTGGCTGATGTGAGCTGGTGTACGGCACAGAGACTGGCTGGGCTTGGGCTGGGCAGGTGTGTGTGTGAACTGTTACCTCAATGACACTTCTCTGCTCACACACACACCAGAAAAACGTCATTAGTCGGCAGAATGGGATATAACGAACTAACATCAGGTACTGGAAGGTAAGTCCGGAGAGGGCTACTGAAGGGATTGACTGGGGACTGATAAACCTCTGCACTCCGTCAACACACACCTGTCTTACCGCATGCTTGGTGTCGCTGCATCAACCAATACTATCCTATTTCATCCATACGTAATTATTTCATGAATAATTATTAAGACTTCATTGGAAACACATCGCTCATTCTCAGGCAATTCACAGGGATGATGGTGGTGGTGGTGGTGGTGGTGGTGGTGGTGGTGGTGGTGGTGGTGGTGGTGGCGGTGGTAATGGTGGTAAAATGTATAGTCATGAATGAAGAGATAGTTGTATACAGAATGACAGTTCGTAATAGTGGTAATAGGAAACATAAATGGCATTACTAGTACACACTAAAATCAGTAAAGGAAGCAATGACACTAATAAAATAAAGTTAAATATGGTGTCAGAGAGGCGAGTGAAATTTGCATGGAAGTGCTGGTTGTGAGGATAACAGTTGATATGATGACAGTAATGAATGGAATTGCATTAATATTGACAGCAACGATGATACGTGCAGCGGTGATGATTGCAACAACTGTGTATGTGAATGAACTTGTGGCAATAGTGTTTTTATCCTTTTTTCTTTGTGAGTGGGAATGGTTATGTAAAAAATGAAACCGTGGTATTTTTGGAGAGACATAATGCAGTGGACATGATGGTAATGGAGACAGTGATGATACCAGGGAGTTTCAAGGTGGGTGGGGGTGTGGACAGCCCAAAAGACGATGGCTAGAGTAACTGAACGTGTGAGAATGTTAACTCTAGACACACACACACAAAAAGATATAAACAGATAAACGAAGCACCGGTGTACATGGGGATGAGCATGGGAAGGGTTGCACTTTTTTTTTTTTTTACATTACAACTGATTAAGAAGATGCGTGAAATTTCTGACTAAGGTTAAGCCCATATTTTAAATGGTTGAGTGACATAGGAAGAAATCTGGCCTCTTTCACTGAACATTCTATCAATATTTCCTGTTCTGTATGCTTTCTACTCTTGCCCCGTTTCTATTTTAGTAGAAAGAAGAGTTAGGATTTAGAAATACAAAAACGAGAGCACAAAATGAGAAACTACCATCACGAGACTCAATAAAGTAGTTTAAGTATCTGATCACTCACCAATTAAGCAAAATTATAATGACATGGAAGTGCAGTGTGGATCCTAATTACATCTGTCATCATAAACAATAATACAGTAATTCAACCAACTAGAAAGGCGAATCGGGGAGTTGTTTGTGAGTGAAAATTAAGTAAGGACACAGATGGAGCAGTCTTTATATCTCTGTAGTGGTAGAGGGAGAGGTGGGGAGAAGGGGTAGTGGTATTGGTGTGGGTTGGGGTGGGGGGAGAAGGGGTATTTGTGAGGTTGTATGGTTCAGGTTTGTTATGGTACTTGTAAGGTGTGAGAGAGAGAGAGAGAGAGAGAGAGAGAGAGAGAGAGAGAGAGAGAGAGAGAGAGAGAGAGAGAGAGAGAGAGAGAGAGAGAATACTTGGTTTTCATTACACATTAATTTTGTGTTGGAGAGATATTACAGATTAAGTATTGTCATATTTTTACACACACACACACACACACACACACACACACACACACACACAGCAAACTCTACGGATTCGTGTTGCCACATTTCACGCATCTGAATGGGGTTGACCTATGACCCCGCCATCCACTCACTCGATGTAGTAACTCTGCACTGACTGACAGGCCAAATAGTTTCCTGTAATTCAAGACATCACTTACTACGATGGGTGGTAGCCATATAACCCCAAAACACCTGGTGGTTTAGTAGGTTAACGCACTCTTAAGTATCGTGACTGCGTAAACTAGCCTCGGGCACCTACGCTCCTGACGGGACAAAAAAAGGACTGGATGATGTATGGATGGATTCTTTTTCTCCCATTTGCCCAAGGAAGAAATATACCAAGTCTGAAGTGAATTGGTGAAGATATGAAAGAATGACACAAGTTTGACAAATGTAAGGAAGTAAGAAGGAGGAATATAGGGAAATACAATCTTACAGTATGACCCTCCACCACATACTTGAGACCATAAGAAGGAACATTTTACTGTTTTCGAGAACTATATTATTTGTTATTGATGTGAATGTAGTTTGAGGTTATTAATTTCATTTGTTGTCGGCAATATCCTTGATGCCTACAAATCTTCTCACATCCTCGTCTGCTGGCTCCCTCACTCCTCGTCTTACCCTCTGTTAAATTCAAATGGATTTAAGTGATCTTTCTCAGGGGATCTTGCTTTTGTCTGCCCTGTCTTGCTCTCCTGTGATCTTTCTCAGGGAATCTTGCTTTGCCTGCTCTGTCTTCCTTAAGCTGGTGTGCTTGTTAGGACCGGCACCTGCCAAACAGTTTAGCCGGAAGAGTAAATACACACGTCAGTCCTTTTCTCTTCCTTGTATTTCACGCCACCTCTTGGGTTAGTGCCTCTTCCTTCCTCTTTGTTTAGTTTCTCATTAACTCGTATGCAGTCTTCAGAAATAGTTAAATGAATGACTCTCTATATACTGAAGTCTCTCTCTCTCTCTCTCCGTTAAGAGAAGGAAACCCCCAAAGCACATTCCTTTTTTTAGCATTCGTTCTAGCTGGGAAAATTTGACGAGCAAGGAAAAGGGAGAAATGGATTAGTAGGATTACAGAAGAACATGTAAGGAGTCTTGGAACATTGGCAGATGTATGGAGATGGATAAGGTGAACGATACTCACCCTAAGGGACCTGTAGCTGCCTTAAGATGGCGGGAAACTGTTGTGACTACGCTACATTGAGCATCTGATGCTAAACGTAAAAGCGTCATCTAATTTTTTGCCGAAACGGAACATAAACAGGCAAAAGTGAAATTACTCCTAGTGCAACGTAGGGTCCCTTTACTTCTGTGTGCAGTATACACCGCTTGTTTGTTGCAACTGTGACCCACCTTGACCTCAGCGGTTTGCAATATTGTCTGCTGGGGGTGAAATAGGGTCATGTGCCTCCACGTAATTAGAACTTTGCTGTAACGCATGACCGTCTTCCCGAGTGACGCTTCCACAAGACCGCTAGGCATCTTAAACCTACAAAATCACCAGGCATCTTAACACTACAAAATCACCAGGCCTCTTAACACTAAAAAAAATCACCAGGCACCTTAACGCTACAAAAAATCACCAGGCATCTTAAACCCACAAAATCACCAGGCATCTTCAAACTACAAAATCACCAGCATCTTCAAACTACAGAATCACCACGCATCTTCACACTACATCACGTAATACTATTAATTCATTTCATAATCAGCTTCTCTCTAAAACACTACACTCCTACCGTCCACTCACTGAATTAAACACATGTACAGCTTTGAACTGTCTCTGCTATACTGGATTCTGCGTCAGTTCATGGCAGGCGGGGCAGAATTAATCGGATTTGCAGAATAAATTTATAGTACGAGAGGGAGGGGGGAGTGAGCTGGGGGGAGGGCAGTCAAATGGTGGGTGACAGAGCGACTTGGAGGCGTTCTGTCTGCGGCCACCCTTTGCGGGATTAGGGCGTCGGGCTATAGATAGATAAATAGATTTCTTTTAAATAACGAAATAGAGTTGTTCTTTACGATTGTCAAATTAGTGATGCTTCTTTGGCTAGTAAGTATTTCATTTTTTTTTTTAAATAAGAAAACATGCAATTTCCAAGAAGAAAAATGATCCAGATCCTGAGAATATTCCTCCCAAATTTACAGCAATACCTGAAAGTAATTAAGTAGCCATATCTGAACCAGGTAACCAAAAGTGCTAACCCACCTGACATAAAATTCTTATCAAGGTGAGAACGCCATACGTCTTATCAAAAAGGGTATATACATCTCCCTTATCAGATAACTCAAGCGGTTTATCTGGTGCCAAGGTTTAATTTGAGATTTATTGAGGAAGGTACAGGGAAGGGGGATGACCGTACCCACAAGCAGAGAGGCTATGGGAGTCTTGGCACAGTGCTGGGGTTGGTGATGATGATGATGATAATGACTGTTGTTACTATTATTATTATTATTATTATTATTATTGTTGTTGTTGTTGCTATTATTATTATTATTATTATTATTATTATTGTTGTTACCATTATTATCATCATCAGTATTATCATTATTATTATTATTGTTATTGTCAGAGTTGTTCCTGTTATTATTATTATTATTTCTTTATTATCACTGTTAGCTTCCTCTGGCTGGGCAAATTTCCCAACGTTAGCTCCATAAAATATATCTGCGCGTTTAAAAATGTGAAATGATGAAAATGCAGACGGTCAAAACGAAACCTGAGAAACGACACTAAATTTAAAGCGAGAGAGAGAGAGAGAGAGAGAGAGAGAGAGAGAGAGAGAGAGAGGGCAGGAGAGACGGGAAAGACAACAGAGGAAAAGAAAATGGTGAAGGGGGACGAGGGCAGACCCAAATAAACACCCCGCCGCCGCTGTGTCTGGCTGTGGAGGCTAGGGAACCCATCACTCACCTCTATATCGCTTTCATATATACTGGGACCATATTCTCTGGGTCATACACCACCTTAACGCCTCTTCCTCTGCAATTTATTTTCTATATTACACCAGAGTATTCTCGTACATATCACACACGTATCATTTTAAGATGGACGTTGTAAAAATAAAACATCTCGAAACCACTTAGCTGTAGGTGTGTATTGTGTACTTCATCTAATTTCACGATGTACACTGTAATACTGATGCTACACAGGACTGTACAGAGTTTTCAAAGCACAGAGTCGTTGGTGTTCTTGTCGCGTGTGCCATATTTTCTAAACTAAGGGTACTTTGGCAGGATTCAAAGCAACCTGCACGTACTTGTAGGTTGATAAGCACAGATGGATCACGTTCTGTTTATATCCATAAGAAATATTGTAACTGGCCTCTAACGCGTATCTCACGCTATGGTTTCGAATGCTGTGGCTTCCCATCGTTGTTCTGGCAGCCTGAGAGTCGCCCTTGATGGGTGGAGAAGAGCAGCTGGGTGTGATGCTGAGTAATGTAGGTGGCGGACCCAACCTTCACCCCACATAACACAACATGAGGGGACGGCCATGACTCGGGCTGTCAAGGGTGCAAGGGGGCGAGAACACCACACACACACACACACACACACACACACACACACACACACACACACACACACACACACACACACACAGTACCATGGCTCTTGCATATACGTCAATTATCGTGGTGAGTAAGCATGTGATGGTAAGGCTTGCGATCATAACACAACACTGCACTCACTCACCCCCAGACCTCTTCAGACATCTCTAGGTACACTTATCTTCATCTCCACACCCCCAGCCTCCCTAGCCCGCATCCCAGCCCATCCGCGTCCATCCCACCCCCACTTCATTACTATCCCATTAACCTCGCCCTCATCCCAATTTACGCTAATTCACAAAACGCTGATCAACCGCTTTCAGCTCTTCCACAAGTTTATTTTATTTTTTTTATTATTCATGGACGAAGATGGATGTACATGTGGAATTAATATGAACATTTTTTTTTTTTCTGGGGGGAGGGGCATCATTGACGGCCTAAATAAATACATAAATACAAAACGAGATTGTCTTTGAATGCGCTTTTCCCGCCATCTCATCCCAGTCGTGTTTTCATGTCGGCTGGTCGTTGTCTTTCTCTGATTATTTTTCTTCTCTTTCTTTTATATTTTTATTTATCTATGAATATAATCGTAGAATTTTCTTTCACTGTTGACCTATCAGCATTAAACAGCTTCAGGACGACAGCCCCTTTCGCGGTTTACTTCTGCTGTCGCCTCACCATTTTTGTTTTGTGGAGAGCCGCGTGTTGAGAGAGTTTAGGCTGTTTATGTCTCTTTTATTTTACGGTGTCTTTGGCCTCAGTGTCGCCTCCCACGGCCGCCAGGGGTGAACGACTCCACTGATCCTTTACATTACAAGTTTCCGTAGGTCATAACTGGATCTTTATGTGTGGCACGCCTTGGGTTCATTTTTCTCTTTTCCTTTTCATTGATGGCTACAAAAATGACTGCATAGAGGTGTGGCTTGTTTTTCAATGGGACTCTGTTGGTAATGCTACAATGTTTTTTCTCGTTCCTGTGTTTGAATTTTGCCTACATATCCTCTGTATTGAAGTGGGATGTGGGGTGATGATGATGATGATAGTGAGGAAGATGAAGATGAAGATGATGATGGTGGTGGTGGTGGTGATGTGTTTACACGACCTTGGTGTGGTGACAGTGGTGGTGAAATAAAACGAGGCTGTGGTGATGTGTGGTTTTCCTGATGTGATGAGGTCATTATCCTTTGTGGGCCACTATAGTCTTGTGGAATGCGAGGGTGAAGTGATGAAGGATGGAGATAAGTGCGGTGAAGAAGAAAGGAGATGAGTGGAGTGATGAAGGATGGAGATGAGTGGAGTGATGAAGGATGGAGATAAGTGCGGTGACGAAGAATGGAGATGAGTGGAGTGATGAAGGATGGAGATGAGTGGAGTGATGAAGGATGGAGATGAGTGGAGTGATGAAGGATGGAGATGAGTGGAGTGATGAAGGATGGAGATGAGTGGAGTGATGCAGATTAGATGAGTGGAATGATGAAGACGAGATGAGTGGAGTGAAGCTGGATGGAAATGAGTGGAGTGATGAAGGATGGAGATAAGTGGAGTGATGAAGGACAGAGATGAGTGGAGTGATGAAGAGATGAGTGGAGTGAAGAAGAATGGGGATGATGGAAATGAGTGGAGTGATGATGGATGAAGATGAGTGAGGTGATGAAGACGAGATGGGTGACTGAGAAAGACAATTTAATTTTTGGCAAAGATTGAATTCCTTGGTAATATGGACAGCAAATTAATAACACAAACCTGAAAGTCTTACTGAGGCGTAAAATTAAAGGAGAAATTTTGACGATGTACGGTGAACCAATTGTATGTATAGTAAATTAAGTCACAGGTAATTAATAGGTGCTTAAAGAGAATAATTACCGCACTCAAAACCCAGCCAACAACTGATTAAAACTCTTGATATAAAGGTATTTGTGACAGGTCCTTTCTGAGGCGAGGTAGGAAAGCAGAGGAGAAGGTAAAGAAACCTAACCAATTTCCTTCCACTGGGTAACGTTGTGTATGCCTCCTCCTCCTCCTTCTCCTCCTCCTCCTCTTTCTCCTTCTCCTCCTCCTCCTCATCATCATCATAACTCCATCTTCCCTCTATATAAATTTTGAAAGCTTAAAACAAGACTCCACAAGGGTGACTGAAACAGATCTCCCTTCTCTTCACTCGTCATTTAATCCTTCGAAATTCCAGGCTTCACCAGAGAGGTTAAATCATCCAGGCTAATGAGCTTTACTTGATTAACTCCACGAAGCTTTACAGTTCTAATTACCCTCATTATTTCCTCGTCGGCTGACCTAAATGTCCCGCTTATTAATGTGTTTGGGGAGATGTCATGAACCTGTGCATGTGACTGTGAATTTCAGAGGCATAATTAATTACTCTTTCTTAAAACACGCACGCACACAAATCTGCGCATCTGCCAGTAAAAGATCAAGTATAAACAGCATTAGCCTTTCACACACACACACACACACACACACACACACACACACACACACACACACACACACACACAAACACAAACACACACACACTATGACACTCCCACTCCACCACACCCACATCAATCAGGCAGGTCATCCACACGCACCATAAAATCCTCGTGCCTTACCTTCGTTATCGATTATCTCACCTGGTTGTCATGCCGGAGGAAAGAAGCCAACACTCACCTGCAAAAAAGAAAAAGCAGATTAACATAACTAAGTCCTGAAAAATGTGGACCAGAAGCAAAAACTCTATGTAGGTCCACGAATAATTGTACCGTCTCTAGCAAAATTCCATCATTTTCCCCAACATGGATTATGTTTACAAATATTCCTCATTCTTCCTCGAACGCTGGAGATGCTATTTTCTTCTTTTACTTTTCTGCTGTGCACTTCATATTCCTCTTTGTCCTACCTCCAAAATTTTCGTGGAACACCTTGCATCGATACAAACTCTAGGGATGTGTCAGTAAGTTTTTGACTGTGTTAGTGCGTTTTTTTATATTACAGAGGCTTATGGGATTTCCTTTCTTCACACTCCGCTAAAGCACCGTGTCATATAGGGTACGGAATTTCTTTTTTACACCATTTACCCTCAAGCGCGTGGAATACATTAACTCGCTAAACAACCCGTGGATCAGGTGAGGAGTGTTTGCTAAAGGAGACGCCTCATGTTCCGTTAATCAGGCTGAGGATCAAAGCCGCGATTCAGCAAGAGTGTGGCGGCATAATGTTGGCTGGGACACACGACACACTCCTACCCACACCTAAAACAAAGACAAAACAATGATCAAACAGGGTCGGGCGCTGCGAAACTTTGCAATTGACTGTTTATTGCTTTTCATTAAGCCCGTGTATATTTTTTCCGTCAGGTTATTGTAGAAAACTATTATTTTTCCGGACTCCTCCATGCAGTAACATTCACTCAAAACAGTTTCATATTGCACAATCTTTTCCACGAAGCTGATAAATATCGTTTGACGCCAAATACAAAATCAAAGAAACCAAACTTGAAACTCGATACAAAACACAGATCCTTCAATACAGCACAGTTACTGATACAAGAGTGATAGGCCAACCGTGATTAAAAAAGTACAAACACATTCTAACATTAGTTCTGATCAGGCACCCATAGTATTATCACAGGACATTTCCAGTATAAATATCCAGTTTATTTACCATACAGCTCCGCGCCTTTTACTAATCTATTCTAGTGGAAGTTATAATTTGCTCTTTCTAAGTTTATATTCACGTGCACGTAATTCCAACTACAGGTAAAGATAAGTTTGTGATGAAAAGATGCTGCAAACGTCTCTGATCAGTGCCACTTGGTTTGAGATCTTTCTACGACTGCACATGGATATCCTGATGTTACCAATCTATTCTGCCCTTCTTATGGGTACACAAACACCGTCAACTCCCTCGTGACAAGCGATGACAGCGGGCATGATGACACACAATATGAAGTATCAGGTGCGGGCGTCAGGTACCTATGCCGGCCACATTCTCTCACACTCTGCTTCACTGTTGGTTCCTTACTGCATACCCACCCACCCTTGATACCGGCGTCTTACACACACAGTTGGACCCTCACTACACACCCTCTAACCCTACATAAAGACGTCCTGCGCACATCGTTGGACCTCCCCTACACACCCTTCAGCCCTTCAATAGAGACGTCCTACACACACACAGCTGGCTCCTCACTACACACCCTCCAATCCTTCACAGAGGCGTCCTACACACACACACCTGGCTCTTCGCTACATACCCTCCAACCATTCCTAACATCGTCCTGCCCACATTACGGAACCCTTGTTGCATACTCTACAACTGCACACACTGTTCCCTAGCCTCTGCAAACATTCCCACCTTTCCTAGTACCGTCCTGCACACAACTGAGATCGCCAGAATGTGTCTAGTACTGTACCTTTGTTTCACAGTACCGGTACCCTACACTTACTCCTCTTTATAAGCAAAACACTCCTGCTTCGTTGGAGTTAATCAACCTTTACTGTTACTGTCTCTGATTTAGTGTTTTCAGACTTTTTCGTGTACTTTCGTTAATGGCTTTCAGTTAAAAATTAATGATCATTTATTGTTTTGGTTTAGATCCTTATGATGAAGTAATTTAGAATGGGGACTACATCATCACAAGCAATGCCTTCCCCTGATATAACTCTGCTCCGCTGAAGTTGTAAATCGTGGAAAACAGGCATTAACTTAGCACATAAAACTTTCTCAGAAGCAGTGATTAAGTGTGATACAGAGAGTAAGGAAATAATAAAATACTTGCCTGACGGTGTGTTAATGTCAACGCTGATCTAAGGCAGTGAGGCTTAGACAATCAAAGGGACAAAATTCACGACGGAGAGCACTAGCTTTGAGTTACATGGGGTATGCATATGGAGTTAGATACTAGGCGAGAGAGGTGGCCACGTTTTGAGAATAAGCGCGCATGCAATTTGGAATGGAGGTACACGCTATAGGTAAAGTGACGAGCTATTTCCTGTGAGATTATACAGCTAACAAATAAAGCGGGAAGTAAAGGGTATGGGAAAATGGGGAGAGGATGACCGTGAATGGAAATGAATGACAAAATGGAAGGTTATATAAAGAAACGATACTTGGAAAGCATACGCCGCTCACGTGTACAATATATGGTGTCTTGTGATGCAGGTGGTTAGGTATTTTTAGAGGTCTGTAAAGTCTATAAGAGGAAATGCAAACTTAATGATGGAGGGATGATATGAGAAGCAGTGGATGCGTAGAATAATGCACATCCTTCTAGCAATGATTAAATAGAAGTGAATTTGAGAAGGAAGGAAAAAGAAAGCAGGATGCGAAGGTAGGACAAAGAAAGCAAGATCCATACATAAAAAACAATAAGAAAAAATTTGCCAATAGAAGAGTAGAGGCTAATATATGCTTGGCTCTGAGGTTCAAGGCGGAAGGAATTATAAATGAAAGTAATAGGTGAAGGGAAACTAAGAAGAGGCATAAAGTGAAGGAATACAGACGTCGTGGATGGTAAGTAAGGTTCAATAAAGTTGGCAGGAAAGAGAAAGGATACTTAACCCACTTGCTGAATGTGGATCGTGGAAATGTGTGGTATGGAAGGCAGGGGAGCAGGCGAAGGGAGTGCAATTACCAGAACGCAGTGCTGGGAGAAAGGGAAATATAGAAAGCCCTGAGGATAAGGGGGACGAGACGAAAAATATCATCACGAGGGAGAGATGGAAGTGGACTGGATATTAAGTTTGTCTGGACTTGCATGGAAGCTGGAAAATGTGTCGGATGATTGAATTGTCGGAGTTATTGTTCTGTTTTACGAGGCGAAGAGGGATAGACAACTGGGACAATATGGCGCTCGGTTTTGCCTGCTGCGACGCGGAGAGGGATGGATTGGTTGGACAAGGGGGCGCTCGATCTGATCTTTCTTTTGTCTGGCTCACATATACAACAATCATTTCAACACCAACTGCCACACTGACGATCAACACGCATTCTGTCAGCACATGTGAAGCCCCTAGACTAGCGGGGTTCTCCTCATCAGCCAAAACTCATGCCAACATAAACCTACTAAGTCTGAACCAAACTTCCTAGGTGTCTGGTAGTGTTATTCCCTGGTTCCTTCCTTCTCGCGTTGATGCCAGTCCTTCCAGTCGCTGTTGCTTCCTCTCTCTCTCCTTTACTCTCCCTTTTTACGTCTTTAATGTCCTCATACCTTAGCCCTCTCTCTCTCTCTCTCTCTCTTTCTCTCTCTCATCTATGAATACCATTAAGTGACGTTTGGCTCTGAAAGAAAGGCAACGAACCAGAAAAATTTGATGAACTAATAATATACTGATTTTTTTTTTTTGAATGGATAGGTTTCTGTTGTTGCTTTACGTAATGTTCCAATATACAAAGTTCCGTATTCTCGCGCGGTAAGGAGGCTCCCGAATACCTCTTCCTTAGCGATTTATTTTTGGCTATGGCTGGTTAATATCCATTTGTACGTCATTTCTGCAGAGTATGGCTATTTTTCAAGGATTTATATAACACAGAATGGGACAGTGAGGTGTAATAAGCAAAAGAAATCGCTTACGAAATGGGTTAAGAAATTATTTGCTGGTAATTCTCTCACAACTCCTAAACTACAAAGTAAGATTCTTGTTTATATATACAACACACACACACACACACACACACACACACACACACACACACACACACACACACACACACACACCTATGATCTACAGTCTTTCAAACGCAGTGTGTCCAGGCATTTCGAAATGATCGGATCTCGAATTTGGCTCTCTCTTGTATTGTTTTTTCTTTTTTCTAGGAAGGAACAGTTTGCGGGCTCCTGGCCTTTGGTTCTTCCTAGCATAAACACACACACACACACACACACACACACACACACACACACACACAGCATTTTTCAGGTCTAGTCTCATCACAGCTCTATCAATCAGACGTTTTTTTTTACCGAAGGGAGGCGTCATATGCAGTCAAGACCCAAGAAGGTGGATTTTCTTCACAATTTTCTTTCACAGACTTGAGGAGTGGCAATATTCCTAGAGGTCGTGTGTGTGTGTGTGTGTGTGTGTGTGTGTGTGTGTGTGTGTAGTATTCGGGGGTCCCGGTTAATGAAGGTGTGCAGGAAATTTTGCAGTGATAAACCTCCAACTAGAGTAGAGTCTTGGCAGGGAGGGATCATGGGTGTTTTGGGACACGCCAGTATGCAGGGCCATATATATATATTTTTTTTAATCTAGGAAAACCAAATCTGAAACAGTGGTAGACCTCCACCAGGCCCAGGTTTTAGGCAGGGCGGGGAGGCGGCGGTGGAGGTCCCGGTTAATTTGAGTTTTACCTATTTTTCGCACCATATGGTTCGGTAAGGCGAGTGAATGGAGGTAAGACAGTTTGATGCCACATGTCAACAGGGTTTGTTAGAGTAAAACCTGAATGACGTGCCTGGGAGCAGGAACAGCCCACACACCGTCAACCATGTCAGAGTGGAATGTCTGTCACTGGCTGTGTAGACTCTTCACAACCCAATGAATTGCAACAACCAAATGCACTGCAACAGCTCGATGAACTGGATAGACATCCGATGCACCAGGTCTCCGTATGGTAAGGAACTACAGGTACTCAGTGAGCTGTAACCCAATGGGCTGTTACATAGGCAGTCTGCTGGATAACCAAGTATAAAGGGCGATGTGTTAATATTTTGACTGAAGGATTCTCTACTCCTCAGTGACTGCATACATGAGATGGTCTTGAGGATACTGTGTTGAAGAAGGACCCGAATCATTAACAGGCGAAGGAAATTTCGTGGAGAGTTTCCTCATGGTCCCGTGTCACTAATACTCTCTTTATTCTTGTCTGTATTTGTATTGGACGGCGATACAGAAGCAGAGCTGGAGTCTCTTTACTGGGCTCTTGAGTTGAGGCTCACTGAAGAGCTTCATGGTTGGTTGGCCTGTGCCGGGGAAGCTTTGATCACTGAGAAAGACTCTGCTTCAGTATTAACTGCGTGAATTGAGGCAAGGGCAGATCTAAGGTTAAACCTGGCCTTGGGAGGTTTTCCTGCTCGTCCCTCAGGTCTGTGGGTCTCCATTTCATTTCATCCACCATCAATCACTTTAAGGGCTTCGTCCTTTCATCGTCTCCTCCTGCCTGTGTTTCTCTCTGCTCCCTCACTCTCCCTTCCCTGCGGCTCACCCCACTGAGTCTGCTACCTTCTCTAATTGGAAAGGAGGTTGTTCTGTGAGAAAAGCAGGGTGTCAGGGAAGTATGTGAGAGGACAGGCCTGGGTGCGGGGGTGGTGGGGTGTGTGTGGGTAAGGTGTGAGGGAGTCAGAGAGTATTGAGAATAAAAATCAATATTTTGATTTTGTGAAACTGACGGACAACGATATATATATATATATATATATATATAACACAAATAAACCACAGGAACCAGCATTTTGCAGCAAGTAATTCATGTCTGGCAAAAAGAAGTACCACGGTATTCTTGGTCCACCTTTCATCTCCAGGGGCTGGTGGTAAAGGCAAGAAAACTGAAAATTTTAAAACTTCTTAATGAGAGGAGTCTTTACCCGGAGAGAAGTGTGAAGGAACTTCCAGCTTTCTCATTACCGCCGCTTGCAGCCGCTGTACGTTTAACACTTTACTGTGGACGCACTCTGGTATTTTATCCACGCTATCTTCAAACGGTATTATTTACGTAGAGAAATTCTGACTAACCCTTTAGCTACTATGTACGCATTCAGGAATTATATTTATGTCGATGCCAGACAATTTTGTTCGGGTGAAACAAATCCTGACAGTCATGAGCAAAACGTATCAACCGATTATCCATTTCGCTACCGTGGCGTCTGATAAATTATTCAGGCCAACAACAGATGGCTTATTTTGGGATGGAACACTACTACGGCCCAAACATTTAAAAGCAATCTTAAACATGTTCTCCTATTGCCTGACAGTGGTTTCAAAATTCAGACTCCCGGACCACAATGTACCACGCCCCTGGGTCACCGAAGCTGGCAAAGAAGCGACTGTGATGGAACTATAGTGTACTTAAGCTAACTTGGCTCAGAGTTTCCTCCCCCTGAAGCTTACTCCAATTAGATGAGTGGCAGAAAAAGACAATACTATGCCTCTACATCCTTTCCACAGCACTTCTTCCTGACTAGCATCATATTCTACTGTTACAACTCAGCTTTTAAGAGGGAGTGATGGAAATTTTAGGCCAAGTTAGAGTAAAACGAGTATAGTAACGAGATCCGAGCATTTCCAACAAAAAATTTCCTCTCCTCTGCATCCGTTCCTAGCTGCCTACTACTCGCACGACAGGCTGTCATACACTTCTATCCCTACACAGTAACTATCCCCTTTCCACATCACCACCTCTTCTCTGCTCTGCTGCCTGTCCTTTCTCTTCGGTCTATTTCTTCCTTTTTCCCCTGTCCCCCCTCCCCATTCGCCCTCCTACTCAATCTCTCGCTCTCCACTCGCTCCACATGTCAAACTTCCTCAGTCCAGCAATTGGAGTGACATGAAAAAAGCCACACGACGGAAATGGAAGCAAATGGGCAAGAGGGAGCAGAGAGGGTGAGGCGCAGGGGGAAATATCAGCAAGGGAGAAGTATAACACCAGAAGGACACAGATTCAGAGCAGACGGGAGAAAGGAAGGCTGGACGCTTGGAGAAAAAAGTCGAGCAGAAGCAGAGTGGCGTGTATATGCAGCTGAAATGATACCAGTACTTCTTCGACACATACAGAAAGATGCATGGAGAACTAAGTAACGAGGAACCACCGCCAGACAGGAATATCGCACCAGAACTTGCACAATCCTTCTAATAATGTGTATATGTAACTTAGCAATAAAACTCCATTAGAATTAAGGTTACCAACAGCTACCTCTGGTCTAGTCAGCAAGGTGAGATAAGAGTCATTTTTCATCGTAGTCGGCCATATAATCCACATGGAATACTTCGATTATCCTGTTAGTTAATAATAAAAATGCAGAAAAAGAAGATGAAGACAGTCCTTACCTGCAGCTACAAAGGAATCTGAAAGTACATGCTCCAATAAAGGTCTCTTTGATTTCCAATTTACCATTTCTTTTGAACATGTTTGTAGATGCATTTGGTGGATTTTAGCCTATTATGTACCCTAAAAAGTACAAAATTGCGTGCGAAATAACAAGTCGAGAAATTTCACCGAACTTTAAAAATACCCACTCAAATTTTCACACCTGAGTTAGCAAGTCGTGCCATAATAATGTGTTTCATTATTATTTTTTGTCCCTAAATGACAATATATATCACGTAAAATCTGGTGGTGGTTGTGGATAGGGAATGAGGTCACAGAAAACGAAGCCCACCTGATCCCCGACCTACAGTAGTCATCTTCCATCTCGCAACCCCTCCATTATCGCCTCGGAATTTGCAGCCATTAGTTTGTTTACATTCTGAACTGATCAACAATCTCCCCTCCCCCAGAACCCCATCCCACGAACAGACAAACAATAGCATCACCATCACTACACGCAAACCTTCAGCACCACACACACACACACACACACACACACACACACACACACACACACACACACACACACACACACACACACACATGCAAAACCAACCAACCTGTCATCATGTTTGGCCATCAAACAGGTCGTCAAATGGAACCCAATACCGCGAAAGGAGGACACTGATTCTCATATTACAAAGTGTCAGTCTCTGTGTGTCACAAGGGAGGTTCGATCATTCTGTACACACCACTAATGGGTCAAGTTTTCGCAGATTTCGACGATATGGATTTGCGTTTAAGTTCGTGTATCTATGTGTGTAACCCAAGAGTGTATGGTTGGCGGCTGTGGGTGTGCATATAAGAAGCGAGTATGTATGTTAGTTATAAAGTTAATATGAAGTGTGTGTGTGTGTGTGTGTGTGTGTGTGTGTTGCACCACAAAGCGTCACACTTATAACTACAGCAGCTGGACCCGTTCTTCCTATGACATTGCACGTCTGATGGCTTGACAGGGAAGTATCATATATCTCTTCTTTCACCTCTGTAAACTTGGCAGTATATTTCCACAGCTTTTAATCTTTAACAGTGACGATATATTGACTTTATTCTCGCAACAGCCATACGATTCTGTACTTTTTATTAGTAATGGCGTCCTATTGAGGCTTAAATAATTTCCATACCGCCTTTATTTTCGCTCCTCATACCGCCAGTCTATTTAACTTACCTTGGAAAGATCCCTCGTCGGTAACGTCAAAGCACACCTTTAATTAATCCTCTTTTCCTTCCCCAAAAAACATGATTTTTACTTATTCTTCTCACCCTCTCTCCTCCACTTTCCTGTCAATCTATTTTTCCTTTTCCTCGTCTACCTCCTCATTCTTTCCTTCGTTATTCTTTTCCGGTCTGTCAAGGTTTCTTCGTTCCCCCTCCCCTGTTTGTTTACTTGTTCCTCAGGCGTATCTTTGTCAATAACGTTCCCTTCCACCATATCTCAGGTTCTTGGTCTCCATCTCCAGCTCTGCATGTATTCTTCCTCTCAATTCCTTCCAGCGTCTCTACAACACGAAATTAGTCCTGCCCATCTGTCCTAGTCTTTTTTTAGCCGTACGCCTCTTCCTCTTGATTCCTTTGATTCAGTCTGCTCCTCTTTCTTCCCCTTTCCTTGCCCTCTCTCTTTTTCCTTTCCCTCCATTTCTCCCTTTCCTTCCTCTCCCCACCTCCAACATTTCCCCTCTCTCTTTTTCCCTAAGCTGAACGTCAAAATTATCTTCCCAGTATCAATTTCCCATGAGTTAGGTCCTGGTTTTCATCCTTTAGTCCTGTCTCTCACACTAGATTTCCTCTGTTGTATCTGTATGTCAGTGGTGAAGAGACGAAAAGGCTGTAAATCTTCAACGAGACTCCCTTTGTCGATTTCTTTGTTGACAACGGCGTGAAAAGTTTTGAAGGTGTTTGTGTGGCCTGACGTTTTTGAGGCTGAGGGGGCGTTGTCTTGGGTCCGCCTGGCGCCAGAAGAGTGTGAAAGGCGTCCACCAGAAAATAGTTTTGAGGATAAAGTTGAGTAGGTGTTAAATGATCTGCTTCACCTATTCCACAATCCCAGGGTTTATTCTGCCATTCCTCTCCAGTGCTGCGTTATGTTTGTCATGTGAAAGACTTATGTACGCCATGATTCACTGTATTTCATCGCTCACTGCAAGGGATGTCACACCCAAGCAATAATTTGATTCTCTTATGCATCATGAGCGTCAAAAGAGGTACACAAGACACACTCCAGGACAACCGAACACTGACATCTGGATGACGTATTCGTTATATATATTTACCAACTAAACAAGGACGGGCTTTGGCAGATTAGTTTGCTTTGATGATTGCTGGATTCTGGTAAGGTGTGTAAAGTTCTCCTAATCAACTTAGTTAAATTAATCAAACTGATACAAAAGAGAATGTGCCAGTTTTATTGTTACAGATTCAACAGTACATGAAATGCTTTATATAAATTTTACTTATTTTAAATTCAAATGTTGTTGTAGAAAGGGACTCCCACCATCCACTCACTCCATGTAATGTTGCCCTCAGCTGAGTCAAGAGTGAATGGCAAGCCAGTGTTTCCTGTAACTCAGAAAACCATTTACTACGCTGGGTGGAAACCATATCACCAAATGACACCAGATGGAATATTGAGTTCAGACGCTCCAACCAGATGGGGCCCATAAGGGTTTACATTCGAGGGAGGGCTGGGGTTTACTGCTCACGTAATGCCACTCAGGGGCGTGTGAGGCTGGTCACTCTAGAATCATGTGTCGGGAGTGAGTAGCTTATCCCCGGAGGACGATGGGATAAAAAAAAAAAGATTAGATGATTAACAGACAGAACTCAAATATCAGAAAATTATGATCCTCAGTTTAACATACACTAAATCCACTTTATATATATATATATATATATATATATATATATATATAGAGAGAGAGAGAGAGAGAGAGAGAGAGAGAGAGAGAGAGAGAGAGAGAGAGAGAGAGGTATTGAAGAACAGAACTGACTAGAAGAAAAAAATTATTATCTACCACTTCTATTGATTTAGGCATAAAAACAGAGAATTTTTTTTACATGAATACTGTAGCCTAGTTATGTAGGCAAAGAGAAAACTGGAGTATAGAGTTTTTTTTTTTTTTTTTTATCAATGGATACCAATTTTGATCACCTGTCCAACACGCACCTGCCCCCCCCCCCACACGGCATGGCGTGTGTGTGGGTGTATGAAAGAAGCCTTGTTGACATCCACACTGAAGCCCTACACTGACCCCCACACTGAAGCCATACACTGACCCCCACACTGAAGCCCTACACTGACCCCCACACTGAAGCCATACACTGACCCCCACACTGAAGCCCTACACTGACCCCCACACTGAAGCCCTACACTGACCCCCACACTGAAGCCATACACTGACCCCCATACTGAAGCCCTACACTGACCCCCACACTGAAGCCCTACACTGACACCCACACTGAAGCCCTACACTGACACCCACACTGAAGCCCTACACTGACACCCACACTGAAGCCATACACTGACCCCCATACTGAAGCCCTACACTGACCCCCACACTGAAGCCATACACTGACACCCACACTGAAGCCCTACACTGACACCCACACTGACCCCCACACTGAAGCCATACACTGACACCCACACTGAAGCCCTACACTGACACCCACACTGAAGCCCTACACTGACCCCCACACTGAAGCCCTACACTGACCCCCACACTGAAGCCCTACACTGACACCCACACTGAAGCCCTACACTGACACCCACACTGAAGCCCTACATTGACACCCACAGGTTCAGTCTGCCCCCATGTTGACCAAGTACGTGAGTGGCGCCATTTGTTGACGCTGAGAAAACTCCCCATTCGCCACACACACACACACACACACACACACACACACACACACACACACACACACACGCACGCACACACACACACACACGCACACGCACATGCACACACACAAACACACACACACACACACACACACACACACACACACACACACCTAAGGTTGCGTACGTAGCGTCATCCCAAGAAAGATACGCTGGACTGATTAATTAAGTGACCTTCTTGCGCACCTGCTTCGTCACCCCGCACACACACACGCACACACAGACACACAGACACACACAGACACACACACACACACACACACACACACATCTCCGTGGCCAAAACACACATATCTCCGTGGCCAAAACTGTGTGTGTGTGTGTGTGTGTGTGTGTGTGTGTGTGTGTGTTTGGGCCCAGCTTCAAGGTCAAACTCAGCTATCAGAGCTCATCAAACACCCTCAGTGTCTGGTGCGTGCTTTCCTTAACTGGCAGGCATGTGTTTTTTCGGTGTGTGTGTGTGTGTGTGTGTGTGTGTGTGTGTGTGTGTGTGTGTGTGTGTGTGTGTGTGTGTGTGTGTGTGTGTGTGTGTGTGTGTGTGTGTGTGTGTGTGTGTGTGTGTGTGTGTGTGTGTGTGGGATGTGATGGGAGTCTGGTGATGGTATGTAATGGTGGTGCTGGGGGTGTGGTTGTGATTTTGGAGATGTGGTGGTGGTGGTGGTGGTGGTGGTTTGGTTATGTGTGATGGTGCTGGTGGTGCGGGGTGCGGTGGTGATGGTGCGGGTGTGATGAATGTGTGGTGGTCAGATCGGAGTGTGGTAGTGGTAGTGATAGAGTACTGAGAGAGCGCAATTACCATGTCTTACAGTCAGTTTATTTCGAACCTCTGACCTTCCCCTTTGACCTTGACCTTGACCTTTGGCTAATTACTCTCAAAATCTAATTACTTCACCCTTAAATGACCGTCAACTCACCCACCAACTCTGACCTAAGTCAGATAAATTTCAGTTGACTTTTCCCTATGACCTTGACCCCTGACCTATTTCGAAATCAGAATTAGTTTATTTTCGGCTAACCTTCAACCCGTCCACCTAGTTCGGGCTAAATCGAATCAGCACTACTGGAGATTAAAACCCAAACTTTAAATTTCACTCACTGAATTATTTTTTGATTAAATGTCCTCGATAATGAAGCACTTTAGGCTATCATTTCCTGTTCCTCAGCTCTCCCACCAAGTCTGATCACATTCGGATGAACCCTCTTTGAGTTGATCTTGTCTTTTACGTATAACCTATGGCCTTTTTTTTGGTCTGAAACAATAATCTGTTCCTCTGATGGTCCTCAATCTTATACCAAAGTTTATGTTCTTCCATTCAACAGTTCTTTCATAATCTTACTGACAGACAGAATAACAGAAAGCCTGACAAACCGAGCCAAATACATGATCCCCTCCAGCTTTCTCGCACGGGTGTAAGAACAGTCTCTAAAGGTGTTCGTTCAGGAAAAGCAGTTCTAAATGAAGAGTGTCACCTTTTCCACTGGGTAATTTATTGACAGGTCCTCATATAAGTCTAGTTTTCTTTTCACCTTCCTAAATTCTCTCCACATCTTGTATACGTGAGGGACCTTGGGCTTATGATGATGATGATGATGATAAAGAAAAAATGCACACCCATAGGATTTCAGATACTGTTTAATTTGTTCCTGTTTAGAGAAATAAGTACTTGAAATTGAATGGCAGTCAGCAGTTAAACATTAGTCTGTCTATCTAGCTACTTCCAGACGCCTTAATCCCGTTAGGGGTGGCCACAAACAAATCGCCTCCATGTCGCCCTGTCCCCCGCCATTTCACTGCCCTATAAATTACGGTCATTGTGATATCTGGTAATGGAAATTCTGGGGGCGAAGGTACTGTCTGGCCCTGACACTGGCTTCCCTTTGTGTCTCCCCGCCCCTCACACACACACACACACACATACACACACACACACACACACACCGCGCTTTAACGAGCAAAACCGTCTCTTATTAGCTTCCCCAACAGTCGTGTAAGTGGATTGTAGTGCCACGGCAAACTTCATGATCATACTTCGTCATACATCAAGACTCTTTGATATACCAATCCACGAGGAAAGAAACACGTGGCCACGAAGATAGCGGCAGTTTTATTTGCGATTATATCTTACACAATTACCTGATTTACCGTTGTCGCAAGGGATCAGTAAGGTGTCCACATCCATCACCTGAACGAACGAGGCGAGTGCAGGTGGCTGGGAGCGAATTTGGTTGTGTTGCCTTGGTTTTTATGAGAAGGTGTAACTTTTTTCGTGTCCTACCCCAGCCCTGCCCGTCTTACACTGCTGGATAACTCTGACAGCTTGGTTAGTGGTAGTGTGTACAATAATCAAAGTGAATGCAATGGAAAAACTACCTATCTATTTATTTATCAACCTATTTATCTTGTTATGTTTATAGTCTGCGCAATTCCCTTTGATTAGGTGCGGGAAATAAAGCAGTTCTGCACTAAAAAGATTGTCCTGAGAGCAAACAACAACGCGTCCCATGAAACAGGATCCTCAGTGTTAAGAGCTACACAATAACACTAACATAACGCATGATGGGTGTGTATAGCAGCTGGCAACCAAGCGTGAAGTTACGAGGCCACTTAGAGACACTTACTGCCAGCCCTTGTGTCTGCAGCAACAACACCCGCACGCCGGCATGAGTCAGTCAGTGGCACGAGACGCATGTCATCTGTCACTCATCTCACACACGTCTGGTTGGTGGCGCTCTCTAACAACACTAATATGATGTACAGCACAGTAAGTGTTCTGGGCATTCCCTGTCGCTTTAGGTGACTCAACCATCAAAAAATTTAAAAACCTGCACTTGCTAATCCAACATAAAGAAAGGATTAGAAGAAAGGATTGGAAACTATTAGCTACATTCTCAGGGTTTAGTTTTTCTGGCACCTATTTCTTAATTTTGAATATTCACCTTAATGCTTCCTTGTATGCTATGGCTTCTTGATATTGGCTTAGATTTCATAAAGAGACGCATAGGCGGCCAGTGTCATACCCTACACTGCCACACCTCACAGTCCCATCTCACACTGTCGCACGTCACACTGCCATACCTCACTGTCATGCCCCCCATCACACCTCACACTGCTGCACCTCACACTACCAAGCCTCACACTGGGAAACATCAAACCGTCACACCTCTATCACAGTTAAAACTGCTACGACTCAAACAAACACCACATATGAAACTGTCACAACTCATTCTGTCACACTTCATACTTCCACGTCACATTGCCGCTCCTCTCTCTCTCTCTCACACACACACACACACACCTCGCTACCGTAACTCCCTTGTTCTACTGCACTGGAAGTTTGCAATATCTTGTATGCCATCACTATCTCTACATCATATGGAAAACTTTAATGAAGTTCTTACAGTACAATCGCTCATACGTAAAATCTTATTCCGTTTTAAGGCTTCTATTGCACTGATGGGGTGATGCGCGGGAAAAACAGGTGATAGAGATTGTATGTACTGAACTAACATCGATTAAATACGCATTTCCGGTAGTGAAGGTGCCAACGAGGGAGAGCGCACCTAACAACTAGAAATCAGGTCACAACTGTATAAATGAGAGTAACCAGAAGCAACATCTATCTTGATTTGTAAACTTATTCCTCTTAACACCCGAGCTGCAAGCTTTACGGAAGAATTGAGTAAACAACGCAATACATGTTGAACGCACTAAGCAAGGATCATGAGGTAAACAGCAAAAACAGCCAGCGAGCAGAGACGCAGTGGGTGAACTAGAAGCAAGACTGTTTTCAAAAAGCGACACGTGTTTATTTACGTAGCTCAGGAGGCGACAGGTGCAAAGCGGCGCAGGTACACAAGTGAGTTGCAGCTCCACTTAGGATGTGCCAAGTCGCCTGTTCCTAACCCAGAAGAATAAGAAGCAAATTATCGTGACGCCGTAGACACGAAAGTGGCTGGATGCGTCACAAATCCAGTGCTCGACTATATTTCACAAGTTATTACAATTAAATATATAGGAGAGTATTGGCGAGTATGATTAGTGCAGCGAACGTGACCCTGACACACACACCGACCAGCGCCCGTGTCAGGTCAGAGCTCAGGTGACGTGTTGTGGAAGCAGGGCCGGCCAGGGGGGGCAGGAATGGACACAACACCTATACCTCCACACTTACCTGTTGAAAATTACCACGGTTCATTTACCTGCTGAAAATTACCACGGTTCGTTCACCTGCTCAAAATTATCACGGTTTTACTCCTGACGATTTTCTTGGTATTGTGTTAAGTGTGAGATAACGACCTTATACTTATCAGCAAAGTAAGGAAGTGGAATAGTAGCGACGTTACTACACTGTGCTAATCCTGCAATGAACTCCTGTGGATGGGTTCACTTTAGCATCGCACGAGGTTCCTTGTAAAATGGTAGAACACAACACGACTGGCAGAGGTGTGTGTGTGTGTGTGTGTGTGTGTGTGTGTGTGTGTGTGTGTGTGTGTGTGTGTGTGTGTTACTCCCTTATACTACAATCAACTCAGATAGATGGATTTGCTTCTGTAGCTATCAAATTTCTTTATAAGGTGTGATTAAAAGGAACGAACTGGCAGGGGCACACAGGGGAGGGAGCGAGTGTGTAGCTGAAAAATTGGTGAAAGGGAAGGAGATCAAACGACTAAGGAAATTGAGTAGGGGGTTCTGATGCCAGCCTGTCCCCAATACACCTGCGAACACCTGAGCGAGTCAATACCAAGGCTTTCTCAACGCTACAAAGAGATTACGTTAATTACTAATATGTTTAAAGCCCGTAAACACAAGACAACAGGCGCAGGTGTGTGTGTGTGTGTGTGTGTGTGTGTGTGTGTGTGTGTGTGTGTGTGTGTGTGTGTGTGTGTGTGTGTGTGTGTGTGTGTGTGTGTGTGTGTGTGTGTAGACAAACGGAGTGGTTAAATGCCGTTTCCTTTGACACTTAGAAGATCTAGTTAACCGTGGCGTTAGTACTGTGGAAAAAAATCACTGATGTACCCAGTATTGATGAAGTATAAGCCTGTATCCTGGAAAACGAGTAAATATACATAAAAATAGCCAATACTCAAAGTGTAATGCAGTGGAAGGGAGGCGGGAAAGAGACGCCGTGAGCCAGAGAGATGAGGGAGGGGCAGCTAACAGTGAAAGGTGGGGGCCGGGACAGTGAACAAGAGAGAGCTGGAGCTTTGCGGGGAAACGGGGATTAAAACCTGATGAGACAAGCTGTACGATTCCTTTGCGTTCCAGTGCAAAACTCGGTGAATATAAAACCGATGATGAGCCGGGAAATTAAACGTGGCCCTCGAATTTCCTCTTAATGAGACCAAACTGATGCTGGTTGGTCTTTGCGGGTTTGAATGATATAGTTTTGAGGCAGGTAAAATCAAACTATAAAATTTATCCTCACAATAATCAAATCAGGCCAAATTAAAAAAGGTATTTCGATTATTTACAATGGCTTTTCTCGTTCAAACTTACAACAACGTGTAGCTGTGCAATCCAATCAGACAGTTACCTAAATAAAAAAATAATAATGTAATGTTAAAAAAAAATACCACAATATGTAAATAAAGGATATAATAAGGACTGTTTCTAATACATACACTTCCCACAGGTATGAAGAAAAAAGGAAAAAAAGAAGGGAAAAAAAAAAAAGATGTCACGGTACTGAAGGGAAGAATAAAGAAATCTAAACCTACCAATAATTCATAATCTGACGGGGATTCATTTTTGACGATATTCTAACGGTATCTTCTCGTATTTTTAGAACTGGTCTCGGATGCGCCAGAAGCACCTGCACACTCGTAGATACACACGAGAGAGTAAAGTTACATGTGTTTTAGGCTGCAAGTTCGAGTCTTATTTTGTGGTGCTGGATTTTTCTTCAAATGAATACAATTGTTATGTATGTACCCCGGCAAGCTCATATGTGCGAGAGTGTTAAGAATAGTAAGCGTTAAAGAGGCGACAAGAGAACAATATATTTCGCAATGTCCTCATGCTCTTAGGCTGTTTATCGCGTGGACATGGTCACCACATCGTGTCTTATGGAAAGGGGAGTGTTGTGTGGTGCGGTGATAGGAGGTGGCGTCTACCTGTCGGTGTGGTGTGTACTGAGGGCAGTGGACACACCTGCTGTCTCTACCTGGCCATTAGCGGGCAGGTGCTACCACGCCCAAGCCACGGACAACACCGTTCACCTTCCCTCTCAATGACGCTAACCTTTGCTGTGTGTGTGTGGGTGTGGGTGTGGCTGGGCGGAAAGGCGGGAAGGTTTTTATCCTCACACAAGCTCAAGGAAAATAAATGCTTAGTCTCCAAAATTCGCCCCTCAAAGAAAAGCTGGACAGATGACAGACCAAACTGTTAACTCACGTTTGAGATGCCTGGACAGATGACAGACCAAACTGTTTATTCACGTTTGAGATGCCTGGAAACATGACGTACGAATGACTCATGTAATACGTGGAAGGAGAGACAAACTGAGGAAAACCTGACTAGTTGTGAAGAGGATGTTCTAAGAAGTCGAAAAGTTCATCATACTTTTTATAGACGTCTAGGATATTGACTGCAATGTAATACTTGCAGAAACAGAGGCATCACGCTGGTCGATTCAAAAGAACTAAACGGGGACGAACAGATTTATTTATTTATCCTGAAACAGGAGAGGATGAACAGAAACTTTCGAAAACAAGGGAGAAGGTGAAGCTGGGAAGATGGATAAGGGGAAAGTTTGTGTATTTCTTTTCTACTATTACTTACCATTTAAGGCACAATCCTCACGGCCCCAAATTACAGTTATTTTTACTACTAATGCACAGAGTAATTGTCACCGATTAAAAACGAGACTCGGGGATACATGACTATGAACACAGCGTAGGAGTTGTAATGGGCGAGCCAAGTAAACTGAAATGCAATGTATAAATTGGTCGTGAAAATGCAGCATGGTGCGAAGAGATTCCAGAGTACTGAAAGTCTATGTGCAGAAAGAGAAGGAAGGTCTGGCAGTGTGGGGAGTGGCAGTGTGAGGTGTGGCAGTGTGAAGTGTGGCACTGTATAATGTGGCAGTGTAAAGTGTGACAGTGTGAGGAGTGGCAGTGTTTAGTGTGAGAGTGTAAGGTGTGACAGTGTGAGGTGTGCTGTTATGGGGAATAATAGTATGAGTGAGCCAGTGTGAGGCGGGGTATCATAAGTCTTGGCAAGATCTTTAACTTGATGACACCCTATACAAACATACTTTATCGCAAATTAAATGCATGGCAGGGGGTTTGGAACAGTAGGGTCAGGTGGTAATGTGCTGAGCCATAGCATAAGACAGTGCATCAACAAAAGGCGACGGCCCCACGATAATTATGTTGACTCAGGCCGCCTCTCCCTTCTAAAAGTCCAACCAAGAACCCAGTCCCTTGTTGATACCAGCTCTATGATCCCTAACACCTCTTCCCAGGCGATTTGTTTTGTTTATTTCACCTTGCTTTCCTCCGCGTTATACAAATCCTTCCAATACTGCCATCCTCTGCATCAATAACGTACGAAAGCATACAAACCACCCATATCCATATATAAATCACTAAGGAAGAGGTGTTAGGGAGCTTCCTTAACCGATGAGAATACGTGCCATGTTCTCTTTAGTGTATCAACCGTAGTCACTTCCCAGCAGAATACATATCTCAGTCTACATTTAAACTAGGACAAGAAAAGCTAGTCTCATTTATTTTACACACAGATGAAGGTGTGTAGTAGATAGGGGCATTGGTGGATATACACTTTTATGCACTTGCTGAACCATAATCCACCTGTCTATCTATCTGTCCATCCATTCATCTATCTATCCATCTACCTGTCTGTCTGTCTGTCCGTCCATTCATCTATTTATCCATCTTTACTGACACAACCATCGACGGTGACAGGATACGGCGCATTGTTTTTAGAGTTCATATGCGGTAACTGAATAAAATTTGGATGAATGAAATTGCTTGAGAATGTGAAAAATGTGAAAAAATGCGTACGTTCCTTGAGTGTAAACATGCCTGCGTTCCTTGTGTAAAAATGGACACGTTCCTTGAGTGTAAATATGCCTGCGTTCCTTGTGTAAAAATGCACACGTTCCTTGGCTGTAAATATGTGTACGTTCCTTGTGTAAAAATGCTTACGTTTCTTGGCTGTAAATTTGCGTACGTTCCTAAAGTGTAAACAATAAAATCCTGATAATCTACGGTACGTCCAACATCTTGATTTCGTTCCTATAATCTCTTTCTCCCACTGCAACTGTTACGTCTTTCACGGGCTAATAGTAATCACAGAGGATATAAAAGACATTAATTCCTGATGTGGTGTGGTGTGGTGTAGCATTTTGTGGCGTGGTGTGGTGTGGTGTGGTGGACCGCGTCACCCACACAGTAGTCATTACCACATGTTTTCCCGTAACCACATATTAAAACCATTCTTTCTTGCCTTACTGGTGATAATTAACTCCTGCCAAATTACTCACAAAACTCTCAGGTTCCTACAATTCATCCACGTCTATATAAAATCCTCTAGTGTTTCCTGGAATGAAATACTAGAGTTGCCCCGGTCGTGAGAGGGTTAGCAAATATTCTTTCCAAAAATAAAAATGCAATACGCGGACAAATGATACTCAGATTCCGAACAACGTGCTATGGAGTGAAGAAAAATGCACGGAGTTAAAATGTGATGTTATGAGAAGATTTTGTTGTGTAAAGAAACTCAGAGGTTTTGTTATCATCAGGTTTCGTTTGGTCCTTCGCTGGTCCCTCGCCGGCAGACCGAAAATAAACTGCAGAGGAAATCTTAGTGGGTGTTCGTCTCTGTTTGCACTAACGTCAAATACGAAGGAGTTTGTGTGTGTAAGAAATGCGACCACACGGCCCTGCTAATCTGAACCAACGGCGCGTCACAGCCACCAGCATTACCCCCGAGGCCAACAACCCCTTCAAGTTAACATGGGGGCATCTGTATTTGTCAGTTGGATCCTCAGACAGTCTCGTATCATTTATCTGTATCAGGAGGACAGGAGTAATCACCTACGTCTACCCTCTGCGACTGAGCATCATACACTGGCTTATGACGCGACCACACCCTAAGATTTAAAGAGAACAGATGGCATTACTCTTCGAATTTACAACTCATGCATTATTATTTTGCCTTCTAAAGTACAGTAACTTAGCAAGCAACACTCCGTTTCATCACAGTGGTCTCTAACCCCCCTGGCTACACCTTATAGTTTATTCAGTAAAAATATTTGGTGAACTGTGACCGAAAAGGGGCCATGTTTGTGAGTTTACACCTTGCTCATGTGAGGGGCAACACCTCCTCTACACTTTTATCTATATTCACCTGCAGTGGCACACCTTCAGGCACTGCTCACACCTCTATCTTGTGTGGTGTGTTGGCATTGTGGTGTGGTGGTGTGGCGGCACTGTTGACAACCCAGTAATGGCTAGTAAAGTGACAGCTAGGGGCTACAGGCAGTGACATTACCTCTAGTGTGAGTGGCAGTGTGAGAGTCCTTCTGCCACTCTCACACTCAGGACACAATGACAGTCGCGGGTGTCGGGATGCTGACATTCCTTGTGTCTCCGTGTTATATGCTAAATGAGGTGCGTTTCGTGGTTTCCTTGCTTACAGTATTTGAACTTGTAATTTTCTTTATACAAAACTTTAATGTTGTGTGTTTTCTCATACAAAACGTGGATGGTACTTGTTACTTATAAATGTTAGTATTCGATGAAAATATAGTGGGGTCAATCCAGTATACTCCAAGCTTCATCATCGGCATCGTGTCGGTAAAATAATGTGCAGTTCTGAGATATTTGCGATTTAAGAATTTCGAGATTAAGTGGCGAGAATAAATCATTACACAGAGTTCTAGATGCCCCCAGAATAAGTCTCTCTGTAAACTCGACAAGAAGAGTCCTGTCACCTCTTCTCTCTCTCTCTCTCTCTCTCTCTCTCTCTCTCTCTCTCTCTCTCTCTCCATAGGCTTTGAAAATCAGTCTCGTAGATTCAAAAGGCTAATTTTAAAAGACAATAGACAGACGAGCAGGATAGATGGCAGGATTTTGGTTGGCGACAGTACGTGGAAAACAAAGCAAGGTGGATGATTGCAGTTCACAGAAGGGCCTGTTGTATATTTTTACATAATGCTTAACTGTTGCCAAACCTTCAGGCAGGTGCAATAAAGGTTTTTCACACATGTGGATGGAAGCAAGAATTATGTATACGGTTACGCAAGCCGTATTTTTTTTTTTTTTTTTTTTTTAAGCGCTAGAGGACACACCGAGGGTTATTTATAAGGGTAGGCTGTCCGTAGCTTCATTCATTTATTCATGGCAAGATATAATGAATAATGTGGAGTCCTACACGTTCACGGATCCTGAATTTGGCTCTCTGTTATCATTTTTTTCTTGGCAGGAACAATCTTGCGAGCTTCTTCTGGCCTTGGGTTTCTTCTTCCTTGCACACACACACAAAAAATAATAACAATAACTCCAGCTTCGTCTATAACTTCACTGTTTTACCTCTGAAATACCCTCGCTGTGTCTGGCGTGTCTATTTTTGCCCAGACAGGCGGGAAATCAGATTGACAGACTCCAGCTCAATCAAATCACATGTCCAGTTTAGCGGATTACCAGATTCCCGGACAACCAGGTATCTGTTTTGGCTTGACTTTCATTCGATGTGTCTGTGTTTAGCGAATGAAGTTTTATTTTCCAGGTGTCCTCCATTAAGACAGCGTTTTATTCAAGTTTATTTTTGAACTCTAAATTTGAGACTGTTCAAACTGGAGGGTATGATACAGATTCACCTACTGAAACCAAATCCACGTCTCCACTGTCCCCACCCAGCCATCTTGTCTCCTCTATCATGCGTGTGTTTCTCTGTTGTCTGACGCAGCCTCTTGTAAGGAAAGGCCATCGCAAAACCACCCTTAGACACTTCCCTCCCTATTCACCAGTGGCTCTTATTCTCGTCAGAAGCAACCTAACACCTCTTCCTTAGCGATTTACTTTTGGATATGGCTGGTTAATATCCTTTTCAACGCTACCTATGCAGAGTATGGAAATATTAGAATGATTTACGTAATACGGAGATAGTGAATAAGGTGTAATAAGCAAAATAAGTCCTCGAATAACACACACTCCCATTTCAGACATATTCCACCACACTTTTCATTCCACCTTTGTGTTGGTCAAAATCTCTTCTAATTAGCGGCCAAACACCTGTACCATACCTTTAATTAAGATGATAATGAAGTGACACACCTTGCTCAACCTCTCACGCTCACCTGAAACACAAGAATCATAGGTGAGTTAATAATTATCATGGGAATTTTCAAAGTCGTTTTTTAATATATATAAAGGTGACTGATTACAAATTTTATATTGTTTTTTTTTTATTTTTTTATTTTTTAGGTGCCAGTGTTAGTTTCAGTGGCCTATTTTCTGATTTATATTTCCTTGTAAAGTGACATTTCTTTGACATTTTAGACTTGTGTTTTTTCTGGCGTGAAGTCTGTGTTGTATTTCATGTTGATCGTTACCAAACACACACACACACATACACACACACACACACACACACACACACACACACACACACACACACACACACACCTAACACCTTATAATCACATCCTCAAATTATGTTTAGTGTGATGACAGGATAAAACACACACACACACACACACACACACACACACACACACACACACACACATACACACACACTCACACACACCTAACACCTTATAATCACATCCTCAAATTGTGTTTAGTGTGATGACAGGATAAAACACACACACACACACACACACACACACACACACACACACACACACACACACACACACACACACACACCTAATACCTTATAATCACATCCTCAAATTGTGTTTAGTGTGATGACAGAGTAATTCTCACACACACACACACACACACACACACACACACACACACACACACACACACCTAATACCTTATAATCACATCCTCAAGTTGTGTTTACTGTGATGACAGAGTAATTCACACACACACACACACACACACACTCAAATTATGTTCAGTATGATTGTAGAAGAATTACGATATGAAGTTCTAGATGAGGGTCCAAGTAGGGCATAAACTGTTGCATCGTTTTATACACAAATTAATAATAATAATAATAATAACAATAATAATGATAATAATAACAACAACAACAACAACAATAATAATAATAATAATAATAATAATAATTCACTTTAATAATCACACCATCCTAAAAAAAAAAAAAAAAAGCATCAGACCCCCTTCCTGTCTCTCGCAGTAGGTGTTCCGGGATTAGCGATGAAATGACTGAAATTGAAAAACACGGAACACACATATTTTAAATAATTTTTCCGTCCATTAGAAAAGACTAGTGTGTTTTTCCTGGCAGCAGCAACCATCATAAAAGCATGTGTGTCGCTGCTGTTTTCATAATGGTAAGAGAAATGGAAATCAGGACAGTATAATCCTCATAATTTTACTCATAAGCACAAAGGGATCTGGTAATACCCTAAGTTAAATATTTATAAGCACATCTACACAGGTAATATATTAATGAAGACGTCTTTTAAAATTTAGACGACTGGAATTTCTCTCGGTTCAACATTATCTTCCGTCATCCCGAAAAGGTAATTAAGTGAATCGATATCAGGAAAAAGGTTAATCGGGAAAGCTTGATTATTATGACTGTCTGGCTTCCACTCAGACAACTTAAAACCTTACGACTCTAAGGCTTCCTCGCTGGTAAATAAATCGTTCCTTACTTCCATGATAAGTGAATATTTAGCAGATGACACAACTGGAATTTAAGTCGTTTAAAGCGTTTTCTGTCTCTACCTCATCATTTTCTGGCACTATTCTTCTATGACACTTCCGTCGCCGATTAACCCCTTCCCCACCCTCGAGGTCATTAATCCTCCCTGGGGGTCATTAATAACGCCAGAGTCATTTGCGATGGACGTGTCACTGAAGAAAAGTGTTGGTAAATGACGAGATATAAACAGGCAACACTTCAAACGACATTAATTCAAGTTGTGGTTTCTGCTAAATTTTATTCGCCTGATGACGCCACCCACGGACGTCTACCCCCCCCCCCCCCACAAAATGGTTCAATGAGCCAGCTCCCTTAATTCAACGATATTTTATATGAAGTTGAAATTATGCTACAAGTAAGAGATTTTAGGCAGGATATGAAACACTGCTCGTCCAGAAGGGGTTACTATTTCAACAGCTATGATTTTTCTCAGCTGAAGGAAATCATCTGGTGTTTGTGTGAATAAGATATGTACAATTGGCAACATATAAACCTGGGACAGCATCAATATTGTAGCAGAGGTGCACTTGAAAACCTTGACTTAATGTCATGTTGGTTGGCGGCACTGACATGAATAAACAGAGGTGTCGAAATATTAGCTGAAATGACCAAATGACCCTAATCCATGAAGGTCCGAAATTGTAGCTACACATTTCACTCAGACACTGTCCCAGGTTCACGTGCAGCGCCTAGAAACCGGGAAGACGGGTAAAACAAAAGACGAGACCTGAGCCGCCAGCCGGAGCGGTAAAAGCACCAAGCGACACACAACACCGCAAGTTTCCAGGTTGATAAAACACGGGGCAAACTCCCACCCCGAAGCCACAAACACATCAACACAGGTCCATTTTCTGTTGCGAGGGGTGAACTTAACAGCGCCGCCTAAAGGACCCCTCGTACTATCCACCTCACGCCTCACAGCACTGAAAATTAACACACACACACACACACACACACACACACACACACACACACACACACACACACACACACGATAACAAGGCTTGCAAATTTGATATGGGTGGTGGAAAAGGACTGGAGACTAAACAGACACCAATCTATTAAGAATATCACTCGTAGAACAGATTTAAATACAGTTAACCAGGCCTAACACATTTCATAAATCTCCAAAGGCAAAATAAAAAAAAAAATCAACACAATCCATTATTAATTATGAGTATTTTCAATAAACGTCAATTACTGATTTTACACCTAATTACTTTTCTCAGCTTCACTAATGAAACAAGCTCCTTTAATTGCAATGTCCTTAAGTGCTCCCTTTTAGACTACACAATACATCTAAACCACAAAATAAAACTGTGCTTCCACCGTCATGTAAGTTGCTTCGATGTATTTCCTGCTCACACACACAGTCATTTCCGTACACAGTTCTCACATCCTGGTTCTCACGATACACCTTCTCTTTCATGACGGTTCCATTGGCCTTCCCAATTTACAGAGAACATCCTTAACCTGTACCGTTTGTAGCTATGTTTTTATGCATTTTAGCGGACGTCATGCACACGCCCAACACGTTCAGGTAGCTCAGTACATGTTTTGGGAGGCGACTGATCAGTAGAGTCAAGGAACATTACTTTCAGTCAATTGATACCTGACTGATTTCCATAACACCTCTTTCGTTCCCATGGGCTCACCTGTGTGTTTTGGCCAGGTAAACAACAAACTACACCTGTTTTACTCTAACTTGGTTTAAAATTGCCATCTCTTAATCTTCAGCGTTCACTTTAACACTAGATTAGCACTAGAATATGATGCTATTTACAGAGAGGTGCTAGGGAAAGCATGTGGAGCTGCAGTGCTGTCTTCTCCTGCCACTGAACTACGTGAAATAAGCTGCGAAAGGACGAAAATCTGGGCCGAGGGAGTAAGAAGAGTATAGTTCTGTTCAGCTTAAGGAAATCTGGGAGTCATAAGTTTAAGCCTGCCTCAACCAATCCCTACAGTGTCATGGGTAAAATTAGGGATTATTTTTAAGATTACACCAACCACCTAATCTCTAATCCCCAGCAAAACAATCTTCAGCAGCTGTTTTGTTTTTCCATCGACTCTCCTCCACATCTAATAAAATCTTCTCAATGGTGAATGTAAAATCTATAAGTGGTTATTAAAATCTTCATCTACACTGTGAATATTAATTTCTATAGTACCTGTATTTTACTCTCAGGTGTGTAATTATCTAGTCTTCACCTGTACCCCGGGGCAGGTCATTAAAGTCCCCCTATCAATATATGTATCTGTTTCCGGTTTACACCTGAAAGACCATTTGCTTAGGCCCAGAGTCTGTCATACTTGGGTAGGTTTATTAAGATGAGGTGATGTGGAGTTTATTTTGGGGTAAGGGACGGCATAAAACACACACACACACACACACACACACACACACACACACACACACACACACACAAATAAAACCGTCATCATTACCACATAAACCCATTTTCCAATCAACTCGTGGGATCCAGAACCAAGAAAAATACAATACAGTACACTTACTCTCTCCGTATAAGTCCAGAGATCACATCCACCACGACGGTACTGTTGCAACGATACGGTACTACTGATAATAAATACCCACTGGAATACCAATCACGTGGAGTCAGGGCCGTTGCAAGAGTACCCCCTTCCGTTGCACAAATATTCCGCCCTGGCCATAGCAAAGCAGGTTGTATTGCATTTGGCAGGTAGGATGAGAAATACCGCCCATTAAACTCAGTGCTCGGTCCATGCAGCCGTACTAAGTGCAAGAGTGGTGAGGAAAAATGAAAGTTAAATATTTTGTGCTGTTTAAAATTTAGCTCAGTAGATAGTCTCTGGCTTCTCATGGTCAGGAAGTGAAATTCTATGCTTAATACGCGTGTTTAATAAAAACTAATATATTTGAGATGCGCTAAACACTTCGCCTAAATCGTTTACTTTTAATCCGAGTGCTTTAAATAAATAAATAAATAAACAAATAGTAATAATAACAATAATAATAATAATACAGCATCTACCTACTCCTTTCACACGTTACCTTCAGGCAGGAGACCACTTTCACTTTCCCCCTAGCAATAACTCGCAATACTGTTTCTTACACCCTTTTTAAAGTACCCTCGCCTGCTTCACATCTTTATTACACGACGCAGCGAACCCTAATACCATCCACCTCTGCGCACACGAGTCCACACCCTCCTCCATCACATCTCAGCCCCTTCTGCACCGGACCAGCATCACCGGTATCATATTTTCTCTTTCCCCGAGCCTTCACAAGCCCCTCATAATTTTCAGGCTTTTCATCTCACACACACACTTAACGTTCTTCCTTTCGTTCGCCCCAGGTGCACGCTTTACTTCAAGTCCACACTGCAACGCCTTTCCTCACAAACTGTTTTATCTCGCTTTCTTCAAGTCCACACTGCAACGCCTTTCCTCACAAACTGTTTTATCTTCTGTAGCTTCGGACGTTCCTCTGAAATCACCCCCCGGAAGGACCTGTATTTCACGTCACGGATTTTTTTCTTAAACCATGATCAAATATTACTAAGAAGAGCAATTCCATACGATCATGTGTATCCCTGGAAAAGCCCCCCCTCTCTTATAAATGTGTCCGCAGAGGCATTTCTTACATACTATACTGTTTTTACTCTAACTTGGCCCAGATTCTTGTCCTTTTGCATTTCAATTCACGCAGCCCAGTGCCAGAAACAGACAACACCTCCATCCTTTCCATAACACCCCTTCATGACTAACATCCTCTTCTGGTATTAATCTATTATTGTAACTAGACATTCAAGATGGAGGGATGGCAATTTTAGGTTATGTTAGAGTAAATGGGGTATATTAACAGCGTGGATAACTGTTGAAAAAGGAACCGTCCAATATACATCAGAAAACCTACCACATCCATCCACGACAGTTTCGACCAGCAGTCTACTTCAAGGTGCCTCATATACACACAGCCGCGACAGCAGTAATGGAGAATTCCGACAGCTTTCCTGAGTCATGAGAAAAAGGGTGGAAATATCCCGTGCCAAGGCAAGAACCGGGGTGCACTCAGCCAGATGCACTGCTCTTCACTATATCGTGTAGCTCTCCACGGCAGTCTGTTTAAATATGTACCGGTATGTATGTACGTGCGAGTATGTTTGTATTCTTAATAAAATTTAGATATTAATGACACGCTCTCTCTAGGCAATCTAATACTGAGTCACTGCTGCCATGCGTACAATAAAGTTGGTGACGAACTTCCCAAAGCACTTTAGCTGGAATGTTTCTAATTTCCTTGCGAATTGATTTTCAGTGCTCCTATTGCTTCACTGTCTCTCGAGCAGCCTCATTGAAAGTACTCAGGGGGACCATGATCAGGGGAATGTGATGACCACGGGCTAAGTGGTCTATGTGAAATGGTCTGTCCTCTGGAAGTATTGGTGTAGGTACCCGAAGGTCCTCTTGGAGCTGTAAAGTGTTGCTCCATCCTCCTGATAAACAGACAGAATTCAAGTCCACTTCTCGCATCTAACTCATGGCTGGAATGAATGTCTTTTTCATTACAGAAGTGTATGGCTCGAAACTTGACACTGGTCGACCCTTCGTCTTGAAAGCTGTAACGTCCATTAATCCTTTTACGGCCTCTAACACAGCAGGAATGACTGTTTTAATACCAAGCGTTTGCACCACACAATTATGAGGATGCTGTTAAGTCTAGAAATGCATATACTGTTTATTCAAGTGTTCATTTAGGTGACGTGAGTCTTCTCGCTGAAAAACATCACGTTCAACAATTCTCTGGGTGATATTCTGACAACAAACAAGTCTTTCAACCCTGTTTCCATCACTCTGAGCTTGTGTCATCTGTATGTTATGGCGAAATATATGTAGTTGCTGGGGCTATATCCTCTGAACAGAATTCCTTAAACTGTTCAGCTCCTGTGATTTCCGTGAAGACACATCCATATGTTGTTTCAAGACTTAAATTTTACTGGTTGTTCTAGTCGAAAGTGGACGTCCGCTGTGATCTTTAACTTGTTTCCCTCCATTGTCTGTTTCCCTCAAGTTGTCCTGTGAGTCGTTTGGGTGTCTGCTTGATAGGGACATGTCATCCGGGAAAGCCCCTCCTGAACTGTTGCTGGACGAGTTATGGACGACTGAAATGTAAGCCTTCACAATCCTGACCCCTTCCTGCATAGAATGTTGATACTTTGCTTCCGTGTTGATCTCATGCACAATTTCTTTAGTCTTAAATTCCATTCGACTTGAAAAAATATTGGTAATCCTTGAAATGATGAGAATATAAATGTGCAGCTTTTGGGGTTACCCGTAAATAAATACTCTGTAATCCATGAAACGTGGTAACATAAGTAGGCTACCTAGAAACTCGTCAAAGAACACTTGTATGACAGAGACGAAGGATAAAATTTGCTTTTCAGCTATGCCAGTTTGACACACACACACACACACACACACACACACACACACACACACACACACACACACCGTCCTGGCGACCCATGAAGTCGTCCATGCCTTCTGCTCCACCGTCACCGCCGTCGGAGCAAAGGTGGCTCAGGGACGGGGTTGTGCAGTATTTGTGGAGCAATATGGCTGAGTGGCCGCCTCTCAGGGACCCGTGCACTCCGCCTCGCCTCGTCGCGCTGCAGGTAAGAGCATTTTTGGCACTGTGATCCAGAGCGTCGGTGCCGAGGCAAAATGGGCCTGCCACTGAGTTGAGTATTTACAGTTGATTCCCGACACTGCTGGACCATCAGGCGTATTTCCGGTGATGATCCTCCAGTTTTTATCTATATTTGAATAATTTTACATCTATTACCAACGTGAGTAAGGTGGGGGAATTTCGAGTAACTGTTTCTATCTCCTGTTTGTTATCGAATTCCTCCACAACAAACAGGAATTCACTGTAATGTCTAGCGCATGCAGTTGACCTTTACGAGAGTCGGTCGGATGCGAAATTAATCCCTCCGCCTCCCTTCACCCAACTCCAGTCCTACTTTTATCGGCCATTCTACAAGGACGTGGGGAAAATTTAGTTGCAAAGCTCATACGTAAAGGTCACACTTCGCACATTTTGTATTACCCTATCCACTCTGCACACTCCACACACCGTCCTTACAATCCCTATTTCCATTGCTTTTATCCGTAACTTTCTTCTCTTATGCCAAACCAGCCTCACACCAACGCGTTAATGTGAGCACCAACACACCACACCATCATACCATCCTCGTGAAGCCTCCACACCCAGTCCTCTGTCACGCATCAAGGTCTTTATAACACCAGCCACCTTCCTTCCCCTGTGTCACTCAGCTTGTCACTTCCTTTGCAGATTTACCTCTCTTTTTCTCTAAATGCAAAAAGGTACCTAAACTCTCACCGATTCACATCTTTCTTTAACTGCCAGCTCATTACACTGAATTACCGTCTCTCTCAATAGTCATCTTTTTACTCTTATCTACACTTACTTTGAAAATACGATGCCCACAGACTATAAAGCTGTGCACCTGTCTGTATGCCCCTGTTCACTAATAGGAAGCAACATATCATCATCAACATGCAACAGATTTGAGACGCACCTCCCTTCAGAAATAATAACATCCCCAGCCCTCTGGGGATTCAATCTCTCTTATACATCCATCCATATATACACTGAACATCATCTGGGCACAGGACTTTTTCTGACTCCAACAATAAAACTGAGCCACTCACCTGGGCATCAACATTTTCTTACACATGCTTCATAAGTACCACGAAAACTATTGACAGCATTCAAGAACTTTCCATCAACACTATCCACACGTAAAACATTCCATAACCTTTCTCTCTTCACCTTGTAATCTCTTTTCTAGATCCATAAACAGCAGTCTTTCTTACACGCATTCCCCAGTGTCTGATTAATTGTAAATATTTTGATCCACACATCCTCTACCATGCCGAAAACCACGCTGCTCGCCACTCTCAACGTATTCTATGTTCTCTTCTTTCCTTATAATTTTCTTCCATGTATATACCTTTTCTGTAACACTCAACAGATTCAAAACAGATTAATTTTTGTACATCTTTTTATCAACTATGTTTGCTTCCTTATCTTTCTCATTCTGTTGTAACCTGCTTTCTGTTTATACAAGTTATCATTTCTTCCTTGAATATGTACACTTTGCACGCCCTGGCCCAGTGTTGCTATCATGTGTATATTTACGTATTTTCACGTGTGTAAAATTTTATGGCCACTGATGCTTCAAACAATAACATTTGTGCCGACGATGGTGAGACAACAGGAAAATTGCCTTGTTGACGTGACACACCACATGTACACACACTTCGCCCAGCCCCAATATAGCGGTCCTCCTTGGCCTCTAGTTCTCGACCTTCAAGTAATATCCCTTGTCCTTTAAAAACTATACAGACAAGCATAACAAGACGAAAAAAAACGCAGCGACATAATACAGACGTGTCATTGCCAGGAAAACAAAAACGTAGATTAAAGAAACCCACAGAGCTGAGCATGTACTGGATAATTCACCTGCTGTCAAGTGTTAGGACGTTATGGATGTGCCCTCTCTGCCAGACTTCATCCTGTCAGATGGTATGTCACGGCTGTCATGTCATGCCACTCTTAACATGTCATCTGATGTCTTTTCCTGTCAGTTTTGTCATCTCACGTCATGGGAATACTGTCATTTCATTGCTTCCATCATACCATTTCATGTATGTTGTCAGAGTTGTGATGTTATATTGTATCAACTATCACGTCATGTCATGTCTGTGTTATTATGTTGTTTCACTGTTGTCACGTCCATGTTTTGTCTTGTCAACGAGTCATGTCATTCTGTCATGCCATGTTAGTGCTCTCCTGTCATGAAGGCTACGTTCAGTTATGTCGGTAATGTAAGTCACTCAGTCAATCAATCAATCAGTCAATCAGTCAGTCAGTCAGTCAGTCAGTCAATCAATCAATCAATCACTCAGTAAATCAATCAATCAATCAGTCAGTCAGTCAGTCAGCAGGCCACCTTTCATATAACTGTTTCAAGTAATGTGACTGTTGTGTTGTTTCTGCGGTTTGCCCTTTGACTGGTGAACACATTCCCCTCAAACACTGCCCTGATTTAAGGCTTGCTTTACCTAAGGCGGGAAGGAAAGCAGTCCTCATGCATAAGCCTTACTATACTCTTTTTACTCTCACTTGGCCTAAAATTACCATCTCTCCATCTTGAATGCTGAGTTATAACAAGAGATTAACACTAAAATATAGGCTAAAGAGGTGCTATGGAAAGGATGCAGAGCCATAGCATTATCTCTTCCTGCCACCAGGCTATGTGAAATAAGCTGCACATGAACGAAAATTTGGGCCAAGATGATGTGAAAGGACTACGCTTACCAAGGGCTAAGCCAGTAAACATGCCAGTGGTCCACTTCAGGAAAATCACTTCACTCATCAATAGTCGCTTCTCGGTTTTAGAGTCGTGTATTCTTTATTTTATATTTGCTTTCAGTCTGGACTATGAAGCAATTTCCTCCTCATTCTTGTAACTGGAACTATGGAGGACTTTAAGATCACTCAAATCAATCGCTTCTCTCTGTAATTTTTCTTTCCCTTGCCTCTGATTTCCCCTAGTCCTTCTGGCTATCGTGTTCTGGCCATCCCATCCCCCTGCATGAGACCTCTCTTCAAGCTGGTGATTCCTTGCCATTAGTTTATCCGGGGCCGCCTCCTCTCCCCTCTTGACGGCTGTGGTGGTGGTCCGCATCGTCCGTCACTCTTGGGTAAGTGGCGAGGGTGAGGGTGATAGCTGGGACGGATTTAGGAGCGACCGTCACCTCACCGGCTGCAGCGGTAAGGCGGCCACTTGCGGTTCCAGAAGCGGCGGGGCAGGGCAGGGCAGGGCGGCCACTTGCATCATCAGAGGCGGTGGGGCGGACCTCTCTCCTTTCCACTTACTCATCTCATCACAACTGTCTGTTATTCGCGATAGAGGTATCAAACCGCCTTTCTTCTTGGAGTCTTCTTAATTCCAATCTTCCTTGAGTCTGTAATTCTCACTTCCATTACGTATTTATTTTCATGTCATCATTTCTTCAAGATTCTTCAATTCATATAAGACACTAAGTCCTTCCATTTTTAATCTGTACATTACACAACGAATCATCTCTATAATGACTACGTTACTCTTACCTGCATTCACCCGCCCTCGTAACGAAACCCACATTATTTTTAACTAGTCCACAAAGATCAGTTTAACTACGACACACAACACAGCATCATCAGCTTCGATATGGGCCATTTGTTACCTTTCCTTCATTTTATCAGTCTCGTCTTGATCTCTGAAAACCACAAAAACAATCACACAGACATCACATACATCCCTGTCTCTCTCACGGTCATATCAAAACAAACACCTTTTATAACTTCATTCTGTACTATGTTATCTAATATAGTTTATCCGAGCAGAAATTCTTATACCATAATCTTTAAATAACTCCTAACACTCTAAGGCGATTTGTTTGTGGCCAGCCCCACCGGGATTAAGGAGTCTGGCTATAAATAGAAAGATAGACAGTTCAAGCTTAATATAACCATTTTATGCACAATACAGAAAGTGTGAATTTTCTGGCTATGGAGTGTTTTTTTTTTTAAGTGTAAGTACTTCCACTCGGAGCACAGTTTGTAAATTCTAGTAACATTACAACCGAGTGTGCTATACGAAAATAGTACATTATCAGTTGCAATAGTTATGGTTTATATAAATACTGACGAAATAAAGAAATGGAAAAGTAGTCTGCACATCACGCCAGGCTGTGTATGCGGGAAACAGCGTCCGTAGCGATGGCAGAATGTAAGCAGAGAACATATAAATAACACCAATACCTGACTGCATCTCTATAACAACTTTGTAAATATATTTCTTCCTCTTGTTTACTTCTGGTACCTCCACATACTCATATTCAAAGTAGGGAAGACCTCTGATTGTAAGGATGTGTAATTTGCGTGACCTGACTCAATTGGTGTGGTGTGAGGACCTGTCTGTAGCCGGATACCCCACACCACTGCACCACCTTCACCCCACACCACCACACCACCTTCACCCCACACTACCACACCACCTTCACCCACACCACCACACCACCTTCAACCCACACCACCACACCACCTTCACCCACACCACCATCACCCACACACCACCACATTACCTTCACCCACACCACCACACCACCTTCACCCACACACCACCACACCACCTTCACCCCACACCACCTTCACCCACACCACCACACCACCTTCACCCCACACACCACCACACCACCTTCACCCACACCACCATACCACCTTCACCCACACACCACCCTGACCCACAACTGTCCCCTGTGTGCTGTGGTGGGCCTCATGTTATCCTGGGACCCTTCACTCCTTCATCATCCATATTAACATCCTCACACCAGCTTGATAATGTCAGCCGTCAGCCGGTACACGTCACCTGTCAGTCACAAGCTGATCCATGGCAGATGAACGAATACAGGTAAGCTGAGATGGGATCAGACAAGGAAAACGACTCCAAATATACCGTATCATGAAACTCACCCCCTTCACTACCTGATATCCCCCCTAAACCGCAAAATCGTCTGGAAGCAGCAGTTATATAGGATGGCTCCAGTAAATAGCGCGCCACTAGCTCACGTGGTGCAAGGATGGCCCAGTCGGCTGGTGTGGGCGTGGTGGTGGCAGTGGTAGAAGGAAATGAATAAATGAAGGAGTGAGGAAGTGAAGCGTTATATATGAGGCGCCTTGCGTATTAAATCAAGACTTTATCTGCTAAACGTGTTATTGGCGATTTTTTTTGTCACCCCTTCAGTGCAAATCAACCTTATTAAGCTTAGAAACGAAAGTAAAACCTGTTGGAGTTTCTGAGATATATATAGTTGATGCAGAGTTCTTGACTGATGTGAACACCTGTCAACTGATTTGGTACATTTTGCTAATGAGAGAAATGAAAACACGCGTAACACACCTGAAGAAAATGAGAATAAAAAATGCATCAGAGTACAATAAAAATAAAGATAAGTGATACCCCTAAAATGCAGCAACTGGGAAAATAAAAGAAATTTGCGTCAAAAAACATAACTGCAATTCAAAAATGTACTAACCTGCTCACGATACGACGGTGCACCTGTATCACCTTAATGACATATACAGGTGAGTCCTTACTATACTCTCCTCACTTTATTTTGGCCTAAATCTGCCAACTCTCCATCTTGAATGCTGAGCTGTGACTTTACTGTAGATTGACAATGGAATATGATACTAGTCACACAGAAGTGCTATGCAAAGGATGTAGAATCGTAGCATTGCCTTTTCTGCCACTGAGCTACGTGAAATAAGCATCAAAGGGATGAAAATCTGGGCCAAGTTAAATGAATGGACAAAAGTAAAGAGATTACGACACTGAAGGTGAAGGAACTTGCTTGAAGAACGATGAATGTAATGTGTGGTGAGTGAAGCAAGACCTAGTTAGTTATTTCATCTTATTAGCATCGTGTATAACCATAAACAAGGGAAGGTCTTCACTTCATGGAGACATTAATTCTGTACCAGCTGGGTCTTTGATTGGGGTTTATGATGCTAAATTCAAGGCCAAAATAAAAGTAAGTCAAATGCTAAGTTTATATTTTGAAAGAGTGAAGGTTTGTAGCTGGCTGGTGGCGTTGATAGCATGGCCATAAACAAGAGACTGAGTGTGACCTTCAAGACTCCTAAAATAACATGCTCCAGCCCCAGACGGTGGATCATAGTGGAGTGGTGGACCATGGTGGGTGGTGGGGAAACAAGTGGAGGGTCATGGTGGGTGGTGGAGTGGGTGGATCATGGTGGGGGGAGAAATAAGGGGTGGATCATGGTGGGTGGTGCAGAAACATTCAAGTGATCCTCATCATCACATCAGACGTAAACAATGGCGCTCCGAGACTTGAATTTATTTTTTCGCAATTCTGCTCTTTGTCTGATAAACTTTTACGGTGCACAGAATTAATTTTTGGCCATGATAGGACGTTTTATAATAGATACACAGAAATTCCCCCCTCCCCCCAAAAAAAAAATGATCTCCAGTCTTTTAAATGCACAGCGCAGAGGCATCACGAAATGGGCACCTTCAATATAGCTCTGTCTTGCTTAACTTCCTCTGCCAGAACCAATTTTTGCAGGTCCTCAGGTAGGTGTTCTTTTCCTTTCAAATTTTAATGCTTGACGGTATAAAGGTGAAATATATTGGCCATCATAAAACAGAAGGGGTTAAGGTGTGTTTTCAAAATATTATTAAAAAAGCTCCATGGCTCATATACCTCAGTGTGTTGAAGGTGCTGATGAAGTGGCATGACAGGTGTGCTTACCAAAGGGAATATAGTCAAAGGGATCACCTTGACAATAATTTTCCCGTGCTGGCCACAGGTGTAACAGGTGGTTCTTCAGCCATCGCATAAAGGTACAGAAAGCGAATTATGAAATCTCTAACTCTCTCTAAAAACAATATTGTAAGATAGACCTCGTAAGCCCACGTCAGATTCCATTTTGCATTCACACCGCTATTTCTTAACGACTCCAAGAACTGGTGCAAATGTCTTGCGAGATGTCTACAGTGTCTGATAATTCTTTCAATATTTTTTTTTTTTTTTGGTACGGCCAGTGTCATGTAAAAACCACACCACTGGATTAGAAATAGTAAGAATGTTGAGGCGGTGTGTGTCCTCTCAATGGGATGGGCGAAGCTGGCAAATTCGTAAGATCGCAAGTAAAATGTCTCACCCTTTGACTCATGAAAGCACCACTGGGATACTCTCACGTAATGACTTCTAGGAGAAATTCCAGTACAAGGAGAACTTTCCTGATGGTGGTGCTCCTTATAAGACGGATCAACATGGGGAAATCTTTAATACTGGTGAAAAGGGGGCCAATGTGGGGCAGCACAGTTTGGGCTGTGTCTGATATAGAGGAACAGGATGTAACTACACACTGATCTGCTTTTACTGCTTCCTTTACACCTCTGTGTACTTTATAAATGAGAACGTGTGACCTCCCCGTAAACGGTTACAACTGCTGGTGTAGAGCCAACTGGATCTGTTGACATTAAAGTGTGGCTGAACAATGACTGTTGTCACCGCCACTCTTGTACTGTCTAAACAAGGCCACTGTTTGAGCACTGTTTAGTAGGATACACCACTGTGAACGATGGCTGTGATTAGGACAAGTGACGATGACGACTTGTAGCCTTTGACAGCAGCAGCACGAATGCCATTATCTAAATCAATACCTATCTATCCACACACACACACACACACACACACACACACATATATATATATATATATATATATATATATATATATATATATATATATATATATATATATATTGGATTGTGGAAAGTGTTAAGAATATATGGAGTAGATGGGAAGTTGTTGAATGCTGTGAAGAGTATGTACGATGGTGCGAAGGCTGCAGTGCGTGTGGATGGTGAACTAAGTGAATTTTTCTCTTTGAAAATTGGGTTGAAACAGGGATGTGTCATGTCTCCATGGTTGTTCAATCTGTACATGGATGGGGTAATAAAAGAGGTACAAGGTAGGGTAGTGGATGTTGGAGTGGCCCTGGTGAGAGAGGATAGTGTTTGGAAACTCCCTGTACTGTTGTTTGCAGATGATACTGTGTTGTTGAGTGAAGACGAAGGGGAGCTGCAAGGCTCTCTCTTTGAGAGAGGTGAAGTCAGTAAATGTATAGCGAGGTGGGATGGTGAGGAATTGGAAAATGTGAGTACGTTTAAGTACTTGGGTAGTGTGATGAGTAAGGATGGAGGTTTGGAGGGTGAAGTGCTTGAAAGGGTACAGCAGGGAAGAAAGGTTGCTGGTTCTTTGAAAGCAGTGATAAGAAACAGGGAAGTGAGCATGGAAGTGAAAAAGTTACTACATGACAGTATTGTGATACCAACTCTAACGTACGGAAGTGAAGCTTGGACGTTGTTGGAAGGACACAAGTCAAGAGTGAGAGCAGTGGAAATGAGTTATTTAAGAGGAGCCTGTGGAGTCACATGGAGAGATAGGCTGACGAATGAGGATATAAAGGAACGTTGTGGTGTTGATGTGGATGTGATAGGAAGCGTTATGAGGAACACACTGAGGTGGTTTGGCCATGTGGAGAGGATGGAGGGTGAAAGACTGACGAAAAGAGTGTGTGTGAGTGAGGTGGAGGGGGAGGCCGAGAATGAGATGGAGGGATGGGGTGGAGAGGTATATGAGAGAGGGGGGTGTGAGTTGGGAGCAGGGTAGTGAAATGGCGGGGGACAGGGCGACTTGGAGGCGATTTGTTTGTGGCCACCCCAAACGGGATTGAGGCGTCTGGCAATATATAATATATATATATATATATATATATATATATATATATATATATATATATATATATATATTCTCATTTACGCTAGCTATATATCTGTCTATCTATCTGTGTGTGTTTAATAAACACACAGATAGATAGACAGATAAATAGCTAGCGTACATGAGAATGTTCATTCTTGCACAGGCTACATTAACTATCACTTTACAACAACATCATGAAGTCCCAGCTGAAGCGATGAAGCCAACAGCCTCGACACAGACAACAACCTGATGCTGACACTTGACCCCTGAAGAGTGACCTTGATCAAGACTGGGGTGCTGCTGGGTGTCACGTTACACACACACACACACACACACACACACACACACACACACACACACACAATAACCCTCTCTATAGGTGTCTATTTGTATCTCCAACTCTCATTAGTCACCAAACATCCACACCTTGGAAAAGAAGGCTTAATAAACAAGATACATGACCAAAACAATTCCTGAAAGACACACTGATTCAACGTCTACGAGTACACTTCCTTTACATTTAGGTATATAAAACAGCGACACCAGTGTCAAACCCATTTCATTATTGTTGATTAAGATTTGGTAAAGCGTTTCTACTTCGTCTATACCTCACCTCCTCTGCTGCCACGCCACCCTCTTCAGCGTAATATGTTCATCTTGGCACCACGGCTGATCATTCGTTTATATATTTACATGTGTTCCTCTGTGTGTGTGTGTGTGTGTGTGTGTGTGTGTGTGTGTGTGTGTGTGTGTGTGTGTGTGTGTGTGTGTGTGTGTGTGTGTGTGTGTGTGTAGGGAGTGTCTGTGTTTGTGGACACGTGTATGCGTGCGTTTTCCCCACCCTGATGTGATGTTTGTGGTGATTGGCGCAGAAAGACGCCTGGGACACGGCACGAGCTTCTCACGTGTGCTCTCTCTCTCTCTCTCTCTAGAAATCAAGGTACTCATACAACTTTATTTGGCTTTGTCCCGCGAATCCAAAATTTCACACGTACCCAGGGCATCTGAAAAACTTCGTAATATCTCGTTTTTTAAATCAATCTATGCAAATAACTATACCCGGTATATATATTTCATTTGGGCAGTCTAATCGTCAAACGGTTATTGTAGGACTTATAATAAAAATAATTCAAACTGTGTCCTTGAAAATTTGAATGCACTGGGACAACCAATCAGCTGCCAGCTTTCAAAATTTTAAGGCTCGACTCTTGGCAGATGAGATCGAATAGGCTTTACCACCACTACAATACCATTACCATCAAAAAGGGGTAGGTAGATAGGTAGGTAGGTTGGTAATACGTAGATAGGTAGGTAGGTAGGTAGGTGGGTGGGTGGGTGGGTGGGTAGGTAGGTAGGTAGGTAGGTAGGTAGGTAGGTAGGCAGGTAGGTAGGTAGGTAGGTAGGTAGGTGGGTGGGTGGGTGGGTGGGTAGGTAGGTAGGTAGGTAGGTAGGTGGTTGGTTGGTTACACAAAATTAAACCTTCTCACTCCAGACAACATAGCAGCTGGTGAGGTAGGGTCGGTAGGTAGGTAGGCAGGTAAGTAGGTAAGTTAAGTGGGGTAGGTAGGTAGGACGAATACGCAGCGATTTTGAGAACTATCCGTCAAAGGTCAAAGGATTCGACTGTGAGGAAAGAAGATCAAAGGTCAAGGGCAATTCAGACAGTGACTTGATCTGAACCAAATTTGATGGAAGTGTTGAGGGTCAGCCAAAAAGAAGTGACTGTTTTTAAATGAATCGGTCAAAAGTCAAAGTGCCAAAAAACCCGCCACTTAGCCCAACTGTAAGATGGAGGTGTGGCACTCTCTGAATATAATGATTTACTGTATTTAGATTTTATGATATTAAACTTGGCCATGGAGGAGAACCAGACAAGAAATAATATTATAAACGAATTGTAAGGGGGGACTGAAACTTGATTTAAATTACATATGAAAATTTGAACCACCTCCTTATCTGAAGTGTGGAATTAGGCAGAAGGCACGAGCAATGCAACAAACTGTAGTGCTGGAGCTTTTATACACGTAGATGTTCCCTGATACCACTCCCTGACCCTCCTCTCAACACCCTACTCAACTAATCTCCAAAATTCCCCCTCCCTCCAATCATTCCATCCCTCCTCTCCCTGTCTTCCCGCCACTCCCTCTTCCCCTCCTCCTCATAACTCACCACTCTCTACTATTATCCTATTCCTGCCGTCAGGGTTTAGGGTGGAGAGGATGATATGAGTCAGTCTAGGGGGAGGACGAATGGAAAGCATAGTATAGACGGACGAAATATAAACAAAAGAGTATCATTAATGGATTCCGATACTGTAATGGAGCTGCTACAACCAGTCTATAGGGACAAATGGTAAGAGTCCTGTCAAATACAAAAAATATTCAACAAAGACCTTTAATCTCTCACGGAACTTTTAAAAGATGCTATACACTATCACCAACACGTCGCAGGCCAAACAGTTCCACATTAAAACACCTCTGCTGAAGGAGAAGTGCTTAGGTGCGTTTAAAAGGATTTATTTACCAGGAATATTAGTGCAATTCCTCAAGCGTAGTTAAACAGCAGTTATAGAGCACTGTTCAGCTAACGTAACATGTTCTTGGACAGCTCTATAACGTGTATGGGATGCCCTCCTAGAATATCCTCTTCCGTACGTAAAATAGGTATGTATTTGTATTATAAGATTACTATAGTCCTTTTGCCTTAACTTGATGCAGATTCTCGTCCTTTCACAGCTTATTTCAAGTAGCTCAGTGGCAGAATAAGGCATTGATATGGCTGTACATCCTTTCCACTACACTTATTCATGACTGGCATCATATTCTAGTGCTAATCCCTTGCAACGACTCTGTTCAAGGTGGAAAGATGGCAATTTTAGGCCAGGTTAGAGTAAAAAGGGTATAGGCACTGAACATACAAAGCGAGGACACACTAAACATCTAATCTTTTTTTTTTTTTTTTAATGCGAGGAAGAAGGTACCAAAGGCCGCAAGCCCGCAATTATTGTTCCTTCCAAGAGAAAAACTAAATACAAGAGAGAGCCAAATTCAAGATCCGATAATTTCGAGATGCCTGGACACATTGCGTTTGAAAGACTGGAGATCATAGGGAGCAAGAAATACAAACAGAGGGAGACAGTTCCAACATGGGAAATATGTTCTTCAGTTTAAATATCCTATCTATTATGTAAGTTAATCTCGTGTCAGCCTTAACCCCTTCTTTACGGTTGAGACTTGGCTTCATTAGCATTTTTTTCCTACTGACAATTATTACGGTACAATTTTCCATATTTTAGAAGTAGGTTGTGTTTACCTTATCTGGCTATAATCAAACAGTTTATGAAGGTATCTCTAAATTTCCTACCTCTGAAAATGTGGATATTCAGTTTCATAATAATTTTTGGCTCCCTCAGCAAATTGGTATAATTTACAAGTGAACCTTCGTAACTTGATTTTATTTTCTTTAATTGAGCGAATCCTGACCACCAAAGAGTTAAAATGTATCTCTGTTAACCTACTGTGGACAGATTCAAGTCTTATTTAAGAGCTGAAGGGTTTGTTAAACTAGGAGAAATCCCAGCAGTCAGTGGGTTAAGAACAATAAAAGAACAATAAGTACTGTTCGTATGACCATAAACTTAAGATAAAAATAACCATAAGTATTAGTAGCAGCAGAAATCACGTGACGAAACAACGTACGTAATTACATGTGAAAAAAAAACTTAGCCTAGTCACAAGTTACGCTGATTCCTGTTCTTGCATTATCAGCTTGAAAGATGCAACCAAAATCATGCAGAGGAGTTAAGTCCATGAAAGATGATCGCAGTTATTCTTGGCAAGTTATAATAAGGTTCGACACTCTCTTGACCTTCCAACCCCCCTGACTCGTGGGTTTTTATTCTCCCTTAACCTTTAATATTCGCCTCTTGTCCTTCTCCATTTACCTCCCACTTTCTGTCCCATTTCCATCCACAGCTTTATCTCCGGTTCATCATTTAGCACCGACGTCCTGTGTTAGTCACTTCTGCCACTCGTTCCCACATCCACCTCACCCCTGCCACAACAACTTATTATTTTTTTACTTAATTTTCCCTTCCTCTGTTCATCTTCTGTTTTTAAAAAGGGGAAAAAGGTCACCTCGTTATCTCCATCCTTTCTCACCGCCGCCCCTCTCTGTCGCACGCCACACTTCACAAATTCACTGATGCATTTCCCCTTCCGTAACTCATTCTCTTCATTTTTCAGAATGCTCAGTCATCCCTTTGTTTTTCGCTGTTGTCTGTTATTTCGTCAAGCTTATATCTTTCTCATCCTCTAGTGCCCCTTACTTACGTGTGGCAGAAAAATTAAAGGTCTTCACTTGTACGATAGTGTGTGTGTGTGTGTGTGTGTGTGTGTGTGTGTGTGTGTGTGTGTGTGTGTGTGTGTGTGTGTGTGTGTGTGTTTACCTTCTTCTACGCCTAATCTTGCACGGGCACCTGTGGAATCGTCAACTCCCATCACCTGACATAGATGCGTCTCAAGCTTAACCAAGACTTTCAAGGTGAGGGGAAAAACCGAAGCGTCATCATCGCTACCTACAAACTTCAGTGTCCCAAATGTCCTTCTCTGCTTGCAATAAAACGACAATAAAACGATAACTAAAACAAACAGCAGAATATAAGTGGACGACTATGTTTACAGATGCATTTGAGATCTCCACTTCATACAAGGTTGATCCAGAAGTTTTTTTTTAAGTGGTGTCCTTGCGAATTAGAATTAAAGTGTGAAAGTGTGTATATAAAGTGGTATTGACTCTTAGGTGGCAAATTGAAGGGAGATTAGCCCTAAACTCTTTGAAGGGAATGGGCTGTGGCAGAACCGTAAGAGGCTGAGTAGGTCCCTTGGAAAATCATTACAGGTAAAAAGCTTTGATAAGGTGCATTAGGCAGCGATCGTGGTGTCAGGTGGTGTGACGGGCCAAGCAGGTGATGGACTTAACCCAGTCTCACTCCAGCAAAGAATATTTAAGCAACAGGAGAAAACGGACCTACATACTAATACTAATACTAATACTGCAAGAGTTAGCCGTTACTCCCAGTCTTTCATTTATGCAACAGGTCAGCTCTGGAACTGTCTCCCTCTGTCTGTATTTCCTACTTCTTATGATCTAGAGTCTTTCAAACGCAGTGTGTCCAGGCATCTCGAAATGAACGGTTCTTGAATTTGGCTCTCTTTTGTATTTTTTTTTTTTCTTGGAAGGAACGGTTCACGAGCTTCTGGCCTTTGGTTCCTTCTTCCTTGCATTAAAAAAAAAAAAAATGCTTACCTTAGTGTGAGCAGACCACATTTTTTGGCAATTTTGTAAGAGATGAAAACCAACCAACCTGGAAATAGAAAAAAAATAAGAATTAGTACTTGAAGAATGTACCTAAGCTATGTATGTTTTTTAAAGGCAGTATTAACAACACCTATGCTATATATGTTTTTTAAAAGCAGTATTAACAACACTTACGCTCTGACAATTGATAATACACCTCAGCACACCTGCCATATATACCTTCCTACACCTGTAAATCACTATACACCTGTCACGTATACCTTGCTACACCTGTACATCACTATACACCTATACACTATAAATCACTATACACCTGCCATATGTACCTTACTACACTTGTACATCACTATACACCTATACACTATAAATCACTAAACACCTGCCATAAATCTCAGTGTACCTTTAATTATAACCACACTTTTCATCGGGAACACAGGTGAGGAAATAAAGGTGTAAAATTAATCGCCGAGAAATTAATCGCTAAAAAATTAATCGCTGAGAAATTAATCGCCGAGAATTTAATTGCTGAGAAATTAATCGCTAAAAATTTATCCCTGAGATATTAATCGCTGAAAAAATAATCGCCGAGAAATTAATCGCTGAAAAATTAATCGCTGAAAAAATTAATCGCTGAGAAATTAATCGCCGAGAAATTAATCGCCGAGAAATTAATCGCTGAGAAATTAATCACTGAGAAATTAATTGCTGAGAAAATATTCGCTGAGCAATAGGTGTTACCAAATTTAATTCAATAAAACTTCGGCTCCTTGCCACCCGAAGGTCCTTTACTATACCTCATACCAATAATCTGGCCAGGCATATATGGCAACAGTGTTCCCGCCGAGATTCTTATTGGCTGGAGGTGTTTGTTCGGTTTCGTTGTTGCTTAAACCGATACTCTCTTTATTATCAGATGTGATACTGAGTTTGTCGACAATACAATCGTCAAAAACAATAAGAAATCCATTATATACTTAACAACAATGAAATTTTCGTAGTAAGATAGAGATATGAGTCAACAAATATTATAAGAGTCCAAGTCAAGGTCAGCATTCGAACAATTCCTTTAAATCTCCGACACTCCTTAACATAATAGAAAATTAAGGAAACCTGCTTAATCTAAGCGTTGTTATAACACATTTAAATTTTAAGATCAGTCCGTACTGTGATAATAGAGGAGATATAATGAAGCTGTTTTCCTTTTGCCTACTTTGATTTTCGCCATTTTTTCAAACCTCCCTCCCCGCAGAAATCGTCTTTTCATTAGAATTTTTAATTATTCAGAGTTGTGGCACGATTTAAGGATGCGGACTGATCTTATAATTTAAATGTGTGTTATACCAATGCTTAGATTAAGCAGGTTTCCTTAATTTTCTATTATATTATGGAGTGTCGGAGACATAAAGGAATTGTTCGAATGCTCACCTTGACTTGGACCTTTATAATACTTTGTTGACTCATATCTCTATCTTCCTACGAAAATTTCATTGTTAAGTATATAACGGATTTCTTATTGCTTTTGAGACTGTACTGTCGACAAACTCAGTATCATATCTGATAATAAAGAGAGTATCGGTTTAAGCAACAACGAAATCGAACAAAAATCTCCAGCCAATCAGAATCTCGGCAGGAACAGTGTTGCCATACATTCCTGGCCATATTAATTGGTATGAGGTATAGCTACTTAGAAACTGTACTAGAAACAAGTGTAATCAGTGAGCGTATACCCCCGCCAACGCCTCTACCAGACAACTCAGATCATCGCCAAAATTCAATCAACTCTTCCTTGGCCCATGACCCACATATCCACAAAATTTCATTGGATTCCATCAATAACTTTTTGAAGTATCTTATGGACAAACAAACAAACACAATCCTGAACCGGAAGTCGAACTTAGATAACCACCAAAATTCAATCAACTCTTCCTTGGCCCATGACCCATATATCCACAAAATTTCATTGGAATCCATCAATAATTTTTTGAGATATGGATAAACACACAAACAAACAGACAGACAAACAGGGGTGAATGCATAACTTCCTCCAACTTCGCTGACGGGGGTAATAAAGGCAACCAGAGGGCCCCGGGTAGGCAGAAAGTAGAGACTGGAGTGACAAGGAGGGAAGGAGAGAGTGGAGTGAGAAGGAAGGAAGTAGAATGAGAAGGAAGGAAGGAGAGAGTGGAGTGAGAAGGAAGGAAGGAAGTAGAGAGTGAAGTGAGAAGGATGGAAGTAGAGAGTGAAGTGAGAAGGAAGGAAGAGAGTGGAGTGAGAAGGAAGGAAGTAGAGAGTGAAGTGAGAAGGAAGGAAGCAGAGAGTGGATTGAGAAGGAAGGAAGGAGAGAGTGGAGTGAGAAGGAAAGATGTAGAGTTGAGTGAGAAGGAAGGAAGAAGAGTTACACAAAGCCTGATAAATGAGGGGAGGCGGTGGCTGAATCGGTAGAGAGGCGGCTTGCAATCCTGATGGACCCAGGATCGAATCCTGGCTGGGGCAGGGGACAGTTTAAGGCTTTGAATTTCATTAAAAGCAGACTTTCCTGATCTACCAGATGACCCGCCGACATGTCGTAAAAATACCCCCGCTAATACCAATACACCAGTCCTGTATGAGACAGCCCTAGCATGTATTCAATATGGACGGTGGGTGTTAGCGCCGAAGTGGTGACATGTGGAGGTGTAGGAGGACTACTGGGCCTTGGGATAGGCTACTGCCCCCAAGATATAGGCCCTGAAGCCTTTGCCCAGAGTCGGACACATAAAAAAAAAAAAAAAAAAAAAATATTCCTTGCCACTGACCCCAGCCCTGCACACGAGATCCACTGTCAAAGCTCAGCAATATATTCACCTTTCTGGCCAGTAAAGGTGACGACTCCATTCCAGCCACCATGATGTAAGTCTCGCAGAATGTTGTTCACGGATGGTACGGAAAGAAAATTATAACAGCTGCTGACCTGTTTCCTTGATTTACGGTGCAATTATAACCGTAACTCTATGGCAATTGCACACCTTTCATCAGAGCCTGCAAGGGACGTGTTCTTTCCAATATACGACCGTTATTGTCCAAAATTATTATACTAAACAGTTTCGCAATATCTCGCTTGCAGAATTCATGGGCGTGTCACAGAGTTTCGTGGATATTTTTCTCGTGAACACGCTACTGCCACTGCCTGGTTTGGGGCTCTGGTGCAGGTAGCTGGCGTTACTCGTGTCAGGTGTCCATCCAGCTACTGTCAGCTGGTTAGGGTAACACAGAGAGGGGGTAACTGTGGTAACCAAGGGGGTGTAGTGGTCTTATACCCCAATCTAATAAGCTCACTAATACCAATGCACCAGACCTGAATCAGACAACCCTAGCATTTTCATCAATATGGACAGTGGGTATTGGTGCCAAAGCAGTGACATATTAAGGTGCGTGGCACGTAGGAAGACTACTGAGCCTTGAGAAACGGGATGTTAAGCCTATTCCACACACACACACACACACACACACACACACACACACACACACACACACACACACACACACAAAACACAAAATATGCATAATGCTAAAATTTTCTACACTACAATGAAGCACCTCTTGAACACTACTAAGATGAAACCTGAAGAAACTGAAAAGAAACAAAATCTTCACACATGCTCTAGATATAGGTGTTTGCTTATACAGTGAACGCAGTAAGCCAAGCGCCTCTGAGATGGTCATGCAGCACCAGGAGTGAAGAGGGTGGCAGGGACAGGGGCAGGGTGGAGGATAGCAACTGTGAAGAGGGTGGGAGGGGTGAGGCAGGGTAGGGGATGGCAACTGTGAAGAGGCTGGGAGGGGCAGGGTAGGGGTGGCAACTATGAAGAGGGTGGGAGGGGTCTGGGGAAGGATAGGGGTGTCAACTGTTACTACACCTGAGCACACACTTCAGCACGGAGGCAGTAAGAAGTGGGAAGAAACCTTGTGGGATTTTCCTGAAGCACAACAGAAGACTGAATACAAAATTGACACGTAAATGACATGGAAATAATGCATGATAAACCAACTTTGCCAGTCTTGGGGTGAAGTTAAAAGATGAGAGATATCATGGAGTGCTAAACATAGTATCACACATCCAATGACAGGTTGCAAAGTGACTGTTTCAATTCACAGCTGACGTGCATGGACATTAAGAGAAAGGGATGGCAATGCAAGATGATGACGGATGAAGACAGCAAGTGACAGACAATGGTGAGCGATAAGTGAGATGGGTGGGGCAGGGTGGGGGTGAGCGAGGGAGGGGTAAGGGGGCGAGGGCACTTATGAGAGAGCGAGCCACGGCCAAGGACACGGCCTAAATTGACTCCCAAGGGCACAGACACTAGGCGGGAGGGAGGATCAGGACAACCAACCATGAAGGCACTTGATTTTGGGGCAATTAGGTTGGGAAAAGAGAAGATGAAGGAGATATATGGCCCACAGCAAGGGACTCACCACCACTGCTGACTGTGGCTGCATAACTAGTACCTTTCTTCTTCCTTTTTTTTATATGTACCTTAACGCGGATCGATCAGAATCTCAAGTGCAATGGCGCAAGAGTACTCCAGGAAGGGAATTTAGGACCAAATATTTACTTAGGTGTTTGAATGCTAGCACGATCATAAGTACGGAAAATAAAGTGTGAGTGAAGGTTCATTGTTTCATGGGGAGTGTGTAGAGCTGAGACAATAGAGGAGTGATTTGTGTGAAAGATGTGGGGTAATAAGCTGGGCTGATCCGAAATTAGGAGAGTGTGTCTTGACGTTATGAAGAGAATGGATTAAAAAAAATAATAAATAAATATATAAATAGGTACTTGTACTGAAAGTCTGGAATGTGTCTGTTCAGGATGATTACATAACCAGGTGGGAAGACGAGGTGTGCAAACTGCGGAGCCAAATTAATAAGGGAACTGATTTGATGATTTTACTGAGGTAATGAACAGTACATGGTTAGGGTTATAACTCAATTTCTTTTCTCTTTTTCCATTTTTTACATGAGAGCCTGACGAATAGCTGTTTCGTGCGTGTTTATGAAGGTAGTTCGGCATAGCATAACCTTTAGGGCAGAGGCGGAAATGTAACAGGCTTGAATGTTAACAGGATTTCACTGATGACTCAAATTACAGTCCTTCCTCAACTTCCTTTTCCACACCTACTCCCTACCTACCTACTGCTATGAAACACGAAGGAATAATGACGATGGTGATGGTAAAGATGAAACTCAAAACAAACATCCACTCTTGAGAACACACCAGCAATGCAGACGTCAATGAATGGACGCACTGATCGCTGGTAAGTACTTCCGCAGCAGGCATGGATTTTTTCGTCCTTGACCTTTGCTGGCTCTCTCACTCACATCTCCACATTAGTATTTCTTAAACGCAAATGCTTCTAACCTTTTCACTACGAGCGGTTAATCCTAATTTATATGATAACCTCCAGAGATAAGCCCTCAGATAAGAAACGTGTTATCGAACTGAGTAGGTGAACATAAACACTTTAGACGCCCTGCCAAGACAGTTCTAATCTTGGTTTTACAGAACGATGCATTTAATTTCGTAGGACAAACTGTTACGCCATCAGTCTTCTCATACAACTACACAAATGGTATTCTGAAACAGATTATTTGCACAACAGTTGAGGTAATTACGTATTAACTTTTTCAGCTTTTCACCACACTCTCATGCGTGGTTTGCATGAGGTTGTGGGACGTGGACAACACACACAGACACAGACACACACACACACACACACACACACACACACACTATAATACTCTGGTGTGCATCAGAAGCCAGAACTCACACTGCACTTATGACTTCTCTTCAAACAAATACGAGTAACCCAAGTAGTCAGCACTTATCGTAAAGCTAAGCACACACACACACACACACACACACACACACACACACACACACACACACACACACACACACACACACACACACACACACTGGACATGCTTACACGGTCTCCCAGTAAACTGTATGTCACTTAGAGAACTTCACACGCCTACTCAACCATCTCCTTCAAGACGTCTCCATATCCTCACTAAGAATTTTTTCAAACACACTTCACACTAATGCATCTCTCTTAAAATCCATTACTAACTGATTATACAAAGTTACACTTGATACACTCTGACATACACTTTCTTTATGCACTCTCCTCTTACCATTAACAAAACATCACGAAATTGTGCTTCACCTCTCCTCCCTATCACTGACACCGACCTCAGTACACATCACATACCCCTACGCACACCCTATTCACTGCACACCACCTCACACACCCTAATATTTACACACACACACCCTACCGACAAGCAACCCAGTACACATCCCACCTCACACACCCTAATATTCATACACACCCTTCTTACACCCTACCTAGCAAACACCTCCTCACGCACCCTAATACCATCACACCTCACACCCTTTCTGACGCCTTATCCAGTGCACATCACCTCACACACACTAATATTCAGACACACCTTTTTTACACCCTACCCAGTAAACACCACCCCACGCACCCTAATACCATCACATCTCACACACACGTTTCTGACACCATACCCAGTGCACATCACCTCACATACCCCTTCAGACACCCTACCCAGTGCACCCCACCTCACACACTCTCATAACATCACGCCTCCCACATCCAGCAACACAACTTCAAGCTTTGCATTTGGACACAAGACTAAACATTTGGAAAGGCTTTACTGTGTGTCTAGCCTATAATTATCAAAAACCAAATATGGCTTTCTCTTCACTAGGGCAATCAAGTAAAATGATAAATAACCCTGAAGTGCCAGATAATTTGCAGACACACTGAAGCAAATTAAAAAAAAAAAAGGTCACTCACGCTCGGTCTGAAGATAAGAACAACTTTTTTATTTATTGACAACTCTGCACACACCTCGAGGTTTGCAAACATCAAATTCCTTATCATCATCGCAATATATAAAGACACTGACTATATCATATCTATTACTGGGCAATTAAATATACAGAGATAAATATAATCACAAAAATAATGTGTTCATCAACGTCTGACGCGATACAGAAAGGGCATATACAAGGAAGCATACTATTCTGTTGCTGACGTCAAGCGCATTAACTAATATGTCTTTTCTCTTAGGGTCCTTGTGACAAAAGCACTTTAACACACACCACGCTCACACTCATTCATTTGCTGAGACGTGATACATGCACAGTCACTTGTTTTATGCACACACACACGTTACTGAGGTGAGGTATATTAACAGTGCCTCAGCATTTATATGGCGTGGATTCTTGCAGGGAGCGCCAGTGTGTATTTCCTTATTTTAGTGCCTTTCATTTCCTGTGTCTTTATCCTACCCACCCCATGTACACTGTTATTTAGAGATAGCGCTGACAACGTATACTTTGTCACTAACTTTATATCCAGCATTTTCCTTCCTGCTGAAAGGCATATACGTAGAGATAAACAAAACAACTCTCGCAGGAGCCCCAAAGCTGAGAACCAGATAAGAACAGCTTCAGAATGTGACTTAGATTACAACGGCAAAAGCAACAGCCACAAGATATGCTTTCACTCATGCATAAACACGCCTCTTTTATGTCCACACGCGTGATGATGTAATGTACCGTAAACATATGCATTTTGTAAGCATGACGTGCAGAATTATTATTGTCATACACCCTAATACGTACAAGGCAGAAGGACAGCACTAACCAAACCTCGAGCCAGCTTCAAAACAATGCCCATTATCCCTTTAAATGGATGACTCTTTAAAATATATTAGTTTTACGATTGCCAGAAGGTTTTTAAGACTCAGTGGGAATATTTCAGTAACAGAGTGTCTTTTTCTACATTAGCCTTGCTGCACTCAGATGATCTTATTAAGCTTAGTGGATAAATCTCCTAGTGTAGGGGTTTAAGGCACCAAAGCAGCATCAAGTGGAACAATGGAGAAATATTGCCTGTTCGTCCCTCGGCCCTGTGTTGATCTCATTGCTAAGTCGCCTCGTCCTTCACCACCATCACCCCTTCCCTTTTTATCAACATCTCTGCTATCTTTTCTTTCCCGTGACCTTCCTCCACCCTCCCTTCCCCGTGATTATCCTCTCCTTCTCCCGTATTTTATCTCCTTCGTCTCAGAACTTCATACCCTGCGTCCTTCCATACCACCGCTGCTCCCCTCCCTTCCTCCTCAGCATTCGTGTCTTCCCCCAGCCTCTCTCGTCGCAGTCTATTCCTTACTATTTCTACGAGGCTGTTAGGAAAGGGAAGGCAAGAGGCTGATGAGGAGGGTCTGAGTATGCGATGGTTGGAAGTGGAAACAGTCAGACCAAAATCACGCTGAAGAGATAGAGGAGGACAGTACCTGCTGTTTTGGGGATGGTAGTGTGTTAATGGAGGAAGGATCGTGAGTAAGTATGCATAGAGATACCTTGGTCGAGAATGCCCCTCACAGGATGGGGCGTTGGACAAAAAAGACACAGGTATTTGCTACACACGCTTTCTCCTTCATAACCCCACTTTCTTCCTCTTCTCTTAGTCTATTGCCAGACGCCTTAATCCCGTAAGGGGTGGCCACAAACAAATCGCCTCCATGTCGCCCTATCCCCCGCTATTTCATTGCCCTGCTCCCAGCTCACACACCCTCTCTCTCATATACCTCTCCACTCCATCCCTCCATCTCATCCTTGGCCTCCCCCACGCTCTCCCCCCCTCCACCTCACACATACACTCTCCTTGTCAGTCTCTCACTCACAGTTATCATCTCTCAAATTCACAGTACATACCTCCTCGCTGGTCATCATTGTTACTATCCCTTCACAAACGCAGGATACTGTATTGAATAACTATAAATCACAGTACAAAGCGCAATAGGTCATATTTCTAATCATTTGTTATTCACACCTGGTTTTGGATAGACTTAGATCCTTCAGAAAATTATTACCAACGCCCATTGTCTCATTGGGTAAGGAAACTCCCTAACACCTATTCTTAAGCGATTTATCTGTTTATTACACCTTACTCATTCTGTTACACAAATCCTTCCAATATCGCCATACTCCGCAAAAAATAGCATACAAACGAATATTAACCAGCCATATCCAAAAATAAATCGCTAAGGAAGAGGTGTCAGGGAGCTTCCTTAACCGACGAGAATACGGAACCAACTGTATCAAGAATTCTGTAGAAGGTGATGCGATACTGAGAATGCGAGGGAGTCTTGAAGGGAGGGAATCACAGTCGCGTCACAGTGAGCTCACGGTCGCATCGTAGTGAGATCATACCCCTAATAACACCATCCAATTATATCACTGTGCTACGGTGCGTCCTTCAAGAGCAAAGTAGAGTGTGCTAGAGGAGTCACTGTGAAATAATAGACAAAAGGTCAGCACTGTGAGGTATATCTGAAAGGCATGTGAGAAAGGGATGAGTGGGGTACGGCTGTGTGTGTGATGAGGTAGTATGCAGTGTGGAACTGTGGTAACGTGAGGTGTATGTGAGGTGTGTAATTATAAGGCGTGTGGGTGTGGCAGTATGAGGTGTAGGAGTGTGTGTAGTATACTCGTAGTATGTTAGAAGTACAGTAGTGAGTCGCATGTTTTCGTCTGCTTTTACGTTGCTTCAGCGGTGGACACTAATGCAAACCCTCAAGACTCAAAGACGCTTGAATAATCACCATTTGCCTCAAGTAGCCTTAAAACTTATCAGTGTGTGTGTGTGTGTGTGTGTGTGTGTGTGTGTGTGTGTGTGTGTGTGTGTGTGTGTGTGTGTGTGTGTGTGTGTGTGTGTGTGTGTGTGTGTGTGTGTGTGTGTTTTCTACTCTTCTCCTTAGTCCATCAGCAACAAGACATATTTCACATTTCATTACTGCTTTCGTTAGTCTTTATCCAGCCTATGATATCCTTGTGTCAGGGAAGGTGCTGCTCTGGCTGCCGCTGTCGCCTTGTGGTTTCCGCCTACCTGCCTCTTCTGTGATCAGGTGCCAAGTACAGACCATATGGGCAGCATTAGCGTCTCCTCTGAACAACGAGTCTTGGTGTTGACGAGAAACATTCCGCAGACCAACGAGAAACATTCCGCAGACCACCAGCAGTCTATAAGGGCTTGTGTAAATATTTAAGAACACCATTAATGCTTCTTGAATAGCACTCTGAATAATCAACCAATCTAGGTCACCTCTTAGAAACACGCCATCCTTTCAAAAAACAAAAAAAGTACCTCCACAGCATATTTCGTTGCCCTAGCCTATGTAACATGCATAATACATCAAGGGCGGACTGTTTAGTATCTTCAATACAGTAAAACCAAACTTGACGTCGGCTGCCAAAAATGGATACCAAACAGTCTGTCTTTATGTCTGTTTTGACCTTCTCACATTATCAGCGTAGGTGTGTGAGTGGGGTGTGGATGAGTGTGTCGACCTAGATGAGTGTGATGGCTGCCCTGACTCTGATGGCGACATGACATTCCGTGACATGACTGCGAGGTTTGTCATGTCTCCTCCACTCCTGACTCTGGCAAACACGACACCACCACCACCACCACCGTCCCTGCTCGTACCACATTTGTTATCACTCCCTTCTTTGGCCACTTTTTTATCACTTTTGTTTTCACTTTGGTACCACTTCTTTCTGCACTTAGCTTCATAATTGACCTCTCAGGCTGTTTTGATGACCCTGCGCTGTTTGCTGGGAAGATGAGAGCGATGCAACGCAGACTGACACGAGGAATAAACTGAATACGATAATACACACAACCCTTGGTACTGCTGCAAAATGGACCTAGGACGAGGGGAAGAGAAATCACGGAAGTATTTGCAGGAGAAGAGTAACATGACTATTTCTAAAAACTGGACAACAGCAGCAAAAATCATGAACGCTGGCAACTGCTCACATGTCTCCACGCTGTCAGCAGAAAGACTAATGGATAAATGAGTGAAGACATTAATCTGAGACGCGAGGCTAGACGGTGAATATGGCCCGGGAGCATGACAGAGGTGGCAGGGGAGGTACGAGGCGGGGCGACGGGACATATATGGCAGGGGATGAGACGTGTTCTTTGGGGTTTATGACGCTCAACATTTCAATCACATTAGTAAAGTTTAAGTTTCGTTATCATTTCCTTATTTGCTATCAGTACAAACCCTGCAGATAATCAGATAATATAAATAGCATACAATGAGAATACTAAGATGGAATAAGCAATAGAAATCATTACGAAGTTCAAGGGACCTCCTCAGCTCATGAAAATGCGGCTCCATGTGTGAGAAGTGTGCAAACAGGGCTGTGGTGTGCGAGGACATGTGTGAGGCAGTAGATGCGGAGCGTTAGTAAGGAATGTAGTAATGAAGATATGAGTAAGGTGTGAAGGTAGTAAGGTTATGATGGCATGAGTGACTTGTGTGATGTAGTAGGGAAATCTGATGGTGAGTTAGGAATATAGTAACGAAGATATGAGTAAGGTGTGAAGGTAGTAAGGTTAGAAAGATTATGATGCTATGAGTAACTCCTCAAGGTAAGTTGTGAAGGTAGGAATGGAGATGGAAAGCAAGTATGAGGTGAGGAGAAGAGCAAGGGTTTGTGATGACATGGGTGAGGTTCTGAATGAAAGGAATGCGACGCAGAGGCAGGAATGAGTCGTAAAGGAGAGAATGAGGTGTGGCAGGAGTGCAAAAGGGGGTGTTAAGAGAGCGAGCGAAGATGGTGTGTGGGGGCAGGGGTGGTGTGTGGGGGGCAGGGGCGGTGTGTGGGGGTGAGGGGTGGTGTGTGGGGGGCAGGGGTGGTGTCTGGGGGGCAGACTCTCTTAAATGACAGGAGTGCGTCGTGAAAGCAGCAAGAGAATGGAGTAAAGTAAGGGCACACTGGATGTTTCCGCATATCTCACTGCATTATTCATTCTCTCTCTCTCTCTCTCTCTCATGCCAGTCTGCCGCTCATGTGTGACTTCTCATATTACGCCCCTCCTTGAAAAATTTAACAGTAAGCACATTAAGTCTCCTAATTTTCGTATACTAAATATCTGTGCGTTTTCCATTTCTTTCTTAAAATGAATAAACATCAATGACTTCCCGTAATTTCCTGATAATATACCAGAACTAATTATACCAACCACTTTTTAACTGAAGTGTATTTGTGGGTTCTATAAGTCATGCCTTCTCCATCACTTCACTTTCTTGTTCTTAGCTTCAGGTCACCTCCTCCTTCCCTTTCCTGAAACATTCTTCCTCCTTCTTCCTCGTAAAATCTATTCCTGGTTATACACTCTCCTTCATTCTCCATAGCCATACACTGTCCCTGGTTCCTACACACTGCCCCGCCTTCCCCCTGCCTACACTACCCCAGTCTCAACACCCCAGTTACCCCAGTGCCTTCGCCAGTACACAAGGGGCGCACACTGACCTCCAGATAAGCCGTGTCCAACTGCACATCCAGATAACCCCAGGCCCCGTCTTCCTTGCTCCAGTTTCACCTCACCCTTTGTGCTTACTCTTCTGGTTCTTCCCTGCTAATCTTTCCATGCGTAGCTTCATCCAGAGACGATAGTGTTGGACATTATCAAAACTTAATGAGAAGGGCCCAAAATGTTGAACCCACGAGCCTCGCAACTGTAAGGGCAGGTTTGTGATGGGCGGTAGATATGTTACCTTCCTTGTATGATCCAACAGCAGCTTCGCACAACAATCGATAAACGTTCTGTCTAAAGAAGAAATATTTTACTTTATTCCTGCTATCGTTACGCGAAATAATTGAAGTTAGGAGTTGCCTGTCTTCGTGTAAGGGTGAACATTCTTTTCCTTTTTTCCGCGCGTATTTTCGTTTCTCTTTTCTTGCCTCCCGAGCCCCCGCCTCAACTGCTCTTGTTATTTGTAATATGAACGTAGATTAAGGAGTATTTACGACAGCTGTTGAGGGGGGGGGGGACAGCGAGGGGTTACCAAGGCCACGCGGGCAGAGTGAAGGATGGAGTACGATAGGCTAGGATGGAAGGGGCTGTGGGCAGGGAAGCAGCTGGGATGGAGAGGAGATAGAGGTGGGGAGAGGTGGGTAGAGGTATAAGGGAAGAGGTACATACGAGGTTATAGGGCGAAGAGGCTGGGATAAGATGGTAAGTCTGGAATTGGGAGCCTTGTATTTGTGGATAAGATGGGCACAGTTCTTACTAATATCTCTATCTTGCATTTTTAGATATTTCTGTACTGCATACCGTTCATGGACAGTCGGCTACCTTTAAACCTGGGACAGTGTCTATCTGAAGCGGAGGTCTGGCTACAATTTCGGACGTTCATTCATCACATTTATTTGGTCATGTCAACGAATTTTTAACCCCTTCGTTCATTCATGTCAGTGCCGCCAACAAACATGCGCTTATATCAGGGTTGCCAAGTGAGCCGAATGCTACACTTCTGCTACAAACTGACGCTGTCTCAGGCTCATATGTAGCCAACTGTACATAAAGTCGACATTAAAGAGATAAAAATAAAATACACGAGAATAGTAACATTTATCACGGGAAGTAATGGATCGAGTGAGGTATTATTGAGCCTCCTAAGTCCACCATGATAAATATTTGGTTACGCTGATATAACCAAGGGACGGCGTAAGTTTTGGCAAGTGTGAGAGGAACTGAAAAATGAAAAGGAGACGCGAAGACCCAGGGTGCAAAGAAATGGATATGTGAAAGTACGAGAGGCAATCCTAACACTGCTGTACACAGGAATATTGCAGTAGTTACCCATTAGGCTGACTAACACACACACACACACACACACACACACACACACACACAGGGGAGTCAAAGATAAGCCAACAGTAGAAACGTATCGGTACATTTCATTACACAGGTGGAACTTAAAATACTCATAAAACACAATCACTTACAACAACGAGGCTTCACCTGCAATTAAAGACGGGCATTGAGTAATCTATTCAGGTATCAGACTAGGTAATTTTCTCCTGTCCCCTGACCAACGCATCATCTAGTGAGGTGAGGCTGGTATCTTCCGTCACCTAGAGAAAAATAGGATACGTTTTTATGTCCTCTTGGGTTAGGGGAGACTAGAGATTGGGTGAATTGAGTCAGTACAGGCGTCTCTCTTCCTCCCAAACTACCAGGCCTGAACTGACATATGCATCTGGGTCCAGTACCTTACCTGGCTGTAGTGATACCGGTACTGTACACTGGTAACAGGTTGTACGGCCCGGCGGCGGAGAGGGCAAGGTGCTGGTTGTGAGGGAGAGGGTGGTAGTTGTGAGGGAGAGGGTGGTGGTTGTGAGGGAGAGGGTGGTGGCTGTGTGGGAGAGGGTGGTGGTTGTGAGGGAGAGGGTGGTGGTTGTGGTGGTGGTATTTGTGAAAGAGAGAGAGGGTGGTGGTTGTGAGGGAGAGGGTGGTGGTTGTGAGAGAGAGAGAGGGTGGTGGTTGTGAGGGAGAGGGTGGTGGTGGTGGTGGTGGTGGCGACTGGTTATACGGACAAGATGTTTTACCAATGATCAGTAAAGACACCTGAACTGCAAAAAAAAAAAAAAAGTCTCACTAACAGTTAACCTATTTGGAGAAGGCTGCCACACTCGGCCTAATAAAATCATCCAGAAGTACCTAAAATTGAAACCTTTATCTCCGCAGCTGTCTTTAGGAATTGAGAGAGAGAGAGAGAGAGAGAGAGAGATCTAATATAGCCAAAACCGTACCCTATAATGACAGTTGCCATTACCCGTCGGCCGAGTTTAAATCCAAAAATTTGAATTACCAACGTACCTGTATTTCATCACAGTCTTATCATGGGTTTGACTGAAGAATGTATGGACGTGTGACCCACCTCTGCCTCGCATTCTACTACTACTTTTCCTCTTGTATATTTTACCTGTTTCTTGCTTCTTAACGCCAACCATCCCTTTTGTAACAGAGAGGTCATGTTGTGGACGATGATGATGATTCCATTTCGATTACATTATTTCTATTCCTAACCAGAATGCCTAAAACAAGTGTAGGAACATGCACCATCCCCTCATTCCATGTAGTGCTGTCTTCAGGTAAATGTTCAATGAATGATGAGCGAAATGGTTTCCCGTAACGCAGAAAACCATTTACTACGCTGGGTGGTCACCATATAATCATGCGCACGTCCGGTGTTTTAGAAGGTTAAGGCGCTTTAACTGGATATAACCCATAATGGTCAAGTCCAAGGTGTGGCTGGGGTTTAGTGCTCACAACGCCGCTCATGGAAGACTGACTGGTCACTGTAACCTTGAATATCTGGACTGAGTAGCGTCGTTCTGGGCACTTATGTTTCTGATGGGGCAGTAAAGAATATAGATGAATACGACAGAAAAGTATTTAGCAGACGAATGTAACACTACTTCAAATTGACTAAAGGACGCAGGACAGAATATGAAGCCTCCTGAAATTAAGGGATAAGAACTGAAATGAAGGCAGGATTTCTGTACATCTCTGTCCAGTACTGACATCCTACTGTTACCTATCATTACTGCTTTATTACTGCTTTCCTTTCAGGCTATCAGTCTAATAAAGTCACGGGAAGTTAATAAAAGACCTTAGGAGTTACTTTAATCATCTTGCCTCTTCCCATCCTCGTCTGACCTACCCACCTGACTCCACTTCACTCCTCATCAGCCCACCTCAGCACTGCATCACCACACACACACACACACACACACACATACACACACACACCTCACTGCTCTCATCATCGCCTCTCTCCCTCGTCTTTCCCACGTCGCCTTCGTCATTACCTCGCCCACCCCTTCATTTGCTGCTCCCTCTGTGCTTCGGGATTATTATGTTAGTGTTCATCCTTGTGTTTATTTTCTCACGGTTTGCCTGCCTCCATCATCATCATCATCATCATCATCATTCTCTCTCTCTTTCTCTCTCTCTCTCTGCACAGCTGGTAAATAAACGAGTCCACACAGTAAAGACAAATACATCTCAAGTATTTCGTACAACCAATGTGGAACAACTGAACGTATCGATTGTACCAGCTACGGACACAGGTCAAACACAGGTGCGTAATTAAGAAAAGGTAGGCTGAAAGAGAGACTGTATGACTTAAAAACTACATAGATAAATAAACATACGTGATACAACGAAACGCAAGTAGGAGTATTACTAAATCTGTTAATTGGCTATGCTCTCCTGGCGATAAATAGGCTACGACAAAAACAATTACAACTTCATTTCACTATCATGTGCTAAATGTACACAATTTTCATAACTACAGAGTGTACCCAAGTAAATGACAACAAACTGCTCTTGGAGATGTGTTAATGAAGTTCAAGAGTTTCCAGCGTGTCAAGATACCTGTCTATCCTCACACACTCTGTCTTAAAGAAAAATGGCCTTTGTCCCTGAGATGTGCAAAAAGACACACACACACACACACACACACACACACACACACACACACACACACACAGACGAAAAGTAAACAAATACATTACTGTGTGTGTGTGTGTGTGTGTGTGTGTGTGTGTGTGTGTGTAAAATCAATCTCTACGACCACTTATATAACGCACTTGTCTTATCTACAAATATACATGCCTGATAACCTCGGGAATGCTGCAGGTGCTGGGGTGAGTGAGTGAACCTTGAAGTGGCACTCCTTTAAGTCTGGGCCAGGATTACCAGACGGATTACTTCGCGGAATAGGAGGGATTACTGTATGAGTGGGAAGGCTGAGAGAGGAAGGAGCGTATAACAGAGGGTGAGGAAGGCGCGTTGTGGCGGAAAGTGAGAGTATGGAGCGACGTGAAAGTAAGGAACATAATAGAGTGTAAGGAACGTTGTGGAAGAGTATGAGAGCAAGGAGCACAGTGGCAGACCGTGCGAGGAAGGAACACCATGGCAGAATGAGGACAAGGAACGTGGTGACAATGGAACAAGGAACACAGCGACAGAGTGTGAGAAAAATGAACGTCGTGGCAGAGTGTGAGACGACTTTGTGACATGACTGAACCGCGTATGAACCGTGTTACATATGAATTACCCCTCTCATGCTCATCACAGCTCTAGTATTTCATTCCTGCCAACGACACACTATTTCAACAACAAGTGAATTATGGAAGCTTGTGAATATACACGCACGGTCACCATTCCCCCCTCTCAAAATCGGAATAATTCAAGTCTTCTTTTCCACTTCTCGCCAGATCACCTCCAGCCGCGGTAGTCGAGTGGGTAACATTGCTATAAATGATGTTGTGAGCCAGATAGTGTCAGGGTTCGAATCTTGGTGCGGTGGTGCCACTTGCTTCAGCTGTCTATCCACCATTTGCGGGTTGTTGAGGAGAATGGGTAACCAGGGTAACACTCTGAGTAACTGTGGTAACTTGGATGACGATAGAGCGGCCTTGCATCTCAGGACAGTGAATGAATTACCCGATACAGGCTCTAAGGACTAAGTTATAGGCATCATGGAGGTGAGAAATGTGGTCAAGCGCTTCATGGGGTTACCTTTATTTTAACTTGTTGCTTTAAAATGTCTTCCACAGGTGAGTATAATTGTCAAGCGTTGGCCAGGTTATGAGAGAGAGAGAGAGAGTGTGTGTGTGCGTGTGTGTGTAAAAAGCGCATCCTGAAAAAGACGAGGTGCGTGGGACGTGATACGAATGCAATGAGTATGTAATTAGGCGACCGTGAGAGAGACCGCGTGAGTGTGTGATGGAGTGTGTGAACCAGTGTCTGTGCCTCTCCCGCCAAATATTACCTTACACCACCTGCCGTAAACACGCTGCACAGAGGCGCTAGTTAGACAGGCATTAGAGTGAGATTTGTTTTTGTTCTTCACTGCGAGAGGTTTTCCGTAGACTATAAACGTATGGCTGACACAAGAACCAATCCGTGACATCATCGTCCTGGAAGACTTGATTACTGCTGCTTCGTAAATAACACGGTGACCTCGGTGCAATAACATTACCGGTAGTTTTTACGATGCCAGGCCACTGAGAAGCAAATGGTGCGTTTGATGTCCTCCGCTCATATCCAGTTCCCTGCAGACATACCCCCCTCCTCCCCACACACCTCCCCCAGCACTTAATTAAGCCAACCACTACTGCCACAGCATCTTTTCCACTTTCCTACTTACTGCAGTGTGACTGTATCAACAGTTATTCCTTAATAATATACTGTAGCAATGAATTATTATATAACGACTTTTTCATTTTCATGGTCCAGATATTGTCATCACTTCCAGCCGTGCATAAACATAAACATTGGAAAGAACTACACTTTTACTGAAACATCCTAACAAACAGGCTCTTATGTACCTGCCAGTTAGCTGCTTTTGTACGAAAGCAGTTACATGTAATTCAATACATTTGGTGAAACGTGACTTCCAAATCATAATTATGTATATATACCGGACTACCAGGGGTACCCGGCGTTCCCCAATAAAACCCTATGTTCGTGCATACCGGCACTGCCCAGGACCCAAGATGGCTACTTCCCCTATGGAAGAAGGCCCACAGGGTTCTGTTACCCAGTGAACCTATGTTCCTCCTTGGCCTCATTTCCCCAGGGGCGTATTTCCCATGGACCTATTCCTCCCATGGATCTATTCTCCCACAACCCACCCAGCTACCCTACCCACCTACCCACCCACCCATCTTCTCACCCACCCATCCAATCCACTCACTCACCACCCACGCTGTCCCACAACACCCACCAAACCCTGCCCCACCACATCCACCCTCCCATCCGCTCCATCCATCCACTCAACCCTGCCCACCCCACCAATCCGTCCACCTATCCGACCCGTTGTAGGTACTAAAGGGGGGAAAAAAACTCTACGGGAATTGGCTACCACGTTTCCACCATGTTGATTATTTCTGATTAGCCCTGATCTTGCCTTCACGGACGTCACTTTAGAAACTGTAATGTACACCTTAAAATTCGCACTAAAAAGTTACCCCTGTCAGAGAGAGAGAGAGAGAGAGAGAGAGAGAATGACTTTTTGCCCTAGCGATTTGTGATGAGCGAGAGCATCAGCGTGTAGGCGGCGTGATGTAGAACAGGATATAAGAATAACCACCTACGCTCCCTAACACCTCATCCTGAGCGATTCATTTTGCTTATTAAACCTATCCTTTTCTGTATCATCTAAATTATTCACATTCCACCATACTCTGCCTAACACACATATCAATATTAGACAGCCATATCAAAAAAACAAATCGCTACGGAAGAGGTGTTAGGGAGCTTCCATAACCCACGAAAATACGAATCCTTAATTTCTTCTGGCTACGTAATGAGTATGGTTTTTGGAAAGAGTCATTGCATGAGAGTTTACAATAAAAGAAGATTAACAAGTAAAGGAATACAACAATGCACCAGGTAATGCAGTATGAAGGCAGGTGAAACTTTATTTTTCTTTTTAATTTACACGATGATAATGACGTTCTATAAGACTGTATGAACGGCTGGCTTCGGAACTCTAAATATGTGTGTGTGTGTGTGTGTGTGTGTGTGTTTGTGTGTGTGTGTGTGTGTGTTTGTGTGTGTGTGTGTGTGTGTGTGTGTGTGTGTGTTTGTGTGTGTGTGTGTGTGTGTGTGTGTACATTACTCGATATATTATTGTACTAATTAAGAATATCATCTGTGTACTCGTTCCTTTCCTATGTTTGGCGTTCCCTTCAACTGCCCATCCGTTTCTCACGTTCATGCCTCTACTCCCTCTTTCATGAAAAATTCTACCTAGTCTTTTTACGATCCTCCTCCACCTCACACTTGCCTAATCTCACCCAACCTCACCTAACTTCACCTCCCCTCACCTCACGCCCGGTTATCACATTATGAATCATGAAATCTTCCCCATTTTTTGCAGGTTGTACTCACCCACCTTACTACCCTCTTGAAAATAGTTGTATTATTTCTCTATCTCTTTTGGTACAGTCTCAAAATACTTCACGGTAATTAGGGCCAGGTGTATAAACGGTAGATACGTATACGATACACCTGGGTAAATACACAGCGCGTATCACGGATGAATATTAAAGGGAAATACAAGTGGACAGTAGGAGGATCACTGTTTATCTTTCCTTTCAGTGTATTTGTTTTCCTCATCATCACCTGCCGTACCACACTCGTAGAGAAAGTGGCCGGCAGGTGAACACTCTTTCTGTCTGGCCTTTTGATACGAGAGTCATTATTTATTTTATTTTACAAACCGCATCTAAATATTCATCATTATGGAAACTGGTTAAATGCAGCCCCAAAATTCTTCTAAAAATCATGAACAACATTACCGATGGGAAGTCGAGCATAAAGTAATCTCTAGTGATATAAAGATGTCTAAAAATTACTCTGGAAAATTAAAGTTAACCTAATAATGATGTCACAAGACCCTTAAAGTTTCTTATTCTCTCTTCCTCAGTCTTCCTCGTCAGCTTCCTCTTATTACTTTACAGATTATAGTCTCTTGTCTGGCTTGGAATCTCACGTGTAAGGGGACAGGGACGGGTCTAGGGGGAGGCAGAGATGGTGGTACTGTGGGCTCCCTTAGGCTGCTTCTCATCTAAACAAACAGATGGTTTCACACTTCTCCCTCCACCCTACACACTCACCCTCACCCCTTACTGCCAACCCGGACTTCCACAGCCAACACCATCCCGACACGACACTGCCTCGTCTTGTTTACGCTTCACCTAGACGAAAAGCTGACAACTGCAATATCTATCTATCTATCTAACAATCTAGTGTGTATATGTGTGGCTAAGCACGAAAAGTAAACTAGTAAACTCCAGGGCCCATCACCTCCACAACTACTACATCCTTGACTATGACGTTGGTACTGTACTGGGCCATATCCTTACCTCTGTCATTTAAGACTTACTTGGTTCTTCTCTTCATTCTGATCAAAATTTAACACACGAGTAACAATATCACATCCACAGTTATGAAACTTTTGTGTAACTACATGCAAAGGGTGATGCCCTGTGTGATTTAAGTGGCAGTGAGGATAAAGCTTGATTTCATGGTGTCTCTCGTCTAAGTGCCTAAATTATCTCATCACACACACACACACACACACACACACACACACACACACACACACACACACACACACACACACACACACACACACACACACACACACACACACACACACATCCCAGCACACAATGACCCCCTTTCAGCCCCAGCGTCTCGCAATTGTACCCAGGGCGCCACCACACCACCTCGCCCGGGACAGCAAAAAGCACCTTGATTACTCCTAATTAAAACGCCATTCTCATACATCACGCCGGGGGAAACTTTCACCTTCGTTGTCTGTACTCAGGTGGGGTCATGTCTTCACCTCACGAGCCATAGTATCCAGCCTTAATTAATTTTGTCTCTTCACTGCTAAATTTCACCTAAGACCCATCTGTCTGTCTATTATCAGATACTCCACAGTCCACACTAAGAATTTCAATCATTTCTGTCCCTACACAGCAAGGCTCCCCTCCTCCCACGACACACCACCCTCCCTCATGTACTCCACTACGTTGTCCTTCCACCTGAACCAAGGCTTAATATGCTCGTTAACAAGAATCATTTTGGAAGTTAGTCTGAATGCCTGATGCACTGAAATTTGCTACTTAGACATGACTTGTAGCAGAATCCCCTTGCCTGGAATGAAAAGAGAATTACTGTTCTGATTAAAACCTTACTGTCAGGCTGTTTAGGCAGTGTTGTAGAATGATATATGAAATGAGACGTAATTATATACAGGAGAAATGAGCATCACTTTAAGGCTGGGAAAGTTGCGAAAAAGTCGTGCATCAGTGTAGGGACTGGTAAGGAAAGAAAAAAGTACCTGATTACCAACTGGAAAAAAAAAAGGTGAAGAAATACAGTTAACTTTTTCACTGGTTGAGACAGACTTAGCAATAATGGAAAGTTGATTTCAGTGACGGAAATTTCTACCAATCAACAGATTAAAAGGTAGTTGGAAAAGACCAATACCCTATACTATTTTGACAGAGCACATTCTTCTTTATCTTTCCATCACTATGCAGAACACCTTTCCAGCCACACACCCTCTACTCCACAACGTCAGTGCTGTTATACCACCAGTGTTCCACACCACTAATACTGCCACACCACTACTTCTCCGCTATACCACCACAGTTCCACAATACTGGTGCTGTCACATGATTTCTGCTCTGCAACACCACCACTTACTCCCTACCTACATTTTCACAGCTCACACTACTAGACAACAGGTTACAACACACACACACACACACACACACACACACACACACACACACACACACACACACACACACACTCACAGCTCTGCAACACTCCCATCACCCTATAACACCTTTCCTGGCCACTGCACAATCACTCTACCACACCATCACCCTTCTGCACCCAACAAAGCCTAACCAAACCATCGACCACGCTGCCACACATTAAACACCCTGCCTCACCACAGCTACCCCTCGCCACAACCACACTCTGCCACAGCTCAGACTCCTCTTTCACCACAGCCTGCTTCTCAACATCACTTTGTTCTCTCTCTCTTCAGCCACACCAGTAACACAGCTGGCCGCGAACCAAAATCCAGCCCATGAAGGAGAGTGTCATGTAAGCAGGTTGGCGCCACTCCCTTGAACACCTGCAAGTCCACCCAACTCCACCCACTCCCACCCCCATCACCGCCCAGTCCACGCCACCTAGCATCACTTCCACTCACTTCACGTCTTCACACCACCTTGCATCATTTCCACTCACTTCACGTCTCCTCCACACCACCTCACATCACTTCCACCCAGTTCACGTCTACTCTACAGTACACCACATCGCATCACCTCCACTCATTTCACGTCTGTTCCACACAAAGCCTCCCATCCTTTCATCACCTATCCTACCCAGAACACTCCACCTCGCCTCACTTCCACCCACTTCGCGTCTACTCCACCCAACCCACCCACACTACACCACCTCGCCTCACTTCCACCCGCACAAAGCCTACTCCACTCACCACCACCCACCACCACCACCACCCATATCCACCCACCCAGACCACACCACCTCGGCTCACCTCCACCTCTGCACCATACACTCCCTCCACCACAGCCCATTCAAGTCACCTGCATTTTTACCTTGCCATACAAATTAATTAAGCCCATACCTGTAAATGCTCTACCTCTATCGTTCTTCACCCCTTTAGCTCGACAACACCCATATGTTTTTCCAGACGAATTCCTTCAGCTAAGAGATTTCTAGGAAGGAAGGAGTTAGAGATGACCCTCAAGGAAGCAAGAGGCAGTCACCACTAACACCTTACTCTTTTATCATTTACCTTATCATTTACCTTATCGTTTATCTTACCATTTACGTATGAAACTAATCTGTCCACCATTATTATACACCAAAAAACACAATTCCGTGAAATAAAAAAATTATGTACTTAGTTGAGACATGGAAGGAAACAGCGCCAGCAATTTTTTTTTTTTTTTTTTTTTTTTTTTTTTTTTCTCTGATCTCAAACCTTTCTTTAACCCCTTCAGTCCGAGATATGTCCTAGGCTGAGTCAACTCCTTTGGCAGTGATATGAATGAAATAATACGTCCTCGTACTGAAGGTACTGAGAGAGAGAGAGAGAGAGAGAGAGAGAGAGAGAGAGAGATCTGTGCTGCTATTCATTGCTTATCATGGTACTACTGTGTTAACTACTACTTGTGTGTGTGTGTGTGTGTGTGTGTGTGTGTGTTCACCCTACATCAACAACGTTCGTGTGTGCGATCACCTCAACACTGATATGCTACTGGCAAGCACACACACACACACACACACACACACACACACACACACACACACACACACACACACACACACACACACACACACACACTATAAAGTTCCTGGCGCGCGAGATATAAAGTAGAGAAAAATTTTTGTGGCCGTCAGTGGAAAGATGGTTTGTTTTCCTAATGGACGCGGGTTCGAGTCCCAGCTGAGGCGAAGAACCGTTTAAAGGATCTGAATTTCTTTAAAGCAGACTACAGTGATCGAAAACAGGGCCCGTCGACTCGTATTAACATCCCCGCCAAAACCAGTACACCAGTCGTATATCAGACAGCCCTCGTTTGATATGGATAGTGGGTGTTAGCGCCGAAGTGGTGACATGTGGAGGTGTATGGTAAGCAAGAGGACTGCTGGGCCTTAGGCAATGGACTATTAATGCCTATGATCAGAGTCGGATGCATACGAGAGAGAGAGAGAGAGAGAGAGAGAGAGAGAGAGAGAATAACAGTGAGATGTGCAGTGTATGTCGTGGCTACCTACAATGCGGTACTGTGAGATGGCTGAGTGAATCCAGCTGAAGGAAGACTATAAGTAACGGTAAAATGGAGACGGTGAACAATTGCGCTAATAAAGTGTGCTGCTGGTAAAATGGTTTCAACTGTGAGAGCGTGTAGATACTGTACATCCCTCGTTACCACTGCCACTGTGAGGCCAGATGGTGTTGTGCCATCGCTGGCACTCCCACTCCTCGTCTACTACTGTCATACCATCTCTCAGGAATGAATATGACTGTATTGGAGTGTTTCAAGAAAAAGACGGGATAATACTGTACAATGGTTATTCAAGAAACTCAACAATGTGTGCAGTTATCGTGGTATGATAATGAATAACGGGACGAAGCCTTACCAAGATCCTGTCAATTGATTCAACAGAGAGTCCCAACACACTCCACACTGACTGACTGGCTGCTGAATGGAGAATGACAAGACAGATGTCACCAATGAAGGCCCCGCTCAAACGCCCCCCCCTCCCCATCCCTCCCCCGCCTCTTAAATATCTATTGTTGCTGTGACGTGCTTCCTTCCTCTAATCCCCGTATCATGATCACAAGAGCTGATGTTTTCTTTCAATGATCTCTGTTGTCAGCGGTGGAACGTACCGAACCAAAAAAAAAATGGTTACCAGAATATCAAAATTGGCTGATGTGTACTTTGCTGCTAGTGAGAAACCCCAGAACACCAAACCTGTATTGTACCAAGCTGGACGCAATTGTTCCATTATTTCCGGGGTTAACTGACAGATGGGCATTCAGATGGGTATTCAGTAGCAAAAAGGAGGCACCGGTAGCGTTTTTTCACCAGCTGGTTATATCTCGTCACTGTTTCGATTTTGGTGATAAACGATGCAATAATCTGTGAATGGATGTTTAAAGAACTGGGATGATGAGCTTACATGACAGTTACTATGTAAAAAAAAAAATATATATATATACCTCTACCATGTTTACTACCATTACTTTTGCCTAATTCCTTCAGACCATTGCTAGATTCTTTTACTCAGCTCGGGAGACATTTTTCTAGCTGGAACGATTACATGCAGCCCTCATTAACCCTTTCACAGTGAGGGGGCTCTCTAAAGATGAATACAACTCAATGGCGGCAGCAAGAATATAACGCACATCGAGGTGAAGGGGCTACCACCATCAATGTGGATTTAATGCCATAAGAGTGATTATAATGAAGTGTGAAGGCTACTGAGATGGGCTAAAATCCTTACTCAGTCCCTCGCAACAACTGGGGATTATATTCGCTGCCTTATCAGTAGTCAACATCTCTTATCAGGGAGTCACTGACCGCACAAATATAGAGGAGAGGCTTGATGTGTTTATACTGCACACATCTTATGAATGGGAAGCGATAACCACGTCATCATGTGCAAGCTGAAGAGATGTTACCATAATTCACAGCGGTAATAACTGACTATCACATTTTCCATTTAAAAATAATAACGACATTGCTTAAGAGAATGACAAGTACCATATTACATTACTTGCAGCTTTGTTACCATGATTACTTTCATAATAACACGATACTTCCCGAGACAGGGTACTACTGCATTTGAAATTAGGCGAGTACAAGATGATAAGGCCTTGATTTTTCGAAACTACATTACCTGATAAATGGGATGTGTCACAGTTATGAATAAAAAAGACAGGAGCTAAAAAGATGCCACACTACAGACATTCCCACTGATGCTGTCGTGGATAATTTGCAGTCGACAAAAAACAAACTAAAGACTGAGGGAGTTTTGCTTAATTCAGAAAGAAGATATTTTAAAGGGTAACATGATATATAACTCCTGGGAAATCTGAGCAAAGGGAAATGGGAGAAAACTTAAGAAAAACATCAGTAACGGGAAACAGTTGTAGTATCGAAAAAAACAGAATCCACTGGCAACTAAGGCGGCCATTTTTCTGACATTCACCGTATCAGGCCAAAAGTGGGTGGGCAGGGTGGAGGGGAGCGGGCGGGATGGGCTTGGGTGGCGGCAGATGGGACACGCGAAATGAAAAACTGTGAAGATGGCTGATGCAAAGTCGGCTCATGAGGTGCAAGTCAAATGCAGGGTAGGAAAAAAAAATGCGAGGGTTTAGAAATGAGCTAAGATGGAGGTGGATGGCGACGCAAGAAAGAACGAGTGTACTGCGTGAAGACTGGCTATAAATAAGGGGAGGTGTTCAGTGTGGAAAGGTGTGTCACAAATTTCTCTTAGAAGATCAGTGTGGGTGTGGGCAAGGAGTGGGGTGGATAGGAGCACAAGAGCTGGACAGAGCTGGTGGTGGGGTAAGGTGGGGGTCAAACATCTGAATATGGCTCCTGATAATTCCAGCTTTTCATCCGGAATAAGATCTAAAATAAAACCATGAGCAAACCAAGACCACAAGCATGCAGGGTTTTCATACTCCTGGCTCTTTATGATGCAGGTAAAATGTTAGAATATCATGAACGACGACAAATACGATGATAAGCGAACCATCTGAATCAGTCACCCCAAATCATGCAATTCAATCCATTATGTCTCAGTCAAGTACCAAGCACAATTTCATTCTTATAGCGGGCCTCAAGTAGCAAGTCTTGGGGTGGAGTGGGTTGTGGAGGAATGGGGAGAGGGTGCGTTGTGGGGAGGGGAGGGAGGGAGGGAGGGGGGAGGGAGATGTAGGGGAAGAATAGGAGGGGGATTCCTGGGTGGACGTGCCCCCTTAGCGCGCCCACATTCCAGCCGCCAAGGACTCGCCAAACACTGCATGAGCACAAATAAACAAAACCAGCCGCCCCTCCTCTCACACCCTCACCTGCTGCCCTCTCCCTTACCCTCACCCTGACCCTCACCCACGCTTTCCCCTCCCTTTACACATTTCCTCTATTTCATGATATCCTCCCTTCACTTATCTCCCTTCTTCCCTTATTTCCACCCTTTACACATTCTTCCTCTCCCTTTAACTACGTCTCCTCAAACACTATTTTCTCTTCTCGTCTGCTTCTTCCATTATCCTCTCCCTTGACAAATTTCCCCCTGTCATTTAATCCCTTCCTTCACATGTTTTCCTTCTTCCTTCATTCCTTTTACCGATATTCTCTTTCCGTTTCCATTTTTTTTTTATCTTCTTCCTTCGTTTGCTTCTCTTTTAACATTATTTCCTTCTTCACTTGCTTGCCATCTCCATTCACTCTCTTCCTTTATTCATTTCTCTCCTCCCTTAATCACCTACTGTCATCTATTTACTCTCCTTCATTATCCTCTCATTATATTCACTTCTCTTCTTTCACATCCCCTCCACCATCATTTTCTTTTCCTCTTCCTTCCCCATTTCTTTCCTTCATGCATTTTTCATCCACTACATCCTTTTCACCATCAGTTCCTGCTTATCCTTCCTCTTGGTCCCCCTGTCATCTCCTCACTTCCTTCTTCTCATTAACTACCTGTTGGCTTGAGACTTTTCCTTTCCTGTATCCTAATTCCTTCCCGTTCACTTTCTTACCTATATTCATCATCTTTTTCTTCCTTTCATTTCTTCTTATCTCACGCATTTCCTCACCTCTTTCCATGTACATTTCCCCTCTTCCTCCCTCGCGTTTCCCCTTACCAGGTTTGTTGTTCGTTAGCCTTCTGAATTCAGCATTTCCCCTCTAGTATCCTGATATTCTCTCTCTCCCTCTCTCTTCGTCATTTATTCTCCTCCTCCGATCATATCCTGTCATCTCAACCACTCTCTCATTACTTTCTGCACCGGTGCTTTTTTCACCATTTCCTACCTAACGATACCCCTCACTATGGCCGATTTTCGCTTACCTTCCATTCCATTATTGTTCCCTTCACCCTCACCCTCTCATCCTCAACTCCACCCTTACTCTCACCCTCAGCCTACTTCCTTTATCCTCTCCCTCTCACTCTGTCCCCCTCGCCTTCTCTATCATCCCCTCATCCTCTTCACTCGCTGTGTTATGCTTTCACCCTCTTCTTCCACCCTTGCTCCTCGCCCCTCGCAATGTCTGCCTCTGCATGACCTCGTGTAGTCTGGCATTTGTCTATCATGTTCATTTTAGCCTCACTCACCCTTTCTCCTCCCTACGCTTTCTGGCTCTGTTCACTCTTCCTCCTCTTTCACGCCCTTTTTAGCTTCACTCTCCCTTTCTCCTCCCTACGCTTTCTGCCAACCGTTCACTCTCCCTCCTCTTTCTATGATTTTTTTTTTTTTAGTTCAAGTTGTTATTATACAGACGATTAACTTTCTCAAAATGCAACCTTTGTCAGTCTGAAGTTTTGCAATGTTCGGCAAAAACATCTGTGCGTTACTCACTGGAAAAACAGATCTAATTACGACTTTCGCCTGAGCAGTGTTTAGTCTTTTTCTTTTTTTCTTTTTTTTTCCCCAAGTGCTTGCGTGCATTAGTGATATCTCTTTCTTCACGATAAAACTCTGTGACTTTCTTTTTAATGCCTCTGAATCTTGTCTCTGTTGTTGGTCTTTGTGTTCCCAGGGTTCATCCACCTTCTTCGTGGAACCCTGTGGTGCTCTGCCTGACGTGACGAAGAGGCTTGTGTATCGTAATCATCACAAAAACTGTTACCATACTCTCTACACTTACACTTTATATACTTCAGGCACAAAACTGACCAATTTCCATCTTCACTGCTGAGCTAGAACAATAAATCAGCACCAGAATAATGTCAGCCACGAAGATGTGCTATGGAATGAATGCATAGAAATGGTACGGTCTTATCCTGCCACACAGCTACACGAAATAAGCTGCAAAAGGACGAAAGGCCATGTTCAGGTGAAGGAACTATAGCCAGAGTTACAGCGGGATCACTGTTATGGGCAAACTGTTATTCTGGCCAACTTGTCGTCAGCCTTCCCTACAGAGCAACGTAGTAAGTCAACCAGTGCCCAGCCTCCAGCAACGAAGGGACAAAAGGCCACGTCGGGTGTTGAATCTGCTCCATAACAAGAAAACGATACGAATTACCGTGCACAATCTGGCCACCTGTAGACAGCACTGTAAACCACTGAACTTTCGACTTGATTCTGACAAGGAAAGCCGATTTAGCCATCCTCCATGCGGAACTGATGAGTGTTAAGTGTGATATCAAAGGACTTACTGAGGCACTTTTTTTTTTTTGTCTGTTTTCGTTACTTCCTGTTAGCAATTTAAAATGATCGGTGTTATAAGCGGCTGAAATTTGACCCTAGTGATGTTAGGTAACCTTTATATTTTTAAGCTGATAACACAAATGGATACAGAAACTACAAAAAGTTTCTTCTTACCTTGATTTTAAAAAGATTCAAAGGTAGAGAACAACGAAGCAGAGACTGACCTATTACCTATCTCTCAGTTTGTGGGGAAGCTATATTAATTTGATAAATAAAAAGGCAAGTTCGCCAACCATTGGATTCATCAGCGCATTCCTCGCCCCTTCTCCCAACCATCCATGAGGGAACAGTGATTGGAGAGGCACTGGAGTCTTGCCATTTGCTAGCTTGGAATCTAATGCCAGGATACTGCACTTACACCACGAGCCATCCTCACCAGCTCAATGTTGAAGTCACCCTGTCGTAGTCTATCTATCTATCTATTGCCAGACGCTCCAATCCCGTAAGGGGTGGCCACAAACAAATCGCCTCCATGTCGCCCTGTTGTAGTACCTGGGGGAAAAAACTTGGGTACTTCATGTCTCATCTATACCACGCACTGATGTTGAGAAGAAGGAAATTTAGTTATTCTGTCCGGCACCTCTAGCTTACATTACTGACCATATAAACAAAACAAGAGATTACTGGAGAGTTTTTGTTTAAGATGAATTACAATATGCAAACTTCTATCGATATTTACAAATGACTTCAAGGCTACCAGTACATCGTAAATAAATGAAGTCACCGAAGTTGTATGACGTCATGAAGTCCACCATGACGCACCACATGGATACGCGAGTCAGGATATCGACGTGGGTGTTGGCCAAGTGGTAACAGGGGTGGACTGCTGACCGTACACTAAGGCATCGATCCTGGTTGTGACAAAGGCTGGTTGAGGGATCTGTATCTGATACATCTTCACTATTTTTCAAAGAACCGACTGACATTATATAAACACCCCAAAAATATAATTACAACAACCTTCACTACAGACGTTCAGTTAGTAAATTACGTGCCAACTCTTCGTGCGTGAAAAGAGTACTGAATCTTAATGTTAAGAAACGGGCTGCCTAGGGTATGTTCAGAGTCCGGTATAAATAGGAAAAAAAAAACCTTAATGACATGTAGGATGCCAGTGTAATGAACTCTGGCTTCTGACTCGAACCATTTTATGCTGACAAGACATTTCTCTGGTTTGCTACATGACGTGGTTGATGGAGTAATCTTCCTGACGAGATGAACATGGGTACGTCTTATATCACGAAAATATTACTCCTCTTCACCTCCAGATACACACGTCTTTTCAGCTTCCTAATGCCTCCTCTTCACCTCCAGATACACACGTCTTTTCAGCTTCCTAATGCCTCCTCTTCACCTCCAGATACACACGTCTTTTCAGCTTCCTAATGCCTCCTCTTCACCTCCAGATACACGTCTTTTAAGCTTCCTAATGCCTCCTCTTCACCTCTAGATACATACATCTTTTCAGCTTCCTCATGCCTAGAGTACTGACGATTCGTAAGCCCAGACAAAGATGATCGAGATAAATAGTCAAGATTGTCCACTATTACGAAATTAATCCACCACCAGGCGTCTCGCAAACAATAATCGCATGAGGATAATTGTGACACACTACATGAGGATAATTGCGACACACTACATGAGGATAATTATGACACACTACATGAGGATAATTGTGACACACTACATGAGGATAATTGACGCACTACATGAGGATATTTGTGACACACTACATAAGGATAATTGTGACACACTACATGAGGATAATTGTGACACACTACATAAGGATAATTGTGACACACTACATGAGGATAATTGACGCACTACATGAGGATAATTGTGACACGCTACATAAGGATAATTGTGACACACTACATGAGGATAATTGACACACTACATGAGGATAATTGACACTACATGAGGATAATTGTGACACACTACATGAGGATAATTGTGACACACTACATGAGGATAATTGTGACACACTACATGAGGATAATTGTGACACACTACATGAGGATAATTCTGACACACTACATAAGGATAATTGACACACTACATGAGGATAATTGTGACACACTACATGAGGATAATTGACACTGTATGAGGATAATTGTGACACACTACATGAAGATAATTGTGACAAACTACATGAGGATAATTGTGACACACTACATGAGGATAATTGTGACCCACTACATGAGGATAATTGTGACATACTACATGAGGATAATTGTGACACACTACATGAGGGTAATTGTGACACACTACATGAGGATAATTGTGACACACTACATGAGGATAATTGACACGCTACATGAGGATAATTGTGACACACTACATGAGGATAATTGACACACTACATGAGGATAATTGACACACTACATGAGAATAATTGTGACACACTACATGAGGGTAATTGACACACTACATGAGGATAATTGACACACTACATGAGGATAATTGTGACCCACTACATGAGGATAACTGACACACTACATGAGGACAATTGACACACTACATGAGGATAATTGTGACACACTGAGGATAATTGCGACTCACTAACGCTTGGTATATAGATGTGTCAGGCGCAAATCAACCAAAATATATCTGCACTGTCCTTTCTTCTGCCACATCAAGTACAGGACGTCACCAGCAACTGTGGCACGGTCAGATGTCCTTGACTGTGGTGGCAGCACACTTGAGATCTGTTGACCCTCACTTGTCTCAGAATCAGCAGCTTTCTTAACACTTGGCTTCCCACATACTCACGTCTGCTTCCCCCACCACTACAGCCAGGGTGTGGGCGTGGGTGTGGGTATGGTGTGGATGTAGGTGTGGATGTGGGTGTGGATATGGGTGTGGTAGAGTCACAGGGCTGGCCGGGTGTGAGTGAGGCTGCCACAGTCACTCATACTCACACCTTCACACACCCATCCATCATCCCAACCTTATTTCCCTTGAGCTGGTTCCGTAAGATGCCTTTTCTCGTATTCTCACTACCGACAGCAATTTTACTCAGCTATGCGGAAACCTCTCGTGGTGAAGAGGCTGCCAACTGAAGCGAATATAACCCAGAAACAGCGATGGGGAAATACAAAAACAGGGAACGTATCAAAAGTGTTAACCGAAACCGGTCATAAACAATTCTCGCATTATTCAAATATTCAAAGTTCACAGCTCTGCACATCTCCGTTTCACATTACAGCTTGACCCTTTATTCCAGTTAATTTCTACACATCTCACTCTCACCTCCCAACTCCTCATCCCTGTGGTAATGCGGTACTTATGTCAGTGAATCTCTCCTGGCTCATCTTCACCCCACTTTTGATACTTAAAAACGAAGGACACTTAAAAACGTAATTATCAACCGTAACATAAGCTAAAGTAGGACCCTCCCGCCGCGCTACTACCTCGTCTGTTTAAGTATTCATGTGCGTGCTGAACATATGCACGTTTAAAATGCACCGCCTGCTCACGCTTTTTGCTCTGAGGATGCCATTTATGCGAGAATAGATTTAGCAGTACTACGTTACATTTATTAATTATCAGGGCAGGCTGTTTTCTCTTTAATATCTTTATGATGTATATGTGAAGTAACTTTAATCAATCATTCTGCTAATAATGGTAACTGCAGCAATAAACACAGATCAACACATGGTCTGGGTGCACTTGTATATGGCAGATAGGATAACGCTATTGATGTATGCAAAATAAGGTCATAATCCACACCATGACCATCAGTACGAATTATAACTTTTCCGTAACTCAATGAAAATATTTATACAAAGCTGAGTCCACCGGTGCCCACTTCTCTTCCCGGGAATAACTTATCGATATACCAGTTATTTTTAAGTTATACGGAATTCTTGCAACCTCCCACCTTATTATGTCAGCATATCACGGACACTGATAAAAAATAAATATGAATAATTCTCCAAGGGCAGTGGAAAACGATATATCATTTCTCCAGTAATAATTTTTTTTGCTAATACCTTTCCGACTCGCTGAGACGCTTCGGGAAATTGGGTGAAGCCTTAAGTGATAGATGTGTCATAATTTATCAACGCAGGTTACATGGCGGGAGACAGGGCGACATGGAGACGATCTGTTTGTGGCCACCCCTTACGGGATTAAGGCGTCTGGCCATAGACAGATAGAAAGATGGAAGTTACATGAGTTTAGGAGGCTGTCTGAGTTAATAATGAAACTCGTGAGCGGCGTTAACATTTGCCTGCACCTGGGTCAACATCTGCAGGTAAGTAAACCCACGTGTGCTCACAGAAAGGGTGAGGTGTCTTGCCAGAGTTGCAGCGTATTAAAAGTGAGTGACACCTTAAATTATGTGGATGCTGCCTTGTTATACCGTGGACACAGGCCTTAAATAGAACGATATACTACCATGCCTCTATATACTGTCATACCTCTATATAGTCATGCCTCTATATACTATCATGCCTCTATATAGTCAAGCCTCTCATGCCTCTATACTGTATACTGTCATGCCTCCAACAATCGCTGATCTCGGTAGCATTGAGAGTAATTTTTCCTTTTGTGTTCAGACAGCCTAGCACCAGGAGCATACTTAGGCCAAAAACCGAAAAAAAAAAAGGAAGAAATACTTGACTTGTTCATCTGTTTGTACCATTTAAATCACAGAAAGATATTTAAAGCATGAACAAAACCAAAAAAGGACGAAATGCTTGACTTGTTCATATGTTTGTATCTTTTAAATCACAGACAGGTGTTTAATGCATGGAAGCTCCGTTAACGCATACGAAAACTGAAGTATCATAGGAAAGGCGCGCAACAGGGCGACGTGGAGGCGATTTGTTTGTGGCCACCCTTTACGGGAGTAAGGCGTCTGGCAATAGATAGATAGAATACACAGAAATGGCAGCCAAAATGATACTTCATGTGCTCCATCATGCCAGCTGACAGAGCCAATGTACACTCTCAAGGCCTCGCAATTGAGCTGTAATACGCTATGCATCTCACTCTGGCCACACGATAAATTTGAGGATATATGCAAGGGTTTGGTTATATGAGTGTTTATGTGTGCCAGCGTTTACAGATGCGTTAGCCGGTGGAAGGTATAACGTTATTCTTCGTTATTTGCAGCACATACAGGCTACAGTACCACCCGTGTATGTAAGGTATTATTTCACCACACCTGTCTTCATGTACTGTACTGCAAATACACACTCTTCTTCATGTTTGAGTGTCGTCAGCTGTATGTACATTGAATTCTGTAACAAAACCCATCATGTGTGAGCGCTGTGTAAATTTGCTTGTGTGTGTGTGTGTGTGTGTGTGTGTGTGTGTGTGTGTGTGTGTGTGTGTGTGTGTGTGTGTGTGTGTGTGTGTGTGTGTGTGTGTGTGTGTGTGTGTGTGTGTGTGTGTGTGTGTGTGTGTGTGTGTGTAATACTTCACCAACATTATTTTCCGGGTCACGAGCTAAAAATTGGAGGTCCACTGGTCTAACCCACTCAGCCACCACCTTCCCGTGGGTGTGCTGGATAAACCTCCTTTACCAGCGCACAAAATTAACTTTAAAATTATTACCACCCACATCTGAATAACAAAAAATGTGTGTGGGGGAGGGTGTGTGTGGGGGGAGGGGGAGAGTGAGTGTGTGTGTGGGGGGAGGGGGAGAGTGAGTGTGTGTGGAGGAGGGTGATTGTGTGTGGGTGGATGGGTGTGAGAGGAAGTAAGAAACAGCTGGTCTTTGTGTGGGGACTTGGCAGGCCAGCACATGCGGGTGAAGGACACTCAAGTAACTGTTTACGTTGTGGGGAAATATAAAAGTTACCACCCTTGTAAAAACACACTAAAACACCAAGAAAATAATGGCACTCACATATGTATAATTCAGTGGGATTATTCACTTTTATGGGCGATGAGGAAGTAGAAACAGCAATGAATGGAATGAATGAAAGAGTTTTATGGATATTCATGACATGGAATTATACTTCTTTTATTTACTTTACTTCTTACTTTTTGGAAATGGACAGAAGAGCTCCATCCAGAAGGTGATGGATTTAAAGAATTTTCGTCTGCAGGGTAAAGTCGAAATTTGGAAAGAATAATTAATGAAGAAAATGAATCTATGGCCTACCTCCCCCAGTACTCTAGTGGTTGTTTTTCCCGCGTCTGTGTTTCCAGTTTTAGGAATCAGAAGCCTGCGCACCTTATTAATAATGTTGATGAGGGCTTTATTTATGGTGCGTTAGTTACAAGGATTACTTTACTTACTAGCATGATCGCCCAAATTTAGGTATACGATTGTTTATATAAAGCACTTCATACCTGACCTCTCTGAACTGTTATTCTCACCCATGTTCAGACTGAAATTCTTCATGTCTACATAGCCATACTGTACCATACACACACAAACACACACACACACACACACACACACACACACACACACACACACACACACACACACACACACACACACAGATAAGATACAGATACACAGATAGATAAACAGACAGGCAGAGAGACAGACAGACAAACAGATAGACAGACAGATATATATGCAGATAGACAGAGATACAAGACATCTTAAATACCTTAGTCTACTCCTTGCCTCATGTCTTGAGTTTTGGCTATACACACACTTCCAAGACACGTTACCTGTAATAAAGAAAAAAAATCTCTTATGCAAAGGAAAGTATAAACCTGTGCAAATATAAATGAGTATGTTATTATATCGCGTCCTTAAAGGTGTTCCACGCCACAAAAGTTCTTAAGTTGAAAATTTTATCTTCGTAAGTATGGGTAAGCACTTACGTCTCCCTCGTTTCTCCGTCTCCTCATTCTCTCTCTCACTCGGCCATTCTGTGTGTGTTCTAATTTTTCACAGCCACTAATTCTCTTTCACTTCCTTGTTCCGTCAAACTCTTCCTCTTACTTCTCCAGCTCTCTCCGCCACACACCGCGCACCTCTCTGCATGCCACACACACACACACACACACACACACACTAGCCTCCACACTTCCTCCACTTCCTTAACTCCCTCTGCAACACACCTCCCAAAGTTCTGTTACCGCTCACATTTTTCTTTTGCCCTCTTCCTGCAACTTCCCCATTCTGAGTACTTTCCCTCCTGCATGTTGTCTCCTTTTATGCATGGTTACGCTACTGAACTCTCACATACGAGTAATAGTGTAATAATTAGGGGATGCAGAGTGTATCGAATGTAATTTTCTCTTTCTTTCACATCATCCTTATCTTATATGTTTGTCTGCCTGCCTGCCTGTCTCTCTGTATATATGTATGTATGTATGTATACCGATAGTTGTCAGATGTTTAGTAATTTTCCTCATTATATCGTCAGCATACCACGCATATAAGAAAGGTCCCAATAAAAGACTGAACTTAAAAAAAAAATAAACAAAAATTACACTGATTACCAGGATGAAGTGACTGGGAGTTATATACATAAGAAAATGTCACCAAAATATTACCAACCTATACTACAAACTCTGTGTCCTAGAATACGTATGAGTATTTCCTCAGGTGGTATGGTACCTTACAGGAATTAGCAATAACACCTGATCGCATACGTGTCCATTTACCTGGTTTAGATCCGCCCTACTTTGGCTGGGAATTCGTATCATTTTTCTTACTTTGTTGATGTTTTTTAATATCCAGTAACTGATAACAGGACGATGGTATATATATTTTTCTATGATGGTGAGTAAACTTAAATCTGAATGTGTGTCAAGTCCTTGGTATCAGGCCCATCCATCTCACTCGACACATTTAACGAAAGGCATATTGTGTTCATGGCAAACTTGGCTTATGTAGTAACAAGAGCAGTAGTTGCGCAAGAGGGGGCAGGCGAGGTCTTTGGTCAGCCTGCCACCCCACCATCACCACCGCCACTACCACTACCACCGCCACCACCACCACAATCACTACCACCACCACCACCACCACCACCACCACACAGCTAAAACAAACCTCACCCAGGGTCTCGTGTGAGTGATACATCATATTACCATGTCATGCACACACTTCATTACAAACCCACTCTCAGAAATGGTCTCTATGTAAAATTCAGATCTGTCTTTCGTGCCAGTGAACTAAACGTGTACTGTTATTATAGAGTTGCGTGCCTCCCCATGCTGAGTTAAACCATAATAAAGTTAGCTGATGCTGTTAGGTGCTGGCCTATGGTGTGTATCACTGTAAAAAGGTTAACACTGCGAACTAGCGTTATCGTATTACCACTACTGCTGCAACTGATGATGCTAATACTTCAACTCATAACGACACAAACTGTTACTCTACGCTGAGGAAAAGAGGTCGCTTGGGTATATGGCGGGCCCGGGGTAAGAGGAGGGCGGGAAGTCCAAATCTTGACTGACTCAGGTTTTCCACATCATTATGCACGACAATTTACAATCCTACACGTAATTTAGCACGACTTCGATGCCAGACGATAGAGGAGACGTACTACGCATCCCCAAACGGTATAGGGGCAAAAACACCCCAAATTTGAAATGGCGGGGGACAGGGCGACATGGAGGCGATTTGTTTGTGGCCACCCCTTGCGGGATTAAGGTGTCTGGCAATAGATAGGTAGACAGATAGCCTCAGTTGGTTCCCATGGGTGATAACACGAACCATCGTCACAGAAAAGGGAACAGTGTGATATCATGACAAGAAGTGTGGTGTTGGTGGTGATGGTGGTGGTGTTTGTGGTGGTGGTGGTGTTTGTGGTGCTGGAGGTGTTTGTGGTGCTGGAGGTGTTTGTGGTGGTGGTCGTGGTGTTTGTGGTGGTGGTCGTGGTGTTTGTGGTGGTGGTGGTGTTTGTGTGGTGGTGGTGTTTGTGGTGTTGGTAGGTGTCTCCTCGTGTGTTGTGGTGGTCTGCGTACTACCTGAAAGAGGATTAGGCACCTTGCTCTACTTGACAGGAATGCGGACATGCTGGGTAGCTTTTTTGTTGGGCGGGATCAGTGTCATCACCACACGCCACCAAAATAACAGGTTTTGACGAAAGATTGGAAAGGCACAAATACTTTAAAAATTTTACAAAGAATTCATGGTTTTGCTTTCGACTCTTCCAAAAGTGCGTGGCCGTATGTAACAATGTGCAGTATAGTGTAATTTGAATTTTGTAACCGCATATGGATGGAAGGCCAGGCAACACAAAGCAGCTGCAAGGTAACAATAGCAACAAGATGGGTGAGGGCAAAAAATAATGCTCTTTACTAGATGCTTCCCTCAGCTTGTCGCTACTCTGTTTACTTACCACCTCACTTGTTCTCAGATTTGTTGATATTTTTACTGTTTTCTTAGTTCAGTTTTACTCAAAGACTCGATATTACCACAAATGCAGCTACCTTTATTGCTACTGTGAAAGATCAATAAAGAATGAACCCTATAATTATTTATCATTAATGTTCAAATGATAATTGTACCAGCTATCATCTGTGAGGTGAACACTACTCCATCCCTGTCAATCACTTGGGTTTTGATGATGGGGTTGGGTGAAACACACACGACCTTCTCCGTCATGATATAAACTTTACACGTCTCTAAACACTGAGGTATCTGACTGAGTACCAACAGAGTGGAGCGTCTGTTGTGAGTTGTCATACGGTGCACCTGTTATTGCTTACGTATGTCAAATGATTAATACTGTTTCCTCTTCCTGTGACAAACCATGAGACAAAAAGACGACCAGTATCAGTTGGTAACTCTTCATCACAGCATTAGATGTGTCTTTTACCTCCAAGGATAATTTTGTTGGTATGCTTATTAGAGAGGCACTAACAATGTTCATCCATGTCATTAAGCACACCTGTTTTGCAAATTCCATCACTGTAAAGGTTTGTCAGCTACGCCGTTGCTTGTTCATGCATCATCACACACCACTGACGACTGAGTTGCCGTGGTAACCGATTTCATATTCTGACCAAACTTTTCACTTATTTTTATCATATCACCATCTTTTTTCTATCTGATAAAGGTGACGACCCTGGATGAAGAACCTGCCCGGACACAGAACCATCCCACCCAGCGATTAATCCACCTGGGCCCACATACAGCCCTCGCCTCACTCTTTACCATCACACATATCAGGATTATTATATTATTACAACATTATATTTTACTCTTATTATATACCAAGTGCCATAATTATAATCCAAATGATACAAATAAAAATAAACAGACGAGTACAGGATGAGAATTTTTAAGGCTAATCTAAAGACCATGACCTTGTTAGTTCTTTGTTTCCATCCGTAAGCGAGGACGCAAATGTACCTGGCCAAGCAGTCCCTTGTTCTCATACGGAAATTATGACCTTGTTTAGTCTGCACATCACGCTACCAAACATCCTCATTAGCCCCTAAATAGGACAGTGAGAAAGGAAAGTAGTAGAAGAGAGAGAGAGAGAGAGAGAGGGGGGGGGGGAGGGGAGGTGGAGTGCTCAAGTAACTTGTCATCTGTTCCTAAATCTAAAAATGAAGACAGTGAGATCCTTCAGTCTGGCTTCTGCTTGGTGGCATTTTAGCATGACTTTATAATCTACATTTACATCCAGTCTGAATTCTGTCTCATGAAACACAAAATCATGTTACCACCAGACGATCAGTGGCGTAGGCAGACGTGTGGCCAGGGTGGCACTAGCCACCTCTGAAATATGCCTTACCACTCCAGTGACCATCCCGAGTTTCCAAGAGAATATCCCCATAACTAGACTTGGCCACTCCTTGCCCTCCCCATTTTTTAAACACACCTATGGATGATGCTGTACTATTCGCCTTAGTCGGCAAAGTCTCTTGTTGTAACGAAGTTAAGGATCCGGCCAGCCTGGCAGGCCAGTGATGCTCTCTTTCCAGCACTCCAGTACACCTTCACCGACGAAAACACAGGAAAAGAGTCATGCATAAATCTTTTGCATTACCTCATTGCAGGGCTGATGCAACAAGTCAGATATAATGCAGCAATAAAAAGTACATACTATATAGATCATATGAAACACCTTCATATATATATATATATATATATATATATATATATATATATATATATATATATATATATATATAAGTATCTGTAAGTGTGAGCGCCGGTCTCACACATTTAAGAGAACAGAGCTGCGACAGACGCCTCAGCTCCGCATGCCATGGCCAGGCCAGACTGCCATAACTAACCATGTTAACACATCAGCCATCTTGTACATCGTCACACTCACACACTGCACACACCGCAACACACTCACTGTACACATTGCAAGACACTAATACCACCACTCTACACACCGTTACAGTCATCCACAGTGCACACACCGTCACATACATACAACAACTCATATTACATAACGCCACACATACCCAGTTACACTCGACACACCGCCACACCCAACCACCTACACTACACACACAGCCACACCCAAAACCCACACTACACACAACCCCAAACTCACCATACACACCACGCACACAGCCACACCCACCACCCACACTTCACACACAGTCACCCATACTTCACACACCATCACACACAGCCAACCACACACCGCACCACGCCCTACACACAACCACGCTCCACTTGTCCCCCTCCTCTTTCCCTTATCGTCAGTGGCCGGAACATTGCTGCGTTTCGCTTTAGTCCCTACAACACCAGAGAGGCAGAAAATGTGGAGTCAGTTGGCGTGGCCCGGGATGTCTGGGAATGACAGTCTTCGTCACAGAGCGCCTTCACTAGCGGCCACGACAGGTTCACCGACCTCTGGCCCCACCCTCACCACCACCACACCCGCCGCCCTCGCATCATCCTCGATCTCACTCCACCCTCACGAGATTCACCATACCCAACATTCTTACCATCATACCTGCTCACCACCACACCCACCACTCTCACTACCACACCCACCACCTTCACCACCACACCTCCCATCTCACCACCACATCCACCACTGTCAATCCTCACCACCACACCCAACACGCTTACCACACTTACACGTCACTCCCACCACCAACCCTTCACCCTTACAGGCTTCACCACACTCCTCATATTCACCACACTCTCAGCACAGCCTCTACCCTCACCGCACCCCTCTTATCGCACCACAACGTCCAGACACCACTCCCTCATCACACATACAGCACAAAAATTACCACACATTCCACACATCACCCACCACCATTCTAATCACATTACACACACACACACACACACACACACACACACACCATCCCAAAACATCACCCTCACACCGTCCAACCCACAATCTCTCTCTCTCTCTCTCTCTCTCTCTCTCTCTCTCTCTCTCTCATGCAGTATAACACCAACCAATTGAGTTAACCTAAGTCCTAACAGTGAAACAGTTTTAAGCTCTCTACAATATCACTACTCACTCCCATCAACACCTCGCACAGCTCACCCTCCGCACCTCGCAAAGCTCACTCTCCACACCCCGCAAAGCTCACCCTCCACACCTCGCACAGTTCACCCTCCGCACTTCCTCACCACCCTGCATCACTAACCATCCATGCTTCATCAACAGGCACCGCTCACTCTCCACCATCCCCTCATCACTGCTCAACATCCCTCACCACCACATATCACACAAAGATCCTCACCACTACACACCAAATACTACCCTCACCACAACTCAGCTACCCTCACCACCACACACCACCCACAGTCCCTCATCACAACACACACCAAAAACGGTCCCTCATCACCACACACACCACCCACAGTCCCTCATCACCACACACACCAAAAACGGTCCCTCATCACCACACACACCACCCACGGTCCCTCACCACCACACACACCACACACAATTCTTCACCATCACTAATGCACCACACCCTCAACACCCTCCGCATGCAACTCATTCTCGACGTACAATAGGAAGTATTTAAGCACTGATGGGCAATACAAAATAATATAATCGATGGAGTAATAACAATGTGTGGCAATCAAAGGAGGCGCCGCGTTTTTATTGATGAGGCTGACCTTGAATACATTAATTTCATATGCAGTGACCTATGACCTCAGTCGGCAGGATCTAAGGTTACGGTGAGGCGATTATGAAGCTGCTTGATCATGCTATCCTTTCCTGACCAATGGATGATTCTGATGTATTGCTGCCTGTGCATAACCTGTTAATTTATGTACACTATCTATCTATGTACATTATCTATCTATGTGCACTATCTGTCTGTGTACACTATCTGTCTATGTACACTATCTGATCAATGGCCACTAATTTACTGCTGCCTGTACATCATCTGTCAATTTGTCTATGCAATGACACTCTTTTCTGTCAGGGGTGGCTCAAACAAAAGGGGCCTCCAAGCATTTCTGTCCCTCCTCAGCAACGACCACCTTTCCCCCGAGACACCCCACCCCTTCTCGTCAAAACTCTTACCTACACGAAGCCCAAATTTTTCACAGATAAATAAAATGATCGAGCCATTTTTTTCTTCTTCATGCATAATATTCGAGTTGGTCACGCAAGGGTCTGAACACAGCAGATTACATATTGTGTTAATGGTGATACTGTGCTCTGTAGATTGAACACATCCTACCGTAGTAATATCTTTAGGTTCACACAAGTACTGATAATTATTTACTGTGCTTTACTGTAAACAATCTTCCCTACAGACTGCACTCACATACCCTCAATTTTAAGTGCTGATGCTGCCATTCGCCTCTTCAGCTCCATGACAATTTATTTTATATTATTTTTGCTACTATCACACGGTTTTATTTCACTCAGGAAGAATCTTAACTCTATCCTTTTTACCTTAACCTGGCTCAGATTTTCGTCATTTTGCAGCTTATTTCATGTAGCTGAGTGGCAGAGACAATCCTACAGCTCTACATCTTTTCCATAGCACCTCTTCGTGACTAGCATCCTACTGTAGTGCTAATCTATTGCTACTACTCAGCATTCAAGGTGGAGAGATGGCAATTTTATCCCAAGTTGGAGTAAAAAAGATATAGTGGATTTTTTTTTAAGGCTCTAACCCGCCCAGTTGAAAAGTCTCCTCTAAGCTAAATAAAGTCGTCAAGAGATAGCAAAAATAAAGCAAAAAATGTAATCATAGCAGCGTTAATGATCTACACAGGCTCTCCTAGGCCTCCCACACCCGTCTCTTATAGCACTGTTAAAAACCTAAATTGATATTCATGCACGAATTTACGATCAATATTTCTCGTAAGTCAGATTTCTTTATGTAGGAAGGTCAGAGAAAATGTCGACTGTTCTACCTTTGTTTATCTATCTATCTATCTATTGCCAGACGCCTCAATCCCGTTTGGGGTGGCCACAAACAAATCGCCTCCAAGTCGCCTTTGTCACGAGAACATTATTATGGTTACGATATTTTTGTTGTTGTTGCACGAAAGGACAAGGAGAGAGATCAAACCCTTGCCATGTTACCTATTCGTCCTGCAAAATATAAGTTACGACGGGAAATTTATCGTACATATGTTCGAGAATCTTCGGTTGTTGCTCCTCAGTACCTGCGCTGCGCCTGCCCCACTACGCACCCCAGCAGCGCCCAGCTTCATCGCTCTGCCTCGCCACGCTCCCATCTGGCATTATCGTGTCATCGTTTGGCAGAAGCCGTGTTTTCCTGATACACCTGACACCTCGGCTTCTTTACACTGTCAGGTGGGCATCAGGCAGAGTGATGGTAGTCGTGCGTAACATCACATGCATATGAGTAGTTCTATTCCTACTTACTGTACACGCACCGTCACAATAGGCACCCGTGTCACAGGCTCTCGTAAACACAGCTGATGCACCCGTCTTTGTAACCTGCAGTTTTTTTTGTTTTTTGTTAAGCAACACTGCCTCTCCCTTGACGCCCTCATCAGTCTAAAAATAAGTCACTCGAAACCAGTTGCCGGAACAAAAACTGCATCCATTAATCTCTTGCCTTCATATCAGGCTACCATGTCGTCTGTAAATTGTTCCTTAAAAAAGAGCCAGACTTCTTGTAAACCATTACAGATTTGTAGATACCCATGAACTGCTAATGTATTCACTTAGGAACATACAGTATATATAATGAATTTAATCTGGCTGACGAACAAACACGCACTTTAATTCATTGCTGTAATATCACATCGTTAATTCAAGCTTTGGATAGCATACGCTCAAGTATCTTCTCTTGAAGGCGAATGACTGTGGTTTTTACTAATACGGCATTCAGGACATTCATATACGAAATACACTACCCCTTAAGAAGCACAGTATTTCCATTAGGGTTAACGTACACAGCAAAAACGCTCCCAAAAAAACATAAAACGCCTGCTTCAGATACTTTTTGGAGCGGTTGTCCATCATATCGACTCTTTTCGCAATTGATCGCTTCACATCATGCCTGTGGAGATTTGTCAGTCCAGGTCTTTTACGTCCAGGTCCATCAAATCTAGTTCGGTCTAGAAAATTCGCTTATGGGGATGCTCTTGTAGGGACGTAGGATATATTAAATGAGCCGCATCGTTACAATCAGTTAAGCGATACGACAACTCAGGTTTTTCAGAGCCAGGTAGAGTGGGCGGGATTGAGGTGGATGGTGAGGTACGATATGAGAAGTACAGGTATACCCGATGAAGACAGGTGTAGTAAAGTCGTCCGTGGTTGCGGCAGTTTATTTTTCTACTTACATTTAGTTGTTTTAGCGGCTGGAATAACAAAAGTGGCGCTTGTACAGTCAGCACCAGAAGTCGTCATATCTCCCCTCACGCCGCACACCCCAACAGCTCCTCCTCACCCCATACACACCACCAGCTCCCCTCGACCCCAGAAGTCCTGTCACATCTGCTCCCCTCACCCCGCACACCCCAGTAGCTCCTCCTCACCCCACACACCCCACCAGCTCCCCTTCCCTCACCCAGCCACTAGATCTCCTTCACTCCGTCAGTCCCATCAACCCCGCCTATCCCACCAACCTTCAGCTTCTCACCATCCCCACTCACCCCAGCGGACCCCAGAGCCCTGCCAACACCACTCACCCCCACCCCCACTCGGCCATACAGTAGTCCACCCACTCACATGACTCGGATAATCTCTCCTACTCATCTTGCCAGCTGTATCGACATGTTGCATCGGAAAAACGTGTACTCCTAATAGTCTTTGAGTTAGGACAGGATATGGATAAATACTGAGTGAAGATCAATATCCCACGTCCGAATTTTCAGTTTATCATCGTACAAAAACGTAAAGTCAATGTGTATCAAGCAGTGTTCACCTTAGTTCACAGTCATCACGTCCGCAGCTTGCCACTAAAACTACTGTCACCTTAAATACATACACAGGGACGTCCTGCAGGTTTGGCTACCGCGGCAGACCTGTGCATATGTAATTATCTCTGAAACACCTTGCATAGCGTCCACAGGTGAAGTCACTGCTATATCACACACCTGTATCTCAATTCTGTAGTACTGGGAAGAAGGTTTGGAAGAATTTCTCACCAGTAATGGCACTTCCTTGGACACGTATCAATAAACAGTCCACATTATTCTGCATACATTTAAGACAGCTTCGACGGCCTTCCTATCTAAACAGCCACTGAGTGTTAAAAGAGGGAGCCCTTCATTAGACAGTAGCTAAGGGGAGGGGGAAGGAGGCTGTATCGCTTGATCTGTTGTTACCTTCTCATATTTGTTCATCAGGTCTTCATTCTTTCATCCTTTACTTTACATTTTGTCTTGACCTTGGTGAGAGAGAGAGAGAGAGAGAGAGAGAGAGAGACCTCGCTTAGGTATATCATTCGACCCCGCCCTTTGAAGTGTGTGTGTGTGTGTGTGTGTGTGTGTGTGTGTGTGTGTGTGTGTGTGTGTGTGTGTGTGTGTGTGTGTGTGTGTGTGGCCATTCTAGGAGTTTTTCACATACCAGATGCAATTATTAACGCCGTACTGGATTAGACATAATATTAAAATCAGCCATGTTATTTGACACCCATTACAATTACATCACCTTCATGGAGTCAAAATCATTATGCCTCTTTCAATATTGCCTAAACATTATAATTTTTTCTTCTTCACGAGCGATTGCAAAGTCAAAGTGGTAATATTTGATGGTAACATATTGACCAAGATATTACACATCTGATATTGCCCGCTCTCCAAATACACCTCCACCTCCTCCACCTCTTCCTCCATCTCCTCCTGCTCCTCCTCCTCCTCACTCACCTTTACCCACTACACACCGGATATCTGTCACTTCCTTACCTCACTTCCTTTCCTTTTTAAACATCCTTCCATCACCTTTTAAGAACAAAAATAAAAGAAAATAACGCACGTCTGTCAACTACACTTGTTCTTCGACTCCAAGGTTTTCCAACAGGTGTATAAATTAGTCTGGTTCTGTCTTAATTAAATACCTGTGTGTGTCCAAACCAATAAAACTCACAGACACTAAATATTCCTTATCTCAGTGGCTTTCAGGATTTCTTTCCCCTGATAAGCAAAATTGCGTGGTGTTAGACTGAGAGATACATTTGCGTCTCCAGCAGCGAAAGAGTAAATAATGCACCTAAACGTAGCGACCTCAATCGAACCAGGGTCACGGGCTTGTCTTTACGTCACCTGGGCCCACTCTGAACAAGCAACCAATAGATCAACCTGGAAAGAATAACTGAAGGAGGCATAGTTCTGCAGTATATTAAAACACACACACACACACACACATACACACACACACAAGAAAGACTGGGAAACTCGTAAATCAGGAAGTGTGAGGAGACAGATGAAGGAGAGGAAATAAATGACAGCGCGAGATGAAGAAGTCAGGGAGCAAATGTACCCAATAAAAAAATCCTGGAACGAGAGAGAGAGAGAGAGAGAGAGAGAGAGAGAGAGAGAGAGAGAGAGAGAGAGAGAGAGAGAGAGAGAGAGAGAGAGAGAGGCTTGGAAACAACAGTGAAATTCAAGTCAACGAAAGAGTACGATAATAAACACAGACACGAAAACAGGGTCCAGGCGAGGCGAAACAGAATTACGAAGGGATGAGAGAACTGAAAACAGGACAAGAATGGGAGTGGGATTATGGGAAATGATGATGTTTAATATTTTGGTAGCAAATCTAGAAATAAAATCAAGTGCTTCTTTCTTCAGGCTAACTGTACACGAGATAATATCAAGGCACTGAATGAAGTACAGATGATACAGTAATATTCTGAGTAATATCCTTGGGGGAATTAGGAGGAACGAGTGAAGAAGGTTGTAAGTGGGTGGTGAGCGTGATCCCAAAATGATGAAAGAAGGGAAAATATTATGTGGAAATGTGTGTGTGTGTGTGTGTGTGTGTGTGTGTGTGTGTGTGTGTGTGTGTGTGTGTGTGTGTGTGTGTGTGTGTGTGTGTGTGTGTGAATAAAATAACTCAAGCTGTTTTCATCCGATTTTAGCCAAATTTAGCAGAGGTTTAGAGGGATAGCCGAGGAGTTGACCTATCGATTTTGGCAATAATAGGTCAAGGTGAAGGTCAGAGGGCTGGGTCAATTTTCACCTTGCAGGTCAACTTCAGTTTTTATCCGATTTGGACCAAAGTAGGTGGAAGGCGAAAAAAAGGCGGATCGATTTTTAGAACAGTATAAGGTCGCTGCTCTTCTTAACTATTTGCTTGCATCCCTCCTCCATTACGGCGGGCACGCAGCACCCGTCTAGCAGCAAACTCTCACCCGTTTTCTGGTCCAGCTCTCTAATGCAAGAGTTAAAGGATATTAAGTCATTATGCAACACGTCAGCTCCGGAATTTGCATCCTTAGTCTGTATTTCCTTCTTCCTACGACCTCCAGTCTTTTAAATGTAGTGTGTCCGGGAATCTCACAATGAAGAGATCTTAAATTCCGCTCTTTTTCATTTTCTCTTGGAGGGAACAACTTCAGACTTCTGGCCTTTGGTTCCTTCTTCTTTGCAAACGATAAATTATTTTCTTTCTCACATCAAGACATAAAAGCAAACTACCTCCACCAAGAGTGAGTAGTACCGAGTAAACGCAGAGTATGCACAAGTAACACAAAGTTTACGATTACCTACCCTGACGCACACCCCGACCCTCTACTGCAGTAAGATGGAGTATGCTGAATAAATCAAACTTATGTTGACTTTTGACCCACTTGGTGAAGCAGAGTCTCTTAGGCCAGACATTCTTCATGATACACGCCTGTCAGTATATCACAAAAGGCATTCTGTGTTATTGTACTAAACAGCTTTGCCTGGAATGAAAGATGGAGGCCACAGCCTTGGGTTACGTGTCTGGTAGCATGTTTGAAAATCCCATCCTTTCTGAGACAAATTATTAATGTCTTGAAGCCTCCTTAATCAATACGATGGTCTTCAAGTCAGTAATCAACATCAATATAATAGTCAGTAAAATAACACAGTAACACACTTTAATAGAACACTCGTTGGGAATAAGTGCAGAGTGGAATTTTGCTACGCCCTTACCTCCCCTTCCTGCAGCATGGCAACATAACAACGCACTCTACAGTAAATTAACGCCTGCAGGGATGAAAGGCAAAGTCAGTTATTTCGGCACAGTTAACATCTAAAAAACAAATCTATATAGAATGAACAAATTATAGACGAAGGACAGACACAAACAAAAGAAAAATGATGAGTGAGAAAATTACAGAAGGATGACGAACAGATGAGAGAGAGAGAGAGAGAGAGAGAGAGAGAGAGAGAGAGAGAGAGAGAGAGAGAGAGAGAGAGAGAGAGAGAGAGAGAGAGAAATTACAGACGGAGGATGATAAGACGCAAAAAGAGGAAAAAAAAAGATATTACAAAAAAGAAAACGATAGTCTGAGGCCTCACTAAAGTATTTTTCCTGCGACACAGCCAAGGTCAGAGCGAGTGGAGCAGTATGCCAAACCAGGACTGCCGAGATGCCTGCTAGACCCATACCATCGGGGGCCGTGATGGGGGAGGCGAACAGGCCAGAGGTAAACAGACATTTTAATCCCTCTCTCTCTCTCTCTCTCACTTTTCATTTTGGTGCTATTTTCCTTAACTTCTTCACCTGATCGCTTTAATCTTGCCACATTTTGTTCCTTACGCAAATACCCTCAGACGCCTTTTTCACGATGTGGACGTGGATCTTTCAAAGGCCTTTATGGAGTCAAATCTCAGGCCATTTGACACGAGTTTGGGGATCACATGGCCTTTTATTTTCATTCATAATCATGGCAATTCGCACGGAAGGATGTCAGTGTGATATAGCAGTGTGGAGACCATCTTGCACTCCCCTGGGAATATTGATAATCTAAAATTCTTCTTACCTCCTGATGCTTTTCTTGGAGTTGGAAAGTCCTGTCGAAGGGAAAAGGTTAATGAAGCATGTACCTAATCCCTTCATATGCAAAAGTTCCTCCTAAGGTGAATAATACTTTAGGAATTGCAAATAATTTACAGAAAATACACCATCGGGTTCTAGGGATTAAACGCACCATGTTCATGTTACGGTTCCCAGCCTGGGTGGTGAAAGGGAGGCTTTTTGCTACATAATGAGGAGTTGGGAGAGCCCGCTTGCTGGTTGTACGGGAAAGCTGTGTAAAGCCGTTCTCATTAGTGATCTGGAATGTGTTTGGAAATATCACAACTTCAGCCATGCAACTTTGACTGTACATTGGTGGAAACTGGTAAATCAGGAATGGGATATGAACAGACAGGTGTGTGTGTGTGTGTGTGTGTGTGTGTGTGTGTGTGTGTGTGTGTGTGTGTGTGTGTGTGTGTGTGTGTGTGTGTGTGTGTGTGTGTGTTCTGTGGGCATAACAGCTAAATGGAATGTGGAAAAAAGTGGAGTACAGCGAGGACCTAACGTACTGGGGTTCCTCGTTGTGGTGGGAGCGTTGCTATTCCACGCTCCCTGAGGTCTGCATAGTTTATTTCTCTTATCTTTGTCAGTTGTGATGAATGCTGACAATGATGCGTCTGAGCCACAAGGGGAGAGCCAGCCACACACCCCGCTCCCTCGCCCCACCTCGCTCCCTCACTCGACCCCTCCGCCTGCCTGTTATTTCAATCCCCCTACCAGTAATTAATGTTAACAATTTGCTTCCTCTTCATGCATCCGGTGTGCTTGTTAACTGCTCCGTGTGTCTATGTTGCCTTTTGTAGCAGCGCGCAACATACACAGCATTTGTACTAGATAAATTTATCATAGTGATTTCCCTCTACACAGGACGTCAAAAAGCTCTCTGTGCAGTAGGAGAGGGGAGATGTGGCAGTGTGTGGTGTGGCTGTGTGTGGTGTGGTAGTGTTTGATCTAGTAGTGTTTGATGTGGTGGTCTGGTGCGATAATGTGTGTGGTGTGTGGTATGGTAGTGTGTGTGGTGTGGCAGTGAGGAGAAAGGCAGTGTGTGCTGTGGTAGTGTTTGGTGTGGTGGTTTGGTGCGATAATGTGTGTGGTGTGTGGTATGGCAGTGTGCATTGTGGTAGTGTTTGATGTGGTGGTCTGGTGCGATAATGTGTGTGGTGTGTGGTACGGTGGTGTGTGGTGTGCCCGTGTGTGGTGGGGTAGTCTGGTGCGACAATATGTGTGGTGTGGAAGCGATATTTATGAATGCAAGGGCAGACTGTCTAACTTGTAGCGGTGTGTTGTGTGGCAATGTGTGGCGTGGCGAGAGAGGTATGAATGTGAGGTGTGATAGTGTGCTAGGTGGCAGTGTGAGATATGGTGTGTGTGTGTGTGTGTGTGTGTGTGTGTGTGTGTGTGTGTGTGTGTGTGTGAGAGAGAGAGAGAGAGAGAGAGAGAGAGAGAGAGAGAGAGAACGAAGACAGACAGACAGACAAACAGAAACAGGTACAGTATGTCCAAGGTAAGCTAGTGTGTGTAGCAATGATTAGTGTGTATGGTAGTGTGAAGAATGAATAAGAAATGTGGCAGAGTGAGATGTAAATATGAAATGTGACCTTGAAATGTGGCAGTATGTGTGTGTGGTGTGGAAGTGTGTAATGTGTAGGAGCTGTGACCGAGAGAAGTGTGACAGTATGAGATGTGGTAGTGGGAGGTATGAACGCGTGATGTGTGGTAGTGTGAGTGGTATTGCGCCTACTGTAGGTATGAGTTGAGAGGTTTGGTATTGAGTAGTGTGACTTAGTGTGATACGTGATGTGGCATTGTTAAGTCAAAGGGAAGTATTGCATCAAAATATGTGCAACATGTGGTGATAAAAAGTCACACACACACACACACACACACACACACACACACACACACACACACACACACACACACATTACCTGTCCTACCCTCTTCCTCCTTACGCAAATTAGCCAATAAATGAGTCAAAATCTCACCCTAGACAAGAGTTAATTTACCTGAAATGAAAGAGTGTTACCAGCGCAGCAATCCTTACACTATGCTATTACCCATTGCGCTAATACACCTTTATCCACCAGCTTGCAACACTGTCATTAGTAAGATTGCATGGTTGTAAAATAGCTGAATGGCTTGGATTGTGTGTGTGAGAGAGAGAGAGAGAGAGAGAGAGAGAGAGAGAGTCAGACTACCTACACCTATCAATTAATCCAGGCTCTCTAAAACGGTCTCTCTCTCTCTCTCTCTCTTTCTGTCTTTCTATTGCCTGACGCTTCATCCTGTTAGGGGTGGACTCAACAAGGGAGCTACAAGGCTTTCTTTCCTCACTTAGCCTTGGGTATTTCGTGTGTGTGTGTGTGTGTGTGTGTGTGTGTGTGTGTGTGTGTGTGTGTGTACCCATACCTGTATATACACTCACACATACGTACATAACAGTTACAAAAGCATTCTTTACCAATATCGCACGTTCTTTGGCCATTTTCTTCCGAGTAATAAAACCTGCCCTTTACTTAGTAGTGCCAAGAATTTCATAACATTCCTTCGGCCCCGAGGCAAAAGTTAAAGAGATGTAGCCTAAGATCTTAACAATCAAATGAGCTTCTGTTCTGAGTCATGTGTTCGTCTGGAGTGTAAACAACTTGGGTATTTAACAGTGCTCTACTATCGCCTACAAGTACCCGCCAGTGCTGTATCGTGCATTCCATATTTCCCGTACCTTCTTCAGATTCAGCGAGTCTCCTTCCGTTGCATACTTTTCCACTGCGTGCTTGAAATTGCCGCGACATTAAAAAGTATATCATGTACCTCCTACCATCGCCTCTGCCTGCAGGGGAATGTCGGTGAACTTTAGCTGAAGATAGTGCTTCCCTCCCCACCCGGAATTTGGGAGACCATTTCACAAGGGAACGGAATGTGTGGCCGGGAGGAACGGGCAGGGAAATAGGGAGAGAAATATGAAGGGAAGGAAAATAGGGAGAGAAACAGGAAGGGAAGGGAAATAGGGAGAGAAACAGGAAGGGAAGGGAAATAGGGACACAAATAGGAAGGGAAGGGAAATAGGGACAGAAATAGGAAGGGAAGGGAAATAGGGACAGCAACAGGAGGGAAAAGAAAGCTGCTGAACTGTGTGTGCATAACTTGACGCAAAAACAGACATAGGAATTTTGAAGTAGCTAATATCACCGTGCGTGCGTGACAAATAACCTCAAATTTTACCTGCTGTTTTCATTTACGGAAAATATAGCAGTGTGTTGTGGATCTAAACAGCTTAAGCCATGAAATATTTGTTGGCTATGAGTATTCCTTCAAAACTTCTATATTAATTCCTTTCGAATATAAATTAGCTTCTCGTATTAATCATCTTCGTAACATTTTTTTAGCTGCCCGTATTTCAAACATTGCAGAATAAACGTGTCACTCACGTACTTGGAAAATTATAGTATAAGTTACGAGTATGACCAGACACCACACAGCTGGTCAGTATGTAATGCATGCACACGGGGTTGGAAGGTGCAACGGGGCAGTGTGGGGGGTGGAGAGGAAGAGAAGTGAGTGTGCAGGGGGGCTGTGAAGGGGTGGGGAGGCAATGGGTTGGAGAGGCAGAGGGGTGAGTGTGCAGTGGGGGAAGAGCAGGGGTGGGGAGGCAGAAGGGTGGAGGGGCAGAGAAGTGAGTGTGCAGGGGGGGGGGCTGTGTGGGGGTGGGGAGGCAGAGGGGTGTGTGTGCAGAGGAGCATAGCAAGGCGAGGGGAGGCACCTGATATGATTGGCCCACTCATCTCCGTGCAGGGGTAAGCGGATGTGGAGATGATATATGTCCCGGAAGGCAGGGACGTGTGGCTCGCTGTGGGAAAGATTCTGGATGTCGGGAGCTGTTCGTTTGCACACCGTCTTCTACACTCCTTCCATTTCAACCTGACCTAAAACTGCCCTCACTTCACCTTGAGTGCTGAGATGTAACAGGGTCAGAATACTGTACTAGTGGCGAAGAAGCGCCGTGGAAAGGGTGCTGAGCCGTTGTGTTGCCTTATCCTGCCACTCAGCAATACAACGAAAATCGCCACCAAGTTAAACTGAACGAGAAACAAGGAAGTAATGTAATATTGTATGGGAGGAATTCTAGACACACTTTCTAGCGATCTATCTTTTTATTTATATCCCACAGATTTATTTCCCTTGTACATTATTTACATCTTAGTGTTTCTTAGTTTTTTATCAAACGTGAGAATGTCTATGTGTCTTTCGATTTGGTCAGAGAATTACACTGCTTATTTCTCGTGTGATATTTTTTTTTTGTCTTGCTGATAACGAGAGAGAGAGAGAGAGAGAGAGAGAGAGAGAGAGAGAGAGTCTACACCGTGAATAAGTACTAATATTTGCAGGGAAAGATAAGGTAAGGAACCCTGAAAACAGTATATAATTAACGTT